>NW_004524585.1:17158525-17162813 GCF_000260255.1 Octodon degus
TTCGCCTCAAAAAAAAAATAAGTGAAAGAAAAAAATGCTGCCATAAAAGTACACATTTAACTGAATGTGTTGGTCATTAGGGGAGACGAATAGGGGATTTCTTCAGCTTTGTAAAAACCTGACAGCCTTTATCTTTTCTTAAGCTTACATATTTTTGCTTGGAGTTCCTTCTTAGACTTAAAAGAACTGTCATGTCCTGGGAGACTTTATGTAGGAGAGTTTTCAAGCAACTGTTCAGAAACATCAGTTCTTCTGTTGGGAAAAGTCAGAGAATGAGTGGATCAGTATTACAGAGAGAAGTAAACTGAGAGTCATAGCTTTCCTTTTGATAATCTTGTGTCTCGAGAGTACTGCTTGGTAGGGAAGAATATGGAGACGGTAGGGAGCTATGAGAGTGGATCAGACAGCATCCTTGTGTGGGTCCCTGGGTCCAGCCTCCAGGAATGTGGCTCTCTTCTAGTGTCTGTGGCCAGATATTTCAGGGAGACATTCACAGTGCTACAGGGTCCAGAAAGGAATAATAGGTTGTTATTAGTATAGAATACTATCACAATAATTAAAGGCGATAGGTATAAAACTGCTTTGAAAAATACAAAGCATTGGAAAGGCAGAAGAGTGTGTTTTCGAGCACGAGTTGACCAGCTGCAGGTGCAGATTGCCTGTGGTAGAGGCCACGTGACCTACAAAGCCTGAAGTATTTATGCTTTGCCCTTCAAATCAACAATAGCAAAACAGCTGACAGACTTGTTCACCTAGAGAGAGCGTGGCCTCTAGTGCCAGTTACCTGGTTTTCAATGCTGGCTCTGCACCTCCTACTATCAGACTTTGGGCTTGTTATTTAACTTCTCTATATATCAGTCTCCTTATCTATTAAACAACAAAAACAGATGATCCTGGTCCCAATACCATTCAGTGGCCAACAATGTGAAATGATTTAGGACACATAACCAGACTGTGGAAAGCTCTTAGGCCTTGCCTACCACCTATTTGATTATTTAAATTAACTTTATGCTAGTTGGGCAGGGTGGCGCACACCCGTAATCCTGGCGCTCTAGGAAGCTGGGGCAGAGGGTTGCAAGTCCAACCCAGCCTGGCAAACTGAGTGAGACTTTCAGTATAACAAAAATAAAGAAGGCTGAGGATGCAGCTCAATGTGAAGACGTTGGGTTCAACCTCAGTAATGAAACAAAACAAAACAAAACATGTTCCTAGTGTTTTATTAATAATATTGGGCATTATTTAGTTCCATAATAGTTTTTAAGATTCGGATTCTTTAAGGTCATGTTTTTATACTGAAGATTTATAAAATTACTAAATTGGGTTGGAAGTGTAACTCTTATGGTAAAGCATGTTTATAGCATGCCTAAGTCCCTTGTTTCAGTCCTCATTACTAAAAAAAATTTTTTTTAAATAAATTGACAGTTGTGAAATTATGTGTTCTTCATTATAACTAGTAGGCATACCTCCTAGAATACCGCGGTATTATACTTAGAACACCAGGGCTTTGGCTATGACCCGGTATTTGAACGATCTATACAAGTCGTGTTGCCAATTATCTACTAGTGGCATTTAAGGTGACCTTAGCTGAGACTGCACTCCCTTATGATCATGGTCAAGCAGAAATGAAACCACGAAGTTGGATATTCTGCTTCAGTAGAAATAGTAATAAAATTCTTATGTTGTGTTTTAATAATAGACAGTGGAATGAAAAATAAGACTATAGTAAAGGCCTATTACCTACGTTTTATCATCTAGCCCCCATACCATTACTGCACTGCACATGTTTCTCTTCCCATTTCAGAAATGAGAAGGTCACAGCTCAGAAGGATTAGATAATCCGTCTAAAGATGCAAGTGGTAAGCACGTCATCATTACCCTCTATAGTACTCACAAAAAGAAACAAATCCAAGTCCTCCTCTGTTTTCAAGTCCCAACACTGTTTCTTAATAAAACCATGAAGAGGGCTGGCCAAATAGCTCAGCAGATTAAAGTGCTTGCAAGCAGGTGCAGGGGTCAGGGGTTCAACCCCAGGGCCTGCCATGCAGTCCCCTGGCCCCGCCCCCACCCCCAGGGCCCACGGACTGGGTGTGGTGGTGCACTCCTGTAATCCCAGCTCTTGGGTGGCTGTAAACAGAAGAATCACTAGGAGTCCGACCTAGTAGTGAGACCCTGAACACCTTGTAGATCCTTCCCTAAAATAAAAAAAAAAAAAAAAAAAAGAAAACCCAAAAAACAAAAAAGCCATGAAGAAACTCTGCTGGTTACACTGATGGCAAAATGATATTAATATTATTTGATGCAATCATATTAAAATAATCTTTCTGAATTATTGAGGTGTTACAAAATTTTCATCTTAACCTGATACTTGACCTCTCAGCTTATTAGCAAGAGTTGCTGCTAATGGTTAAGGGCCAGCAATTCCGTGTGCCCATTAGAATTCCGAAGGCGCCTAAAAGTACCTCTGCATTTAGTTGAACACTGTGAGAGCACTCAGCCTATGGTGAGAGCTGTTTTAGAATATGCTTTGCAGATGTCCCTTTGCTTTAAGAAGACCTTGTAATGAGCAGCCCGTGCCCTCCTTGAGAACGGACTGCCAGCCTAAAAATGTATTTAACTGTCAAAAATCCAAAAGCTGAAGGGTGGACCTATACCTGAGAATGACTTCCGTTTTCAGAGAGCCTTGAAGCCTTCCAATCCTGTTTTACATCTGAGAGGCATTGTTTTATTTGGATCAGGCAGCCCTGTAAGTGGTGAAATTCTTGACACTCTGAGGGTCTTGAAAAATAAGGCTTCCCCCTCCAAGAGAGGAGCAAGTTCCCAGGGCTTGACCTGAGAACTTACTAAGGCTGAGGCCGCTGACACGTCTCCCTCAGGGTCACCCTACCTGGAGATTTTCTGGGCAGGGGCAACATCTCTACTTTCTGTCCTGCCAGCTTGAGAAACCTGGGACCCTCATCATACTTCAGATAAGGTGGGAAGATATTAACTTTATACTTATGAAATAATGAGATAATGCTGCTCAATGGAGCCGAGCGTGGAACATGCTAGGCCAGGCCCCATCTGCTCACGGAAACCTCAGTCTAATCTTAGAGATTGCAGACTAACTGTCCATTTGTTCTCGGATACCGGAAGGCGGCACTTACTAGCTCTGTGATTGTGGCAGGTTATGAGCACTCCTTTCCTGAACTGTAAAGTGAGTATAATTTTTTTTTTTTTTTTTTTTTTTTTTTTTTTTTTTTTTTTTGCTGGTCTTACAGATTTTGTGAGGATTGAGTGAAATAATGTCTGCTGCATGTAAGTGAAGGGATTATAGCATATAATTCTTCCCTGATTAATTAATTACCCAATGAACTGAAATTGATAATGTAACTAATGTATGCTTGAAAGCCTCAGTATTTTGACCACTATTAATTGTTCATAAAAAAAATTCTTGAAACTATCGTGTGAGTCAATTATAATTTGAGCCCACTGCTAGTAGTAGTGGAGGTGGTGACAATCTGAAATTCATTGGGACCACTATTTTAGGAAACAAGGTTCTTGGAAAACTTTGAATGACTTTTTTATTTCCCTCAAGCTTGATTGTATAGAAAAGAAATATCTAGTTTGCTAAAGTGTGTGTGTTATGCGAGAGGAAACACAGTGTGTAGATTATGTTGTTTCATTCAATTCAGACAACAAACAATTTGGGAATCCTAATCTTGGTAGTAGATCTTGTCAGAGTCTTTTGCTTGATGCACTGCTGCCCAATTCCACATAACACTGATGACCTCAGTGGAGCTCTTGTCCTACCACTCACTGCACTCCCCCAAATCCAAGGCACTTGTACCAAGACTGCTTCCTGAAGATGAGGAAACTGATGGGTGGTTTCACATTTTGCACATCTGGGTTTCAAACAAGGACTGCTTAGGCAGATGCTGTGTTAGGTGTTGTTTCTATCACTGCTAAACACTTCTAGCCACAGCTGCCTTCAGCTGTGCGCTTCTGCTCTGGGTTATTGATATGAGTACCTTATAACCCATCGTATGACAGGAGTCCAGGCAGGTATTTCTCAAATTTCAAGGTTTACCAGTTGATTTTTTTGGAAGCTTATTCTCTTTACAAGAAAGGTCTAAAGGTTTATGTGCAACATGCCTTTATTTTCAGTTGTTGCTATTGAGCAGATAATAATTATCATATATTAACTATGAAGTAAAATTATAATGAAAAATGTTTTCATTAGTGGTAGCATTATTATGTACTATCCAGTTTTCCCATACAGCTAGGATGTGGAATGAGGTGGATATATATA
>NW_004524585.1:17162913-17284986 GCF_000260255.1 Octodon degus
TTCTGGAACCGGGGATTGAACTCAGGCCCTTGCACTTGCCACACAAGCACTTATTCTACTGAGCTATCTCCCCAGCCCCAAGAGGTGGTTTTAAATGTCTATTTATTTTGTCAAATATATGTCAATTCTCAACAAAAGATTAAGAGGGGAAAAAAGGTCTTTCCCAGTCTACCTCAGCTAAAATACTGAATTACAGTCCAAGTTTTCCTTTGAATTCAGTGTCAGTAATGCTAACTGTGACTCTTTGGGTGGGCCAGGTTGCCTGTCTGAATCTCATTTTCCTCAATGAAAATGAAGGCTTTCTTTTTGTGACTTCTTCCGGATTCTTTCCTAAGTGAAGTTTATTCTTCACAATTACCTTCAACACAGACAGAAATTATACAATTTTATGTAGATCTTTTCGAGAACTTAGTGCTTAATACTTAAACCACTCTCTGTGAATACTGAATGCTGTTTTAGGGTATAATGTTTGTTTATTCAAACAAGCGTAAAGATTCTATGTAAGCTAAAATACTTACTTTAATAGCAGATATTTAGGTGATTTTACCAAAATGATATTGCTGTGAATTTTCTGGGAAAAATTACACCATCTTACACTGTCACTCCAAGTAATTGTCCACTCAATATAGATCATCAAACGTGCTCTTTTTATGGTTAAAAATCATAGAGAATTTCTTATATGGAATCTACTCAATGTAAAAAAGTACCCTTTGGCCGCCTCTGCGTTGCCTTCATGAGGTGGGCCTGTGTTTCTCTGTACACTATCAGTGACTTGTCCTAATGAGTCACTCCATACACCCCAAACCCCTGACCCAGGCAGGCTTTGTTGTGGAGGGCTCAGAGGCAACTGTGACACTGTAATATCTGTGTTATACTCCCAGAGGTTTCTGTTCTAGAAGAGAATGAATATTATTAAGGGGAAACAGCAAACCTGTCTTGATCTTCCTTTAGAAAACTAGATTGCTCACAAAGATGGAGTATGAACTTCCAGTTCTGTTATCTATGGAAAAATGCCTCTCTTAAAAAAAACCCTTCCCTTGGGGACTGAAGGAAGTTGTATCTCCTCTTCTTTTTCTACTGCATTCTAATATTCAGCCAGGTCAATGGTACAGTATATTCACGATCTATGTGTACAGGATAGGAGAATGAAGCTTTAGTAAGCAATACAAAAAGCTACTTCTTCTGCAGCTTGATTCAAACAGTCCACTTGTAGTTGCTTGGTTGTCAGCTTGAGCCTGTCTCTGTGACTTCTTTTCTGCTCCTCACTTTAATCCATCATTCCAGAGAGCACAGAAGAAGGAATATATATAGTACCCTGTGCTTGCTTAGGCCTTAGCAAATATCAATTCATCACCAACTTGGGCCTACAAGGGACCATTCATTGGCATGTCAGAACATTACAATTTACCCAGTGTTCCCTGGTGTTGAAGGAGTCATATGACCGGATCTCAAAACAAAAAGAATTCTACAATATGTTCCTGGAGTTATTAATAAAAATAACTGCTGCTTGACAGGAAAGACATATGGTGGATTTAAGATGCATGACCACAGTATTTTGTTTAAATTTTTTTTTTCCTACTTCAGGGGGCGGGGGAGAGAGCAAGAACTATGCACCAGAAAAACCTTCAACCCTGAGAGGCCATTGATGAGGTATTCAGTGTTCAGGAGCTTTCTATTTCGTTGCTGTGCCATCGAGCCCTAGTAATACAGCGATGAATAAATGTAATCAAAGCAATTGACTGCCTGAGATCTTTTTTAATGCACTGCTTCGGACACAGTACATATGCTGTGCAAATAAATACGAAATTAGTGTTCCTGTTGGAAGCGTTCGGTGAGAATGAGTGATTTGTCTTGCTTATGAAAGGTGCATACACTTTCGTTCATAGCTGTTTAGCTGGCGGCCCCTTTCTGCTTATGGATTCAGAGATGGAATTCATCATTTGTCAGCACCCGAGCAGATGTGCTGGAGACGACCAGATTGATCCGTGAGGCTGAGCAGAGCAGCCGCACTAGTGCTCAGAGGGCGGCCCCTACAAATTGTATTATCTTTTGAGACTGTTGTCTCCTAGCTCTTTGCTATCCTGCAAGAAAAAAAGGAAGGTTGCCCTTTTCTACTTTTCAGTCCTGTAGCTGAGAGAAATGGCCACTTTTGGTATAGCTTAATGGAAATAGAAAACAGTCCAATCTTTCTGGGTAGTGAAATCTAGTGAAAACCATTTTTCTAAAGGTCCGTTCTCTTATGGCCACAGATTTATCTGATGTTGGGTTTCAATTAAAAACAAAACACTAAACTCAGGATTTCAGAAGTGTCATTTGCTTTGTTGTCAAACTGCGACAGACAACATTTCTTCTTAGTTCATAGAAATTATTTCCACCAGGACAACATTAGCAGGCAAGAGAGTGGTTTATGGGAGAAAAATAATGGCTTTCTAAAAGCTTGACTTGCTTTCAGTCTGTGCAAAAGGCCTGCTGAAGCCGAGGTGATTACAGAGCCATCAAAGGCCCTTCTGGCCCACGAAACTGCTCTGCACTTGTGTACTGCTGAAAATTGGTGTCTGATGCCAGTAGATTGAAGAGCTAAACATGAGCTGCTTGGGAGCTCCACGTGGCTTTCTGGCCACAAGTTCTTGACACTGGCCTGAAATAATTAACCATCTAGGAGCCACATTACTCTCCAAGGGAATCAGGAAAAAGAAGCATATCCTCATTTTAAATTAATAAATGGATTCCACTAAAGAGGCAGAGTGAGCCTACCTCAAGAGGCGGGGTTGGGGCAGCTTTTAAAGCCGAGGTGGAAGGCAACAGGGAGCCATGAGCTTTCGTGTCTTTCTGTCTTCTTTCTGCAGTCTCCCATGAATATTTTCCTTCAGGTTATTTCTTTGGTCAGATTGGCTAAAGAAAAAAAAAATCATGTTTGATATTCCTAATATGTGAGGTCACGAGAAACATTGCATGGTTACCAGAATGTGGTCTGTAGCTCTAGACATGTCTACTTCACAGCCCACTAGGACTTTTGGGTGACCTCTGATAGTGTGACAGGCTCCCACACACATCTTTAAAGCATGCAGAGGTTCGATGTGTGACTTACCCCTTCAGCTGAGGCTTAGGCAGGGCATTAGGAGGTAGAAAAGAGCATGTGATTGCTCATCATTCACTTTTTTTTTTAAAATTTTATTTATTTATTTATTTGTGTGTGTGTGTGTGTGTGTGTGTGTGTGGCCAGCTCAGCCCACCAGGGGGCGGGGCTGGCTGGCATGTGGTGCTGGGGGATTGAACCTGGTCCCTGGGCTTTGCTAAGCTTGTTCTAAGTAGGTGCTTTAGACCACTGAGCCATCTCACCAGACCCCATCATCATTCACTTTTTAGATGTGGTCAAATCCATTTGTCGTTAGTATTTTTTTTTTTTTTCTTTTTTTCAGCTTTTGGCTTCAAAGACAGTGTAAAGGACAGAGATGTGGAGAACGATAACTACAATAATACTAAAGACATTTTATAAGATGAAGAATGACCAGACAGTGATCTCCTTTGGGGTTTATCGTGTATCTGAGAAGGTTCTTGAAGTTAGTTTTGACCTATGTTTGTATGGCCATAAACATTTGCTGGCCATAGAGCTACCTATTTGGGATAAGATTTGAGTATGACGTACTTCTCTCTGGTGCTCAGGGAGACGGAATAAATAATTACAGTGTGAGGCAGCAGCGCTGCAGCTGGGGTGCCGTCCAGGAGCCCCAAGGAGGAAAGCTCACCTCTGTGGGCCCCATCTCTGCGCTGCTCTGGTCCATTAAAATGAGATAATAAGTGCTGAAGATAATCTTTAGAGCTTACCAGGGTTTCTTATTTGCTTTTTTTTTTTCAAGCAGAAGACGGCATACGAGATGTTGCGGCGTGACTGGAGTTCAGACGTTTGCTTTTTTTTTTTCAAGTGCTGCTGTTGTGTGATTTGAAGTTGAGGACTTCAGTTTTGTTCACAGAACACAGCATCTCTGAGAATGTACTTATTCCTGGTGTACGAGGAGCCTTGTGTTAGGCACCCCAGAGGACACTCCCCAGGACACATGTCCTTGCTCTCCTTGGTTCCCAGGTGTTCAGGGGGTATATATGCCAGGTGACAGCTCTGTGGTGCTTTGGACACTGCCCTGCAAGAGACTTTTCCAAGCCCTCTGTAAGGTTGAGCCCTTGCTTTTACTCTGAGTGTTTCCTCAGTAAACACCACATCTCCACCAAGCTGTCTTCAGAACTGTCTGATTGAGCACTGGCAAGTGCTCGCTAGGAGGGAGATCCTTATTGCCCATTTTCTCTGTTTCCTAAATGATCTTAATTGCTTGAGTGAGGAGGTATCCATTCTAAATATCCCTCCCAACAGGGGTGATGCAAACAGTAACAAGGTTTTAGATTACCCCAAATGTCAGGACCCCCACAGATATAATGGGCTTCCCTCTAGGGCCCACCTGACAAGTTGCTTCTCTTTCAAAAACTGGGCTGCCCAGAACCAAGCCTCTTGGACACCCCATTCCCAGCCCCCTGAGGGATTAGAGGGACAGAAGTGCCTCCCTCTTTCTTAGAATATTTGTTTTAATTTTCAGAATCTATGGAACATGTGGGATGCTTACACACTAAGTAGTCTTAATCCCATTTTGAAACACTTTAATCTTATTTTTTTTTTCAAATATTAAATTATGTCCATAGTAATCTCACCAAGGTTAATGCTCAATTATAGTTAAAAACTGTAATTGCAGTTTGCACTTTGGCTTAATTGAGCCTTAAGAATAGGAAATCATAAAAAAACAATTAAAAAATTATCCTTTGTGTTTTCCACCACTTTGTTGCTTTCTTTAGAAGCCCTGTTATTGCTTCCTTTTAGTCAGCTATATTCTCAACCTTAGAAAAAAATTTACACTGTCTATAGACAGTTTAATGAGAGCGCTTCTGTAAGAACAGTAAGTAAACAGAAAGCAGCTAAATTAAACACACATACACTAAAAATAAAGCATTTATATTACTCGCCCTTCCCAAGATGTTCTTTGTGTGAATTTTAGGGTAAAGAAAATACTTCAGCCTCATTTCCATCATGCCATGAGGAAAGAAAAGTAGGGGTAGAGTAGCATTGTCATATTCAAAAAAAGAACTGATTGACAGTGTCACTTAAATTCAAATGTCTCCTTAAAATAAATATAAAAGGGCCTTTGAAGAACTTGCTTTGAAAAAAATCTTTTTTTTTCTCCTCTTTAACCTAGAGTCCCCAACTTTTGTTCCTTTCTACTTTGTTCTCTGACTGATAGGGGAATTTAGCTGCTATCAGAGTAGAAGCTCAGGGAAAGTCCATCCCGTGGCTCAGATGTTGTGCAAGCCTGCTGGGCAACCCTGCCCGGCAGGCGCCTGGAGCAAACCGGTGGGCGCTTCCCTGCTGGCTTCTAGCATTTCTTGGGAGCACAGGCGGTGCTGCCAGGCTGTGTGGCAATGCTGTGAAGTGCGTAAGTGGGCCTTGTGTGAGGCCTTCACTTTCATCATTCCTTGTGACCGTCCTCTTCCCTCTGAGAGTGTGAGCCGAGGAAGAGCGAGTCTCTTCTTCACTGTGTGCAGAAGTGAGGGCAAACCTGTTTACTTCCTCTTACTTGATTAAAAGAACTTCCAACCCCTGCACTAATATTCATTAGTCCTGTGATTAGAAGCAGCGCCTTCAGAGTCCAGATATTGCGAGAGCTGATGGACATCTCTCTAGGCAGCAGCCAGGGTTTCCGCATTCTCGGTGTTCTCCAAATCCAAGAGACAGGACTCCGGTCAGCTGATAACAGGGGGAGCGGTTTTCCCCTGCCCACTACACACCTGAGTCGTATCTGCCTGCAGAGAGCCCTGACCCCGAGGAACCCCACAGCCAGCCCTCCCCGCCCTTCCACGGCATCGCAGACAGAAAGTCAAGCGAATAGTGTGGGGGCAGGATGCACACAAAGTGAAGGCTCTGCTTCCAGCACCTGGAAATCTGAGCTCACCACTCTCGTTTTCAAAGGACAACCCTGAGTAACTATAGCCTTTTATTGCCACCTTTTACTAATTTGACGCCAGCTGCACTTGGCCTTTCCACAGGAAATTCTCACTGTGCCCATAGGACCAGAGAAAATAGAGCTCTTATCGGAATTGACTTGATGTTCTTTTTGCCAATTTCTTTTTAGTACAACATGGGGGACAAGAGGCTCTCATTTTTCGTTCTTCAAGACTTTTAATTTTTTCTGCAAACAGTCTTGAGATGCTAAAAATTTTAAGCCGACATAATTTGAGAAGACACGCTGTGACACATACACGTTTTCTATTTGCTTGAGAATGTATGGCTTTGTAGGATATTTACTGTTTCTCTATAACCCAGTAGAAAAAATAAGAATAAAGTCTAGTCACCAAACATAATGCAAAACATAATTCAAGTGGCTAAAACTAACTTTATAACAAACAGAATAATTGCAGTACCAGTTGATTTCCACAGGCCAGCCATGATAATTTCCCACATGTAAAACAGTGAAGTTCCCGCAGTATAACTCTATCCTTTCATCAAGTATAAAATGTATAAGATAAGCCTTTGGCTACTTAGAAAATTGTTTCGTCTTCCTCACTGCCATTTGTAGGGCTTGAAGTGGAGATGTGTGCAAACACAAAAGCTCCTGTCAGACAAAACCACCCGGGCCTCTTAGTGCAATCTATAACCAGTGTAAGTTTCAGATCAATATTATGTTAGTGAAAACCCATCATACTGCTATTAGTTTATTCTGAATTATTCAAATTAATTTATGAAGTAACTGTGGTGGTTCTTCTTAATTGCTATTTTTAGAGAGATACACATGGATTCTGTTTTTCTGATCATAAAACTTATCATCTGTAACATTTCAAAAATTTTGAGTTAAAATAACTCACTGATCATTATTAATATTTTGATACATTGACTTTCAGTGTTTTTTTTTCTGTTTACATAGGCAAGTTTTGATTTGTTCTTTCAATGTAGCTATAATGATAAGGTGAATATAATTTCACAAGAATTTTGTCAGTATTGTAATTTTTATCTGCCACAGAAATCGTTATCAAATTAATTTTTGATTAAAATCTTTAAACAGAAATTTTCATTGATAACCTGATAATTTTCTTAGGATACAGTCTCAGAATTAAACTTTCTCAGTCTATGAGTATTTTGAAGATTTTTAATGTATGTTGGATAGTTAATTTTGATGGGTTCTTACAAATTTTTAGTTTTAAAGCATTTAAGAGTGTTGAGTGATTGCTTTGTTTGCTTGAACTAGCAATAGTGATTTACTTACTATGTCTCTGATTACCTCATTGATTAAGGGGCCGTTTTCATGTGTGCTGTGCAATTGCATTGTTTCTTCAGTCTGCTATATTAAAATTACTTCAAAAAGTCAGTGTGTAATCATTTGTTAGTGACACCGTCTTCATTTCAATGAGACTTTTCCCTTTAATATGTGAAAGGATAAGATTATTTGGATCCTGTATTCTCTTACAGCCTTAGCAAACTTAGATAAACAAGTTTTGTCATGCATTCATGATCTGGTTTTAGATTATACATTAAAATAACTGTTCTGCACTTCTGTCTTGACCACACATTTTAGTTATGGGCGTAATTATGTGTGTTCTGAAAGCTCAAGAATTGCATACGAAGTTTATGTTTTCCTTGTCTGTGTTTTATTCTTACCCCCTCCCCGTCTTCAGCCCCAGGATAGATCCTCGCCTCCCTTGAGTCCATCTGTCAGGTCATCTGTCTGAGGAGTTAGCGTTCCCTCACTCTCTCAGAATATCCAAAACAAATAGTCCATGGCTAAAGAAAAGCTGATGCATATTTCTTTCAGAAAGGCAGATTTAACACCTTGAGGATCCCTCTGTGTTGTCAGAAACGAGAAGTCCTTGGCTGAGGTACAGTTTCCAAAGACTGTTCTGACCTCTGGCTGTGGCACATTCGTTTCCTTCTGTGGCTCCCCTCCTTGCC
The DNA here is from genome assembly GCF_000260255.1 of Octodon degus. NCBI lineage: Eukaryota > Metazoa > Chordata > Mammalia > Rodentia > Octodontidae > Octodon > Octodon degus. The sequence goes on from NW_004524585.1 coordinate 17,170,892, forward strand.
TGCCTTCTTTTAACCTTAGAGTTTTCTTCAATAGTATGATGACTGGTTTTAACCCTTTTAAAAGCTTTGTAACTCAGTGGATCACCCTCTCCTGTGCCCATACCCTTCTTGCTTCAATGGGGGCATGAGCTCCAGCCTGTAGCAGCTGTGGATCAAGACAGTACCAGCACCCACACTGCAGCTAGTGTTTCCCAGTGCTCTCTGCCAATATTCAAAGAGCAGTGAATGCCTTGTGGATACAGAGTTGGAAGAAACCCTGCCCTTTCCACTCCCTGCACAAATGGTCCAGCTCTTTTTAGCACCATAAATTAAATTAGCACATGTGGTATTAAGCAGTCCAGGCATATAAAGCATGGCTATCTAATGATCAGGGCTACATTCAAAGAACCCAGTGTCTCCCAGGCAGCTTCTAAGAATATATTGTTATGATGTGAACTGTCTGGGATGTAGATGAGATTTTAAAGTGTGCTTCTGTCAGTATAGTAGCATACACTCGGTATATTATCCCTTGGAGACCTGGAGCAGCGTTGTTGCTTTTGTTCCTATCTGTGCATTTGTGAATTGTATAAGCCACACATACAGAACCCACAGTAAAGCAGGGTAGCCTTGACCAAACAAAGAGAAAGGCTGATTGTCCCAAAGGTGCAAATTCTCCCTTAGCTTTGACAGCCAAGACCTCGATATTCCTATGATGTCATTGGAATTGAATTGAATTTTGCTGAAAGAATATAAAATTATTAACACTACATAGAGCACCCATTGCTTCTTTTGTAGAGTTTTTTTTATTCCTGCCCTGAAATCCTGGGGAAATTTTTTCTCCAGTATAATGCATGGTTTGTTGGGCAGAGTGGACACGGAATGAACTCTCAGCTCTGCTTGCTGTCCCTACCAGGTGCAGCTCATCTAAATTTTACTCCTCCTCTGTACCTCATGGCACACACTGCTCAGATCATCCTGTGCTCCTTAGTTATCCAGTATTTAATTTGAGCATCTAAATTGTGTCTGTGTTCCATGAGGTTATAATTTTGTAGAAAGCATACTGTGCTTTGTACTTAGGTGAGTGAGAATCATGGCATCTTACATGTAGGAGAGACTCAGCACATATTTAAAAGATTCCCCCAACAAATATATTCTGCTCATAAAAAAGATTAATTTGTTATTTTTCTTTAAGAAAATGAATTTGAGTGGATGTGTCTGAGAGAAGAATCTTGGTGCTCCCTTGTGTTGAATAAAGTTGGCCATGGTAGAAAACTTCTCCTCTTCAAGCTATGTATTTAAATTAAAAGTGTGGATATATCCTCTGTGAAATTACTTTTAGCCTAAGCTTTCCAAATGGGCTGTAGATACATTTCTATAAAAGTTCTGCCTTATTTAGCTTTACCCATCTTTTAGGACTCACCCAAAGTTTCGGCCAATCAAAGAGGCTTCCTAAGGGGCCAGGGAGATGGCTCAGTGGAATAAGTGCTTCCCTGGCAAGCGCAAGGGTCTGAGTTCAATCCCCGGTTCTGCAAAACAAACAAACAAACAAACAAACAAACAAAAAAACAACAAAGAGGCTTCCTGCTTTTTGACCTCTGTCTGGCTCCTTTTCTGCATCCTGGAAGACAGCTGACTTTCCTCCATCATTCAGTATGTGCAGACACTTGAGTGTACTCTGTGCTAATCACTGCATGTATCTGACTTCCTCCCAAGACTTGGCCAGCAGTGGTTCCTGGCTTGTAATCAGCAGAAAAAGAAGATGGCATAAAAGCAGAGCCAGAGGGAAACATTGCCCTGAAAGAGTAAGGGAAGGATGGAACAGGACAAGTGCAGTCAACGGGTTGGGTGTGGGATTCTATTTACAAAAGAGATAATGTCACTATTTCCTCTACTCTTTACTTATAGTGGCAGATCCATCAGTATTAATTGTGAGTAATGATAGTGATGATCTTTATGACTAAAATTAATTGCTGGATTGTTTATCCTCAAGGACCTCAAGACACAACTGTCACTGGGTAAGAAAATGGACCAGTCACTGTATTCCATGTATATGAGTTTTGGTCATCTGTAAATTACTTCATAGAGCTAATAAAAGTATTTCTGCTGCTACTACATACCATTATCCTCAATTTGAGAATATCTAGTTTCTGTTGCCCATAATGTTTTCATTTGTTTAGTGGAGATTAACATATTTTTCTGTCCAAACTTGTATTATTTTATTAATGTACCAGTTTTATTTTCTAATCTTTCAAAATATAAATATATTCTTATCTCTATTTTTCATCGTTTTGGGGTATATTTTCCCTTCAGAGTCATTTGAGTCTTACTAAGGGTACAATGAAACCTATATAGTATATTACAGGAGGAATCCTTTGAAGTTCTTCAGTATTATTATCATCTGATACTACTGGTAAATTACTTTCTTTTTAAACTGCACACGGTGTTGTTTGTTAGCTCGGGGGTCATTAGGCCTCCAGTCTCTTTCTCCTGAATCCACAAATAGCCATTGTTCACCTCATGTATGTGACACTTATTTTTCCTCTGTAAGTCTGCAGTTCTTTATCTACCTACCTACATATCCATGGCTGCTGAATGCCGTTCTGCCATTACCTACCTCTCTTGGACAATAGGGATTATTATCCTCTATTTATACCCCAGGTATGAGAGATAGCTAAATGAAATAGGCCCTAATATGTTTCCTCCTTTTCCTCAAAAACGAATACAGGTAGGAGATTATATCATTTTTTTCTCAAAAAGCATAGAAAGTCACTTTTAAAAGAAAACAGAATATTTGCCTTAGTGACAAATTTGCATTATGCTTTTATTTATTTTTCATGAAAGAAATTCATACTCTATGGAGTCAGCCTCTCTTTGAAGCTATAGTAGTGCTCCATCAGTTTTGTTTTCCTTTCAAACATCATTTGGTTGATAAATTTCCTAATATCCTGTTTAGCTGTCCAAGTTTGATCCGCTTTCTGGGGAGCTCACACGTACTGCTCTGTTCACCCCAAAGCAGGACTATTTTCCTTATCTGTGGTGTAACAGAAGTAACTTGGGGTTAAGGTTCAGCACTTCTGCCTGGCTTTGGCTCTGTAAAACATATCATAAAGCAGACGTACTATGTGTGCAAACGGCGAGAGACACTAGTAGAATGTTGTCAGCAAAGAAGCAGAAAAGCCTCTAAAATGGAGAAAGCTGCGCCAAGCGTATTTATGATGGATGGCAGGTTGGAGCTTCTCATGAAAACCACAATGAGTGTTAAAAAAATGAACTAGATTTACATTCCTTATCACCATTTGCTCTCTAGTACCAGATAAAAGAGTAATTAATAGCTCATGGAGTTTGAATGTGTTCCTCTCGCTTAGCTCATGTGTTTACATGGAAACACTCACCCACATACACAAAAGGAAAGAAGCCCCGAGTAATGTTCCTTACATCAGACAGATAGCATCAGACTTCTCATAGTATATACATCCTCAGACTCTGTTTATGGTGAAAGTCAAGATCCTGAAGTGTTTGCTGCTCCCAGGTTTAATTGGTTTTATCTGCTGTTATCATAACAGCCTTATCTCTGCAGACAGTTGCATGGGTAATATTTGAAGATCAGAATTCAAGCCCAGACACACAGTGTCATCCAGCAATTAAATGTTATTTGATAGTTCTGTGTGTGGCTCAGGTGCCCGGGAGCTCCTGCCTCTGGTTGACAGTCTTTATAGCATCATAAAATAGTTCTCAAGGGAAATCCGGATATGGAAAGCTTTCCGAATAGAAATGGCTAGAAAAGCCAAGGTGAAGTACGGTTCAGGCTCTCAGTGGCGGTTCCAGTCATTGACTATTGCCTAATGACTGTGCATTTCGCGTCTGAGAGATGTTTAATTATTTCTGTTATTGCCTTTTGGTGAAAAGAAGAAGAAGCTGCCTAGCTCCGTGACGTGGATGCTGATATATATTTTGGGAGAGTCCATTAAATGGATCAGCATTGCTTTCCACATGCCCAATTTAATCCCTATATCAGAACTACATAAAACATACCTTGTCTAGGAAAATGCTTGATGGATGTTTAACTGCATGGATCTAATTAGATGCAGAGCAAGACTTCCCCAAATGATTAACTGCCAAGATTAGGTAGACCTGCCTTTGTTTTGTTGGGATTTGGGCTTTCATCTTATAATATTCCTTTTTCTCTTTTAAAATGAGTTTCTGAAAGTAGAAATGGAGGCAAAGCAAGCACTTGACACAGTTAAGGTTTGGAGGAAATCAGAGTTATTCTTCTGGGCTTTCTCAGGAGTGGATTTCCTCTTTAACTTGCTATGGCCCGTACCAGGGAGATAGAAGCCTGATTCAGACTTCTCTGTAGCTGAAGCACCAATGGTTCTGCTCCATGTTTTAATCTCTCAGTTGTGCCTGGAATGTGGATTAGCTCTCCAACACCTGAGAAAAGATCCCTCCTTGATATCAAGAGCAGTAAAGATGAGAGACAATAGGATGACAAATGAGATCACTAAGTGGAGCCCTGATCAATAGAGAGTGCTGTCCATTTGGGTAATGGACATCCCTGTCATCTCAGCTGTTAAAGAATTCAGCAGAGATGAGTCCCCAAAGGTCTGCAAAGTATAAGGCATCCAATACAGGAAACATTACCACCTCCCTTCCCCAAACCCAATAAATAAAAAGGTGCATCTCAGGAGCTCAGTCTTTAGCTGCAGTAAGCTATCATGCATGGGATTTATTGTCCTCTATTTTAAAAAATCTGTGCACAAAGCAAAAAGATAACCTGGAGACTGGGGAAGGGCGGTACAGGAGGGTGGTCTTTGTTTTCTCAGATTTAATACTGGTGTGAACACCTTAGGTAGTCTTGAGTGTCAAAAAGAAATGTCTTCCGATTTAAAATTATGAGATTGTTTAAAGTGTGTTCTTAAAAATGTTCTCCCCCTCCACCAGGTGATTTCAAGCCAGCATATTTGGCAACCAGGACGCTTGATGAATCGCTTTTGTCAGACAGCCATATGGCAGGTGGGGTAGAGGTCACTGTGGTACCCAGCCTTCCTGACTCAAATTAGTCCACGTGTCCAAGTCTGACAGGGGCTGTTCATGGTCTTTCCTTCCTAAATACTTTCAATATGGTCAGTCTTGATTTCTGCTGAACTTCAGCTTCTTCCATCCCATGTTGGACTGTGGAGGTCTGATGGGATCTCTTTCTGTATCTGTCTTGCCACTACTCATTTGACCTGGCTAATCCTACGGGATTGCTATTACTAGTGGCAGCCAGATTCCTGGCTGGAATGTGCATGTGAGGATTTCTGGATGGTTGTGAAGAGGAGTACGGTTTCCCTGGGCATTCAGGTGTGGGTCATTAATTTTCAGTGCTGTTGTTTAACTATTAATGAGGTCGTGGCCCCAGGGCCAGGCTGACTTTACCTATCAGATGTCTCCCATTTCCCAGCAGGCCATTCACCTTTAGTCCGAGCTCTCCACTAATAACTGTCCCACGCCATGTTCATACACCATTGCTTCATCTCTTAACCTCAGCTTCTTCTAGATAAGAAATAATCCCTGCTGCCCATCTCCCTGGCCATCCATCTTCACCGGGACCCATAAAACAAAGCAGTTCCCATTTTCCATTAACCTCTATGTCCTGAAACTTAAAGGCATATAGACCTTCTTTTCTTCTTCAGCTAGTGGCATCTATTTGCCATCACTTGTGGGACATCCTAAATTATGCAGAAAGGCGGCCGTCACCCCTGCTGACCTGGCCACCTACTTTACCTTTTATTTCTCTCCTATTTACCATTGCGGTTGATAACTTGTGGAACTCAGTAAAGTAATTCACAACTGTCAGCATCTTTCTTATACTGCAGCCAGCAGCAGAAATCGTAACCTGAAGGGATATCTACTAAATCAAGATTTCTGTAGCATAAGCAGTGTAAATGAATTCCTGCGCATTACATTATTATTTTTGTAATGTCTTTATTAAAAAGGAAAGGAAAGGGTGCCTATTTAGAACAAATATTGCACGTCTGAGTGCTGACAGATTCATATAATTAGAAAAAAAGTGCCTTACATTCTAAACCCCAGTCTCTGCCCTTTTGGGGTCCCTGCCATGCCTTTAGCAGGTCAGCAGCTGGCTTCTGTTGGCCATGAGCTTCCCAGCACCCCAGGGGTAATTCCTACCGCTTCATCCTTCTTTAGGGTTCTTTAGGGTGCTGTAGGGAGAGCTGTCCTGCAAGACAGCCCTTCAGGTGTTGGAGGAGGGGTATTTTGTTTCCTCAATCTCTCTTCAGCCTCAACCTCTCCAGTATTTTTCAGCCATTCCTTATCTGTCATGCCTTCTGCAGCAGCCCCAACATCCTGCCTGCCCCTTTTATTTGTCAACAGAGGTTTAGAAAGGGCATTCCAAGTACCTTAATGGTGTGTGGTCTGGCTACACAAAATAAAATGCTAAGCAATGTTTATATATATTCTTTGATCTGGACCCTAGATTGTTTTATTCAGTTAGTTAGGATTAACCTAGGATTTTGGGGGCCAAGCTTCTACATTCAAAGTGAACGCTTGCTGTTCACCACATTCTCCCAGGCTAACAAACAAGAACTTGTTAAGTTGGAGACTCATCCCCTTTGGCTGTTATGCAGATGACTTTTTTGAAGCCAAGTTCAGGCCCTAAAGAACACTTTGTGGGATTCTAAATCTCTTGTCTTTTATAGATTTGATTCACTGGCAAATTGTATTTTTAAAATTCCCTTTGTAAGTAGTGCTTTTAGGCTGATAGAGCATATGAATAAGGAAAAAGAAAGTAACAATACATTTGTTTGCATCTTTAACAGGAGAGACAACACAAGGGTAACACCAGGAGACAGTGATTTACCTGAGCCTGTGATGCCAGCAAATGGCATAACCAACATTTGATCACAGATCTCCTGGTCTTTCCTTCTTTTCACTCTGCCTTGATGCCGGTGTTGAACTTTTTATGTTCATTTGTTTTTCCAATAAGTCTCAACGATTTCCAAGATTTTATATAGGCCATTTGAGATCACAGCAGAGCCACAGACTAGAGGCTAATAACAAAATGTTCTTGTGGTGGCGATCACTTACCCTGTACACTATTTGCGGTAGCTGTTTGAACATTTTAACAAAGACTTTGGTTCTCATACCTTCCAGGCTTATGGTTGAATTGTGCTTTCCTGCCCACTTGGAATACCCACAAGGAATGTGATCATTGTGTATTACAAACGTGTAGCAATAAGAAATGAAAACGATTTTGACAAAGGAATTTTGTCTGACTACGTGACCTGATGACTTGCTGTGGTAAAACAAATGTGAGTGGAAATGACCTAGGTCAAGAGCTTTGTCACTGAATTTCCTGCCTCTGATGTGACTGTGAACAAGTTTCAAGGTAGTAAGGATGAACCTTTGTGACTCTGAAAAGAGTGACTGAGTGAATAGAGTCCACACTGAATTACCTATAGGGTGAATAAGATAATTCTTTATTTTTAGGTCACTGAAATTTGAGAGTTGGTTGCTACTGCTTCATAATCTAAACCTTGTCCTGACTATTGCAACTGACTAATCAAAGTAAGAACATCAATAAGACGTCTATAATGAATCATACTTGCACATGCCCAGCATGTTCTTGATCTTAGAGTATATAGGGTAATACTGGGAAGAGGAAATACCAAAAATTTCTATTTTTCATTGCTCTGTCATTAAAGTACCATGAAATCAGCATTTGTATATTGGACATTGTCTCAACATAAATGCCCTGAAAAACAGAATATGGCCTGTCCTCCCCGCCCTTGGGAGACTGAGGTGAATGGAGCCAAAGCTTGAATCTTGCCTGGGAAATTTAATGAGACACTATCTCAAAAAATAAAGAATAAAAAGGGATAGAGATAGATGGTACAAAGACCCAGTCTTTAAATGTCCAGTATAAAAAAGAAAGAAAGAAAGAAAAGAATAGAAAAGAAAAGAAAGAAAATCAGAACATGAATCAACACCATTTTGCTTGTACTTTCTGGGGAATGACTGTAATTGGCCATCTAATTAATTGTAGGAAAGCAAGAATAAGGGGGAAAGTGAATTGAGGCAAGAAAGCTAAGAGAACAATAAGGAGGTGGTGTGTCACCACGTGGCCATTAGCACACAGCAGAAATGCTGTTGCCTGTGCAGAACAGCACCAGACAGACTATGGTAGAATGGCTCAGAGAGAGAAGAAAACAATGAATTTACTTCTTGCTTCCTGCCTTTTCCTTTTTTTCCAATGTATGATTTTTGCATGATCTCACTACGCAGCTCGGCCTGGTAGTGATCCTCTTGCATTCAGCCTCCCCAGCTCTGGGATTCCAGGCGTGCTCTGTGGCTGGCTCAGCCTGCTCTGGGGGTGGGGCTGGTGCAGCCTATGGTGCCTGGGATTGAACCACAGTCCCTGCACTTACCTAAACTCGCCTAAGCAGGCCCTTTAGTTCCCTGAGCTATCTTGCTGGCCACACCTTTTCCTTTTAACAGATCAAAATCTCATGCAGTTCTAGGTCGTGCCCCCTGGATACTCCTAAACAGTTTTTGGTATAGCTAGAGTCCTGGGAGTCCAGTCTGGACAGTATGTAGGCACAGTGGGCTTCCCTTGCTAAATGATTTTGGGGCTGTAATTTAGTTAGTGGTGGAAACCATAGTTTATCTGACCTGATACATAAATAGAATGTAATACAGACATTTAACAAATCTTGCATCTGTGGCCCTTGGTTACTCAAGATTTCTGTTACCAGAAAACAGTTCATTGGAAGAAGTTATTTGAAAGGCACCATTAATTATAGTATCCCATGGTTTAGACTTGAATTTTAAGTTGTATCTTTTGCCTACCAATGTTGGAATAATTGGCTTTTCTAATTTTTTGTGGAGAACACTGAAACAACTTGAACCTGAACAACCTGAAGAGCGAACTCCATGAAATTCATATGTTCAGCTAATGTTTCTTAAACATGTATTTTTTTTAAAGACCCATAGTAAAAAATAGAAACAAAGATTTTGCAAGTGAGCAGGGGAAGGAGGGTTGAAAGGAGGGGAGGGAAATGGAAAAGAAAAAGAATCAAGTTATATAATGTAAGTTATATCATATATATGTACATATATATGTACATATATATATATGTATATATATGTATATATGTTACCAATAAAATCTGGTTGAAGAAATAAAAGACTCATAGTAAGTAATTAGTTTTATAAATAGCGAAACAAACACAGGTACACAAACACATATACACATAATTGAAAATAATTCATCAAAAACATTGTCTCTCCTAATTTGTCCCTGTGGTTTTCAGTTTTACGCTTATTTGAAAAGCTGGTACTCAGTGTATTCATGAGATGCAGTTTAGAAACATTATTAGAACATTGTATTCATCTACTTATTTTTAGTCAGAATTTATTGCCTGCGATGATAACCCTTCTATACCTAAACCTAGGTATATAATTAAAATACCATATTATATTTACAATACTTTTGAGTATAATGACAGCACAGAAAAATGCTAAACATTTACTTGTCAAGTGATTTTTGTTGTGCTTAGGAAGAACTTTCTAGCTGCGAGAAGGTGGAGAAAGAAAGCTAATGGACTCAGAGAATAGAAATGTGTGGAAGTGAGCTGGCTCATTTCTTGCTTTGGAAACTATCATTTGCAGACTAATACTATGCACATGAAACCAAGTAAGCTTCATTCTTCCATTTCTATCAACTTCTGTATTTTACTTTAATTTTTTTTTTTTACATTATAGAGTTGTAAGTGAATATAAGAGGTGTTCTCAGTAATCTAAGTGGATTTTTTTTTTTTTTATAAATTTCTTTTATTTATTTGGTAGGACAGTTTCAACAACCAACACACCACATTTTGAGGGCAATAAAAACCTAAAACAAAAGGTTTCCTAAACATGTATAAGCTGTGTGCTTAGTAAGAGCCCTTGCTCTTTCTCTCATAATGAGTAATGTCTCAGAGCCCCTGTTTCTGTTTGTGTTGTTTTGATATCAAGCCTGGAGGTGGAGATGGAGATGAAGAACAGTGTGGTGCCACAGCAGTTGCCATGGCAACTCTGTGAGGTAGGTAGGATTAGTATCACTGTTTCCATTTTACAGATGACTAAGGTAGAAAATAACTCCTCTGGTTTTTCTTATTCTTTTCTTTTTACTTCATTTCTTTTCCCTTCCTCCCTTCCTTTCTTTTCTTTTCTTTTTCTTTCTTTTTTTTTGTATGAATATTCAAATTCTGGATCTTGTGCTTGCCAAGGAGGCACTTGTGCTGCTGAGCTATCTTCCTGGCTTCTCCTCTGGCTTTCCTATAAATTACCAGCTGTGTGGCAGTTCAGAGATATATGATTTCTGTGCTTGTAATGACCTAACCTTATGTCTGCTGGTCTACCTACCTGTCTGGCTTCATTTCTCGAGAATAATTTTATTTCCTGGATTCTGAAATAATATTTGTTTTTGAGAAAGAAAGTTGGTGCAATTTTTATGTTCTAAGGAAAGAAGGCCCAAGTGTCAAAACTGGCTAGCCAATGTGTGGACATGTGGTCAGTGGCAGTCATGTGGTTATTGCTTGACTTTCCTCGTGACACGTTTTGCCACCCTAGTTTTCTTATCTTTTGAATGAGGTTATGATGAAACTTTTCTGGTCGGCATGTATGTTGGCGGCACATCTAAAATAAAGTAATATTTGTGGAATTACTCGATGTAGGTTGAGTCAAATTATCAATATAATGCTTTTAGGATTGTTGTGATTTTCTCTCACCCCCTCCATCAGGAGGAATTTAAAGTAGTTATTTCAGAAGAAAATAAAGCTTTTCTAAATGATCAATTTATACATCCATTTATCCGATCATATTATACCACTTGATTTCAAGTTTCCTGCATGCAAACAGAAAAAGAGAATGAGGTGTTTGGATTTTCTGGTTTGTAAAAACATATAAGGTCTTATTACAATTGAAGCAAAGAAAGATGCACAGATAATTTTTCTGAGCACAAGGTGTTTTCCCTTGGTTCACACAGGAGAAAATAAAGTGAAAATCTGACATTCATGGTTAATATTATTAATTATTCAAAGTAAAAAATGGAACTACACGTGGCACCTGTAGTGATTATGTCCAAGGAATATGAGTAAGAGCCCTTTCCTTTATTAAATCATCATGTCATAACTTGCATAATTTTCTAATAGTTTTATAGTATTTTCCTGGCACTGTAAACTATTGTACTACTGTAATTGAAGAAGCTATAATTTCCTATTGTACTTCCAACTTATCCTTATACTCCCATTATTACCAGAGCACCTTATTATTTAGGAATTTTCCCTCCTCTGATCTCCTGTGATAACTTGCTACTCCACTCAGTTTGTAGGGTAAATCATGAACTTTAAAAAGTAAATCCTGTTCTGTTCTGTATACTATCCAATTGGGAAACTATTCAATCAGAGAATCCCTTTATAAAGCCAAGTCTGAATATACACAGGTGTGTAAAGATGGTTCTAGAAAAGCATAGCTCCCATAGCTTTTGCCTTGTGGAATATGGCAGTGTAAAAAAGGGCAGGTATGTCTATATCTAGATGTTTCTGTGCTGTTTGCCTTCTTCTACCATGAGCAAAAATCAACATAAGGCCCCAGCCTGCTTTCAGGAAAATGTTTCCATGTAAATGTTATGCTGGAATAAGTTGATGAAGATTAGGTATGACTCTGTTGTCCACCTACAGAGCTAGAAAGGCTCAGGCTTCCCTTCTTAGTCTTTGAGTCTTCTAAGTGATACCTACTATAATTTGAAGAAACGGTGTCCTCATTCTCAAATCTAGAATAGGCAATCTAGAATGACACAAGATCTATTGTGAGGCAATGAAAACCCTTGTGAATCTCTGTAACTTCTGGATAAACTAATTAATAGATGTCAGTTGTTTTCTGGAATTCTATATGGATGATTATGATCAAAGTGGCGTCTTCTTTTGATTGTTTTTAGGGGCAGTTTCTGATTTTTTTTCATGTCCATCATAAACATCTTTGACAAGACAGAAAAAAATTGATTATCAGCCATATATAAGATTTACAAGAATATTTAGAAATAGGTTTTAGAGGGGTTAGGGAGATAGCCGGGCAGTTCAAGAACAAAGACCCAGGTTTGCTGTCCGGTTCTGTATGCCTTGACAGCCCTGGAGCCACAGGCATGCTGTGCTGGCCACTAAAACAGGGTGCGGTGGTGCATACCTGTGATACCAGCGCCGGGGCGGCTGAAACAGGAGGATCACTACAAGTCTAAGCTGTGTTGTGGGTCCCTGTACAAAATAAAATAAAATAAAATAAAATAAAATAAAATAAAATAAAATAAAATAAAATAAAATTAATAGGTTTTAGGAAGCGTAATGTACCTCCTGTTTTCCAGATTTAGGATACTTATTGATTTAAAAGTGAGGGAAGGGGAAAGGAGAACCACAGGCATAGATATGATGAAGCATGTCCCATGCAGGGATGAAAATGCCTTAATGAAACCCAGTATTTTTCCCCCTGCTACAAATATACAAGAAAAATAAAAAGTGGCGTATTCTTTTAGCATGTGAATTAAGGACAAAGACAAGAAGCAGCGTAGGCTGGCTGTGCTCCATCTACATCGTGTATGCTTACACTGTACTCCCACAGCCACTGTGCGCCAAGAACTGTGGATTCTTCCTTACATTAGCCATTAATCTTGCATTCTCATTGATTGCAAAGTCCTTGCACGTTATTGCATAGCTGTCTTCATTTTTACATAAGGAACAGAGGCTTAGAGAGGTTAAATTTTTATGGCCTCCTAGGAAATGTTGGATAGGAAGACAAAATCCCTTTAGGGATTTCATACTCCAAAACTTATATTCTGTTTCATGATGCTGCGCTATTACTCTAAGATTGATAAATGTAATTCCAGAAGTGTAATTTGTATATCATTCCAACATCTGCCTACCCCCGTAAACAATATAGATGTTGTTACAAGCTATGAGCTCATAGCTTACTTTTATAAATTTAATGCCATGCAAGGTGCCAAGTGACGTCTCTCTAGGCAAAGAAGGGTGGACATTGGCAAGGTGGAGACCCCTTCTATATCTGTGGGTTCACTCCTGGCCTGAGAGAGTGCCAAGGAAAATGACTTCTCTTTGGACTTGGCTATAGGTCTGATCATATCCAATGTGTAGAGATCCAGTTTGACTTTCAGGGAAACACATAATTTGAAAATTCTCTTTGCATTGTTTGACCTGGGTTTAGTTAAGTTTCTTATTCTCTGCCAGTGGTAAAAATGTGTTTGCATTAATGAAGTAAATAATAGATGATGTGTAATAGTATAGCTGTCCTTTACTAAAATTTTTAATATGCTTAGACACTTGGGTGTTTGGTGAGGCATTTTCAGTTCATCTCTGTCCCACTCAATCTGTGTTCTGGGCCTTTTTCTATGACCAGTCAAACAACAGCATTTTGCTATTATTAATATCTCTTCCCACCTATTGAATAATTGTTCTTACTGTGACAGCTGGTGCCAAAAATAGCCTTTACATGACCGCCAGTGGATGTTGTGCTCACATATTTATTCTGCCAGGAACTTAGGTGAGTAGCTTCAAGTTAAAGAGTTACTATGCAAGTTTCAAGTTAGGCTGTACCTGGCTGAGTTACTTCATCTACAGTAAAGATTGGCATGGGGAGAAACAGGTTAATCTGTATTATTGTGTTGATTAAAGACATGAATTATAAAACAGAAGACCCCAACAATTTATTTTTCAAGATCCAAATCACTGCTGTTTTAAAAAATTAATTGTAGGCCGGGCAGATGGCTCAGTAGAATAAGTGCTTCTGTGGCAAGCACAAGGACCTGAGTTCAATTCCTGGTTCCGCAAAAAAAAAAAAAAAAAAAAAAAAAACACAAAAAACAAACAAACAAAAAAAAACCCCTTTCTTTCTTTCTGTTTTTTTTTAAATTTTTATTTCTTATTTTATTTTTTGTATTTAGCGCAGGGTTTCACTACAAAGATAGGAATTGTAGTGATTCTCCTGTTTTCAGCCTCCCAAGAGCTGGAATTACAGGCATCCCCCAGGGTTAGGGCCTGAATGGCAGGCCAGGGAGGTGCTTTAATCCACTGAGCTATCTGCCACTTAATTGGAGAAGGATATTTTTGGGCGGGGCACTGGTTGAGGCTGTGTTGAGGGCAGGTCTGGTGCAGCTTGTGAAGCTAGGGATTGAACTGTGGTCCCCTGAGCCTGACTGAGTTTGCCCAAGCAGGCACTTTAAACAATTAAGCTAACCCGGAAGCCCCCTAATTGCCATCTTGTACCACCATAAAGATATTTTTAATGCAGTCTGTCTGTCTGTCTGTCTCTCTCTTTCTCTTTCTCTCTCTGTCTGTCTGTCTCTCTGTATTGTAGGGAAGGGTCTATCTACAGGGTGTTTAGGGTCTCAGTACCAGAGCAGACTCATAGTGATCCACCTGTTTATAGCCTCCCAAGAGCTGGGATTACAGAGGCGGCACCATGCCCAGTCTCAATTACTGTCTCAGTAGGCCCTGGGTGTGGGGCCGGCAGGGCCCTGGGATGAAACCCTGGCCCCTGCGCCTGCAGCCTATTACTTTAAATTGCTGTGCTGTTTAATTATTTCCTAATAGAAGGGTGAAACAAACTGGACAGTAAGAAAGGAATTATATCTGTTCTTCCTAATTGCAAAAAAGTAATCCTTAGTCTGCTCGTGCTACTTGTTGTCATTCTTCTCTACTAACCGAATGTAAAAGCACCCATGCATCCCCCCCCATGCATAAGGAGAAAAGGGAAACTCACTCCTTACAAAAGGATTTATTTCAATCAAGAAAGTAAAGGGATGATAGATAAGTGCACTTAAACCTTCTGAGCATCACAGCAAGCTTGTACTGAAAACAGTCTCTGTATTCTCTATTAATGGGAGAGCCTCTTGGGCAGCTTGAAATTGTGGCTGGAACCGTAATCCCCCCCTTTACGCTTCTGTGTTGCTTCAAAGCAGGAAGAAGATGCACAGCTGATTGTTTCTCTCTCCACCTGCTGGCCTCTTTGTGAACAAGAGCTTTGGGTCTGCTGGAGCCCTTTGGGTATTTGTACCAAGGGCCTGATACATCTGTGAGCCCAGCATCTGCTGCCGAGAAGTGGGGCAACAAAAGCTTTAAACACACAAGACTGTCGTGAGCTCAAACAAATGGAGGACGCATTGAATATCTTAGGTTATTACTTTTTTAAATGCCCATCTTTGTAACTGATGGTTAGTTATTGTGGCTGTTTCCTGTTTCTGGACACTGCCAGGGCTGCTGTGTAACGTCTCTCAAAAGCAAAGGCCAGGACAGGCAAAGAAGGCAGGAATATTTTTCAGGCTGTGTAGAAACTAGCTATTATTGATTGCTTTTCAAATACTTGTAATAGAGCTTAATATTAACTTGGGATTTAGCCAGTTTATCTCTTTATCTTGTGGAATTTATACAGGTCATATCTCTCTTCTAAAATGTTTAGAAGTAGACATGTCTCAGGTTTTGGAGTTTTTTAAATTTTTGGAGTATTGGTGTACAGTTGAGCATCGCTAATTGATAAATCTGAAATCCAAAATGGCCCAACCTGAAATCCAGAACTCTGAGCAATGGCGTGGTGCTGAGTTCACCATTAGTATGTCATCCCTCAAGAAGTTCTCAGACGTCAGAGCAAGTTGTGTTTTGGATGTAAGTTTAGGAATGCTCAACTTGTATCCATGGGAATTAAATAGTCTTTAAATTTGGTGTGTCCTGGATAGGTCTTGGGAATATTCTTTTATTCATAACAAGGCCAGGTCCCATGCCCTTAAGTTTAAGGAGATACAGCCAACCTTTGAACAAATAAATAGATAAAATAATTGGAGGTTGTGGTACAAGGAAATAAAACATGAAGGTGGGGCTGGGGACATGGCTCAGTAGAATAAGCCTTGTCTAGGGCCTGAGTTCAATCCCCAGTTCCTACCAAAAATCAAACAAAAAGCATCAAGTTTATCAAGCATAAGATCAAGCTTAAAATCACAAACGTGACTTGAGTGGACAATGAAGAGGACTTTAAGGTGGCACTATTTAAACCAAAACCAGAAAAATGAGGCAGGGGACATAGGTTTTAGAGCCTTGGAGAGGCAAAGAGTTCTGGGTGAGCCATGGATATTTTGAAGTGTTCTTTACATCTTTGTGTGTCATGGAATTTGATGATGTACCATAAAGTGTATTCAGACGTACCTTGGAGATACGTGTATTATTATTTTTTAATTGCATAACTAGGGATTAGATTTTTATTTTTATTTTTTGTATTTTAGGACAGAGTCTACAAGGTCTCACTGCATAGACTGAACTTGTGATCCTCCTGTTTACAGCCTCCCAAGTGCTGGGATTACAGGCATGAGCCACGCCCAGTCTCAATCATCACCAGGGGCGGGGCCAGCATGGCAGGCCTGGGGATCAACTCCCAGCCCCGAGGCTCTTTAATCTGCTGAATTATTTGGCCAGCCCTAGAAAATTATAAATTTATATAAGATATTACTGCACTCAGTAATTTTTACACTTTTTAGTGTTCAGATAAGAGAAGTGTGGCTGCTCTCACATAAGATTTTCATTCTTGGGATTATAGGAAGCTCTGCTCTGTAGTATCGTGAAGCGGCTTTCCTGCTACACGAGGATGATGGGGCTACTCTTGTAGCAAAAAAAGGCAAAAAATAGTATATAAAACTATTGAAAAATGGCTCATTTATTTCTTAGATTTTAAATCATATTTATCTAATAATATTTATGGAATAAATATAAGAGGAAAAAAAATTTGGAAAAAGGCAGATACGGTATTCTCTTCAGTATGATGTTTTAACTTTTGAACGTGAATATATGGGCCGACTAGGAATAAATAACTAGTCTGAGCTATAACTAAACGCCAGCAAACCTGGTCCTTAGTCATTATTATCAATTTGCTCTGCCTTAGGAAGACCTAAATACCATGCCACAGACAGAAACATGTCCTTCTTAAAAACTTGATAAGGGTAGTATCAAGCCCAAGTCTTCAAACGTTCTAAAGCCTGTTTACAGGGCCAGTGAGATAGCTCAGTGGACTAAAGCACCTGCTTTGGCAAGCGCAGAGACCACAGTTTGATCCCTAGTACCACATGCCACGCTAGCCCCGCCCCCAGGGCTGGCAGAGCCAGCTCCCCCCCCCCCAAAAAAGGCTGTTTACCTTTATAAGAAAAGCTTAATACAGAAAACTGGTAACACAATGTAACTTATTTTTAAGTTTTTAATTCAGTAGGAGTTTCCCTCTGCTTACCAAGTAAAGAAAAAGTTGATTTGGACTGGCCCAAGCACAAATTCTAACAGAAGCTCAATTTTTTGGAACCCCTTACTTGGAAAACAGCAGAGCATTATTACAAGTAGTCAGATAACTGGGATCATAAAATGTACACTGTATATATACTAGGGTAGTTTTGTTTCATATTTGTGCCATTTTAGTATTCTGATTTTTTTCTTTTTAGTAACTGGTTCTTTGATTTCTTATTAAGAGGACTTCATTGTATTTAGAGTGCAGACCCTGCCCTCGTCTCACTCCTATTGATTCATTGCATTTATAAAGCTTTTAGTGACAAACCAGATGTGGTAGGCAAGCAGACTCCACCAGCAAGTCGGGGGAGAGAAAGCCTCGAGTACTGTACATGAGGCCAGTTTTTGTTATACCAGAGTGACATGGTGATTTATGAAGTGTCAAATCCTCTTGCCTTTGAAGAATTCTGGCCTTCACATCTGTCTTTCGTGTGTTTATTTCAGTTGCCCTGGTGACACACTGTCCCCGTAAGCCCTGAAATGGTTCTGTGGGTCTTGTTGCAAATGAATGGAAGGTCTTTTTGCCCTTTTTTTAAGAAGGAAAACAAAGCTATGAATGAGAAATCAGGGCAAAATGGGAAAGTGAGTCACTGTGCTTTGTCACTGGGGCACATACCTCATTGCACCTCCCAGCACAGGCCGAGCTTACAGTTCAAAGGGGAGGGAAGCCTTCTAAGATTTAGTTTCAGTTTTGAAGATCACAGAATCAAAATGGACCAACAATCCTTTTTTTTTCTCTGTAAAATTACCATATTTTAAAGAGAAGAATACCCATATTGACTTAAGGATCCTTGCATTCTTTTTTAAAGCTTGAATTGTTTTAAAAATACCTGGTTTGCGGCCCGTCTTTGTTATTTAGTTTCATGCTTAATTTTACATATTTTTTCTGAGTGCATGCTCTTGGAGGGGGAATTACTTTACTCAGAACCCCAAAGAAACAGTGCTCGTTTCCTCAATGTTTTATTTTAGGAGAGAAAACAGTTTTTAAAGGACCGCAGCATATTTTGCCCTGAGAACTTTGACACCCTACATGCCTGTTTATTGTTTCAATATCATATTGAAATTCTGAAGAGGGCTTTCTACAGGATGAAATGGATTAAGTGAGAGAACGTTTTCCTAAAGGATTAAGCTAGGAAAACCTGGTATGACCTTGTCAAGACAAGATTATTTTTATTCTTTTGCCTCAATAAATGGTCTTGTGTTTTCAGAGCAAAGGCTCATGAAAGGGTAAATAGTATACTTTATGAAAATCTGTTTTAGCATATAGATACCTGTAAGCTTAATTGATGTTCCATGAAGAAGAAACAATAACTACACCACTATTCTTCTCACCATGTTCTGACTTTTAGAATGAGGGATTTTTGATGGTTAAACCCTTACATGGACAGCAAATGTTCTCCTTAATAGTGGGGGTTCAGCACAACAGGATAACACAGGTTCTCGGGAGCGCTGTCTTTGCACATCCAGAAGAGGGGCATCTTTCTTGTCTGACGTCATAATCATGAAACTAACTTAATGACATTACAGAAGTACATTTATTCTCTGCAGCCACAAATTCCAAACATCATTATATCAAATGAAAGAGGTTGGATACTATTGTTAGATGTGGGTCTCAGGGATCTACAAGGGTAAGAACTTTGGGAATAATTAATATGATTCCTTTCAAGGACTGGAAATACAGAAAATACTTTCATTAGGATGACAGGGAGATTAAAATTAAGGCAGCATTGTGATTCAAAGCTGTGGTGGTTTGCCTGTCAAACATGTCTAATGAAAATAACATTGCCATACTTTAGAGAAACCAGTGTTGTTTTTCCAAAATGACTGGAGCTTCTGCAGCTCATAAAGATGCTTTTGGGAGCTGGGGTTACTGGAGTGTACCTAATGGAAATGGCTACGGGGTGCCTTGTCTTTGGCAAGGGAAGATCCTTGCCCTGGGAATTTTTAGATTTCCTTTCTTTCTTTTTGCTTTGGCATGGTGTACCTCAGCTTCCCAATGGGTACTAATTGACTGGGAATGTCATTTGCAATCCTCGAACATCCTTCCGCCCTCGAGTCCCCCAGGCTTTGCCTGCCACATTGTTCTCCATGGTGGCTGCCCTTCTATTAAGCATGGTCAGGACTCAGGAGCTCTACTCCCAAGAGATGTGTGTGCATTATCAACCCTCCTGCCAACACCAAAGTCCTGTCAATCACGGTGACCTCCGGGGGCCTCTATCAAGCCTGGTAAACAAGGGACCGATGTCTGCAGTGGCTTTTCATGCACTTTTTTTGAGTGGGGCTTTCTAATTACTTGGTTGTGTATGCAAACACTGAAGGAGCATTAAGTGCATCGAGTGGGCTCTGCTTTTATTAGGAAACCCTTTTATTTTCTAAATAGAATATGTCAAACATATTCTTTCTTTTTTAGACAGTTAACCTTTCATCTCTCCTGTAGCAGAAATTCCAGTCTCTGAGGCTTACTAATTTTGTATTTGAAATATTCTAAAGCAGAAGGGAAACGCTGTTTACAGTGCCTTCATTAAAAAGCTTTTAATCGTGTTTTGTTGTTGCATATATACTTTGGATCCCTGCTGGGTACAGTTCATTTCATGAGGAAAAAATACAGTATTTTTTAAGACACACTAACCCAGTTCTACTTTGACTCTGATAATTGAGTAGACAAAGTACTCTTATAGTGTTCATAATGGCTGGTTGATGATGAAAATATGAGTTCTGTAGGTCTTTCAGAACCTGTTCCTAGGTGACCTCCAACCTAATTTTTGGGAAAAATCATTTTATGTGGCTCACTTTTTTCTCACTTATTATCACATTCATTTAATATACCACTTATAATATAACTTGTCATAGAACATGATTCCGACATAATGCAGTTTGAGTCTTGTGTGAAACAGTGCTTTCCAACTTCATATCATATCATATCATATCATATCATATCATATCATACCATACCATATCTTGGCATACACAGGAAATTCTTTGTTGGGCATACCCAAAGAGACTGTAGGAATAGTGGCAATAATAAATGGCTTTAAACATTTTGTAATCACAATGACCATGTCAGGTAGGCATTATTACTATTTTTATTTACTGATGAGGAGCCCAAAACACATAACGTGCCATAAAACGACTTCTCTGAGGGCAGGGAGGCAGCCACGGTCCTCTCTGAGTGGCCCGGGTCATGTGGCCAGCTGTTCTGTAGGTTTACCTTACTGCTGTGCTCGGCACATGTGGAGCCCTCCTGGCTCGTTGTGAAGGGACAGCCCTGAGAAGGAACAGTATTCTGCATAGTGAATGCTGCAGGCCCGCATCACTTTCTTCCAGCCCTTCTCTGCCCCTGATAAGCTACATAGAAACATAGAGCTTATACAGATATGAGGCTTTTTTCTCTTACATGTTTGAAAATAGCTTTACCAAGATACAGTTTGCATATCCTGAAATCCATGAAAGTTAAAATATTTAATTCAATGAACTGTAGTATACTTGTGGAGCTGCCTGAACTCCCCTTTCATCATGATTTCTGTTCTAAAAGGGAACTTGTTCCCCTGTTTCCCCTGCCCACCAGCCTAGACAATCTGAAATCTACTTTCTATCTCTATAAACTTACCTTTTGTGGACAATTCATACTAATAGAATGAAACAATTTAGTTTCTTTTGTGTCTGGCTTTTTTCACTGAACATAATGCTTTTGCAGTACTAGGTATTAAGCTGATATAAAATGTTTTATTATTTTCAGACATCTTTCAATGTCTTTTAAGCCTGCTTCCAGCCAAGTGGAGGAAGGGTTGGACAACAGCTATTGCACCAGGTGTAGGTAACCCTGCTGGAGCCCTGAAGAGTTTACCATTGAAGGGAAATGACATCACCAATGTCATGAGCATCCCAGACATTTAATCAAGTTTTTTAGATGTGGACTTTTTGCTATTTAAAGCATCCTTAACTTTTTTCAATTGTGCATGTAGTGCATCAAACAAGCAGCCTGGGGGGACCAAGAGCTGTAGATTATGTGGAAAAAAATGAAGTGGTCATCTGATATTATGGTTTTAAAAGTTGTTTGATTAACACATGAGCAGACCGACAGGTTATTTGGGGCATCATGCAGTATCACCTAAATTGTTTCCTTTTATGCCAGCTTTTCTCTGACTTTTGAAAATTAAGCTCTTTTGATTTGCATATATTCTAGCTGCTTAAAAAGTTCAGAATTTTCTACAGTGTCTAGGATGGTAGGCCACTTGAATTGTAAGGATAAGTAACATAACAAAAGGGGTAATTCAACCAATGGAGGATATAACAAGCTATTTAGTAAAATCAACTTTATTCATAAAATTACTTTGCTATGATTTTCAAAGCTTGGATTTTCCTGTATACAATATGTCTCCTAGATAGATGGTATCTCTGGGGTGTGACTATGAGCAAGGAAGAGGTTATGAGATTAGGAACTGCGCAGAGTTCTGTATTATAATTCACTGATTTGATTTGTAGAGCCCAGGCTTTAAGTAGATAAAGTAGAGTACTTTGAAAGCCCCATCCTGCTCTCATATGGAGAGTTGAATGATATTTTATGTAGGATATAATTTGGGAAGATACCTCTTCAATAAATAGTAAATTTCCATTATAAAAGAACTACTTACTGAACACTTCATAAGAACAGGCACTGTTCTAAGTGCTGGGGCGAGAGCTGCATAGTTTAAGTGCTTCAGGGGAGAGAGAAAGGGAGGGGGTGTGTGGGAGAGTTGTCTTAATAGTCAAGAAGTTTTCTAGTATTAAGTGTGGTATGAGGAGAGAACAGAATTGATGGAAGACCAAGGAGCACAAGTAAATGTCTTGGGGTGGAAGCAAATTTCCAACAGGCCTGGGGTGCAGCAGTCCTGAGAGTTAAGAGAAGCAGAAAGGAAGTCAGAAAAGTCAGGAAGGACGAAGATCACAGGGATATGGGCTTCTCCTTGGCACCAGAAAGGAGGGCATCTGAGGTTGTGAGCATTGGTTTCTCCCTTTTAGTGAATAATGGGCTCCTTTTTTCCTAAACAATAGAAAGGGTTAGCACATTTTCATTTTTAGGGTTACTGTCGGCTATGATGTTGATGGTTCCTGTCTTGTGGAAAACAGATCTCCACTTTTTTTTTTTTTTTTCAGATTTCCACTTGTATGTCAGCTTTGTGGGTTTCTCACATGTTGGTCAGGTTGTAGCGAAGCATTTCACAAATGACTCACCATTCAGGTGGGATGATGTGTTCTCTGCCTACCACAGAGAAGGGGGAAATCACTTCACATAAAACAGTAACCTTTTCTTTCTCTCCACATTCTCCTCGGGGCAAAAAAGCACACAAATACCTTCTTTCTGATTGTGTATTTGGAATGTTCCTTAAGACAGATCTCTGTTGAATTCTCAAGTGAATACTCCAATCTGTATTTAGTCTCAAACTCTGACAAGAAAAAAAAATCCAGGTCCTGATGGGAGGACTCATCTCTTTGCTGTTTTCTTTAGGTCTGGGAGATTGGGGAGATCCAGGAAGCTTCATAAGATGATGCCAGGAGAGAACAGGAGATTGATTGGGGTTTTATGAGTGGCAAAATACATAGCTAAACCTGGGGACAGGGATGTCATTTAGCATGACAGACACAGAAAAAAAAAAAAAAAAAAAAAAAGGAGTGTGCTCTATTTTGTTGTTTTTGTTAAAGCAGCATGAGATCTGTTATTTCTTTCCCCACAGTCCTGGCGGTTTTTATGTGCAGCACAGATGTTCAGGAAACGAATTCCAGCGCCAGCACCTGTGTGACACTGACCCCAGCCTACCTCGCACACTCCCACCACTGTACCCTGCAGATCAGCTTACTTGTGACACTTGTTCCTTCTCCCATTGCTCAGCCTCCCACAACTGTCTGCTGAGCAAAGCTGTAGCTCCCCCTAAATTCTTGGAATTAAAAACAGAAAGGAGCCCCATGATCTTAGTGTTGAGTCTGTTTTCAATGGACAGGTACCGCCGGCTTTTTTCTGCTTTTGAAGTATCTTAGTCATCCAGGAATGTAATTTCTCAGGTCTGCAAGAACCTGGTGCCCCACAGCAACTGTTGTGTAGAATACATAAATGAACAGTTGATTTCAGTGGGGTGTGAATGTCCTATTTTTAGAATACCGTGTTTTCATCCAGGGCCACTCAGGTAGTTCTCATTTTAAATCTTGAACATCTGCCTAACATACGGCTTCTGACATCTGGTTTCCACTTGCTGTACAAGTGAGACACTGACAAATTCCTCCATCTCTGCAATAGAGCAGTATCTGCTTCTGGCATGCTCTCCAAAGGAGGATCAGGTAGCAATCGTGCAAAAGCACACTGTACACAAAGCACACAGAATCAACCTGCACGTCACATTTTATTATTAATTGAGTTCCCAAGTGAGTGTTTCCTTGTATATCTCGACAGGCATTTTATGTGATTGAGCTTAACTCTCTCTCCTCTTGGGTCAGGAGGATGCTAAGCCAACACACTGGGAAAAGCCTTCATTTTCTTTTTTTCTGTCCCATTATCTGTGGCTATAGCAGGACTTAGGCCCAGCAGCCAAAGTTAGATAGAGCCTGTCATCCTCATTTGAAGGCCTAGTGCTCAGAGGTGCAGCAACAGTGCAGGGACAGTACAGGTACCCCAGGCCTGTCCCTGACTCTTTCCTCTCTCTGGGCCCTGATAACTGAGAACATCAACTTCTGTTAGAAAGGGGCAGAATGCTATGCACTAAGCATCAAGCCAGCACACTTTGGAGACTTCTTCCTAGACTTGTTTCCAATTGGTTTTCTATACAGCAATTTATATCTTTAAAGGGCTCCAAGATTATTTTTAATACATTTCCCTCCTGGATGTACAGCCCACGTTGAGTTTCTTTAGGAAGAGCAAGTGGAAGTATAAAGGAGGTTAAGTGCTTCACTTTGAGATAGTGGTTGGCAGAGTCACGTTTAAATTCAGAGCAGTGTACATGGTGATTGCGGCATGATGGAGTTGTCATCCCAGAGTGAAGGTCTTGTATATACTTCTGTGACAAGTACCACAGGGTTTTATATTGCTCTGGTAAATTGTTTTCTCATTGCTTAGTCTGACCCAGTGTTTGGCAATAATCATTGAGAATGGGGCTGGGGAGATGGCTCAGTGGAATAAGCGCTTCCCTGGCAAGCACGAGGACTTGAATTCAATCCCCGGTTTAAAATAATAATAATAATAATAATAATAATAATAATAATAATAATAACTGAGAATTTGCACGATGTCCTCAGCTTCTTGGCCAGGGTAAGAGGCTTCAACGTTGCGCCTTCCACAACTCCTGAAATGCCGATTCCTACAAGACCTTTAAGGTTCCAGAGAAGGTAGAAAACAGGCAAGAATATTGACTTCAGGATCTGTGAAGAAGAAACCTATTATTCACATCTCCCCCCTCAGCTTGCAAATCAGTTGCTGCTACCTAGACTATGGGAACAATTTACACCCTGTGGAGAAGCCTACTTGGGTTCTTTTGAACACTGACAGAGGGTTGATTGACAGCTGCTGTCTTCAGCTACAGCAGCTGATGGAGTGAGGCTTACACAGACCTGGTGGGGCGGGACTTCCCTGTTGAAGCCTGATTATGCTTTTCAGCCAAATTGCATTTACATCTGCCCACCATTTGAAATCTCCTTTAACTTTCTACCTCTTACAGAAAGAAGTGAAGCAAGAGTTGCCACAGCCATAGATAGCATCCTGGCATTTCTTTCACTTTCTCAAAATGTACATTTTGGATGTTTTATGAACCAGATCTTAAGGAAAGTATGTAGAGTTTTTCAAATGAAAATTTGTGAAGTCACACTACATATAAGCTATGAAAATTTTGGAGAATGCATTGTAAACATGTCTATATAGATTGTTTCTTTGCCCTTCAGACAGTCCATTTGTCTAAAAATAACAGGTTCATTTTGTCAAATTATTAGTGAACTTTCAGGCTTTTTTTAATAGAGAAAAATAATGTATATGTATCAATAGATACCAACTGGTTAGCTTTTAGATTATTTTGATATTGGTAGGATAAATTTAAAATTATGAGCATTTATATTTTATAACAAATAAACTTTTGAATATTGTATCTTTAAAAATTTACAATTATGTTGTTAGACAGTTTACGACAACTTAATTTATAGATTCAAATTTAAGTTAAAGGAATTATGCACTTTTTAAGGAATCTCCAGCTAAGATTCTTCATGCTTTATAAATAGCAAAATACAGCATTTTTGAAAAACCAGTATGTTTTACAGAATACAATTTCCTTTTTAAAATGAATGTACAAATGTCCTTGACCTCATCATCATGTTTTTAAACTTGGTGAGAGAATTATACTAGTCAGGCAGTTACACCGAGGCAATTATATAACTAGCGTGATGAGCATTCCATCCACGTGGCTGGGCTCATCACGTGGATTAAAATTCTTTGTACGTAAGAAAGAGTATCATAACTCAATAAAAGATTTCTGGTTCTCACGAAATCCTGAGTAGGTGGTTCTTTGTTCTCCTTGTTTCAGCATGTAATTTTGGAGAAACTGATCACTATTGTGAAATTCCGTTAAGACTTGTGTCCAGGAAGCTTATGAGAAGACTGGTCAGTTCTAGTCTGCAGCACTTCATGACTCTTTTTCTAAACATTTACCCAGTCTTTGCAGTTTATTTCATGTTTCATTTATGGAGAAATGAAAGCATCTGCTAGCGTTAACACTGAAATGATTCTAGTGGCAACCTTTTAAAGAGTTCACATTCCAGCACACAGTAGAAAGGTGACTATCCAGCATATTGTTAATAAGAAATGGTCTGACCATTACCATGAATTATTCAGTTATTAAGCATCTATATTCTGAGCATCTATTATGTGCTGTTCAATAAGCCAGTATTTACTAAGCATATTCTATGTGTCAAGGACTTTTCTGGGTTTTACAGATAGAGCAATGGACATAACCAACAATAGGTATGATAAAAATTTCTGCCTCATGAAGACCATATTATAGTGTCTCTTAATTTACATTTTAAAATCATCAATGACCATTTATATAAATAAAAGTATTTTTTAATGAATATAGAAGAGTCAGTACCCTTATTTGTTCTTTAATGGTGATGTTTTTTAGATGAAAGGAATAGTTTTAGTTTATAAAAAGGAATCTGAAGACATCAGCTATTATGTTTTAAAAGGATGTTAAAATTTTGTTGGAAACTAATATGTCTTAATAACTAACTTTGTTATATAAATGGCACCTTCTAATTAGCTCAAGCGAAAAGTCATCCTATAAATTTATAATAATAGCACTTTATTGAAATACAATGAAAAACCTTGAAGTTTATTTGCTCTTAGTAATTAAAACCAGTATACACAAAATATCCAATTGAGAAAGTATAAATATCAGAACAATTACATACAATAAAGAAATGCTACAAACATACTGAAATGAAATGTTAGAAATAATGTAAGATTAATTCATAAACCCTGGATATGAAGAAACAAATCAAATTATTAAAATTAAATATTGAAACATTTAAGTGGAATTCTAGAACATTTCTCATTATTACAAAAATGGATATATGCATTGTGTGTACTTGTGGTATAGCTGTTTAAGATAGTATTTTCTGTTTAATAATAGTTTTAGTTTTAGCTTATGAATCCTTTGTGTTGAGAAGAATCTAGCTGATTAAAGCTATGGCTCTACTTCATCTACCAGACAGGATTAGAAAATGGCAAAACTGACCTTGATATTTCACGTGTTTCTAGTTTCATAACCATAAAGTTTGTGAAAGTTTGCCTACAACCCATGTTTGTGAGATTGGCAGTTTTAGAAAAGGTCCTACTTTATATTTTAGAGACATATTAAAGGATTAAAGAAACTGTGTGACAGAAAAAAGTATGTAAATAATCGTTAATGCCAAAGAATTCCTTACAGTAGTGTGTTTCTGTATGTGTGTGTGTGTGTGTGTGTACACATGTGCATGGTTGCACATGGTAAGTGTATAACTATCTAGCGAGTGGGTAGTGTGTTTCTGGTGTGTGTGTGTGTGCACAGTCCTGTGTAGTAAGTATGTAATTAGCTAGCGAGCTGTTTCTACGACATGATGGCCTTGTCCTGAGAACCTCGATGTTCACGTGATTGCTGTGGTCACGGGGGGTGGATTCTGTTCTCACATAAGGGCTGGCATCCTGTCAGGTCTATTCTGAGGAATTATCCATCTGCAATTCTCTAGGCTCCAAGTTCCACAGAGAACACCCAGAATGATAAACTGCTAGTTTAGTTTTAGGAGGAGGAGACAGGAGACCTGATTTGCCCAAGGCATCCTACTGAGAAGTTTCAAAGTTGATGGGGAAGATTCTTTTCTCATGGGTAACTCCCCACATTTTTCCTTTGAGATAACATAACACCCTGAAGACTAGTCTTTTTCCTCTCCAGATCATTATCTCTATAATGGTTGGATTCCATCTTGCCTCCTTTCCTGGCATTCTTGGAACACACCCTGGCCCCAGTCTCTTGTTCCCTGTTCATCTCAGTACTCATTCTCCCGAGCAGTAAGGTCCACCGGAAATGTGAAGTGAGTCACACGTAATTGTAAGATTCCTGCATTCTTGTAAGTTAAAAAAACCTAAAATACCAGTAAAATTAATTCTATCTTTAATTCATTATATCTAAAATATTATCATTTCACCATGGAATCAATTTAAAATTTTAATGAGATGCTTTACAATTTTTGTACCAGGCCTTCAAAACTCTGGTGTGTATTTTACACTCATAAAACATAGACTGAGAGCTTTTAAAGATGCTTGACATCTTCCAAGATTTACATCTAAACCCTTCCTGCAGCACCGCATTCTTTGGTTAAGTTCTCAATTAATATAGGCTGCTAACCGAATGAAGGGTCTATGTTCTTTAGTCTTCTGTTTAAATTCATACAGATATTATTAAAGAGTTAAACTTTGGGCCAGAATATAGTAGGAATTATTTTCTATAGCATGGTCTCATTTAAAATGAAGGATTGCAGGTGTAAGAGTGAGACAGAGTTAAAAGGTGGGTAGCCTGTATCCTCACAGCAGCTTCCTGTGTGAACTGAGTTTAGTTGTGTAACTTCTTTGCCCCTTTCTTTTCATCTATAAATGTTGTGGGATTAGACTACTGCTAATGTGCACTATGTATTTCTTATGTATCATCTCATTTGTTTTGAAATAAATGTTATTTTTTGACAGTTCATAGTATGTAAGAATAATAGCACTCTTTCTGACTTTCATAAACGTGTGCTCATTTTTGGGAGTTTCTTCTTCATTTCATCTCCTTTGTTTCATTTTCCCAATTTGAGACTCTTAGTCTTGAGCATGATGGCACTGTTTCTCGGTCCTTAGCTCGTGGGATAATAAGGTGATGATAAATGTGAAATGACTTTTACGGATATTAAAACTATTAGTTGTAATTGTCTTGTGGGACAAATTAGGGTCTCTCCTGGGCAGTAAGTGTTTTGCCTGCCTCTTATGTTACTAAATGAGGATTCTGAATAGATTTTTTTACCCTAAAAAACTATATTACATAATTTTTCTTACTCATCTTTGTCTTTTGTGCAACCAAAATGTTTTTAGCCTGCCTTGATATTCCAGTTGTGCCAGTCTCACGCTCTGAAGTCTCCAGTGTCTGAAATATACACCGGAGGCTCTGCAGCTTGCTGTTCATGGATCTTCCCATCTCACCAGACAGACGTCAGACAGTCCTTCGTCTAAGCTCTTGCTCGGGCTCTTTCACCCCCAGACTGTCCCTTCTGTTCTCCAACCACCTGAATTAGTCCCAGCCTTAAAAGCCAGACAGACCCAGATTCCATTCCTATCTTTACCCTAGTCCATAACTGAGCAATTCGTGTGAACATAACCCTTATTTTTATTTATCACTGTCAGATGTAAACATTTTAGCACTAGATTTTAGTCTGTCTCTCCAACTAAATTATAATGTGCTAAGGACAAGTTAATCTTCTATTTCCTGATCTTTACATGGGTGTGGGTCCTAGGCTAGCCCCAGAGAAGGAAAGGGTAACCACACAGGTAAATCATTATAGCCAAGATCCAGTAAGTGCAAAAGGTGAAGTATGTATGAGACTTTGATGAATCTGGAGGAATTTAGACAGCTGCTTCAGTGGGAAAGCTAGGACTGGTGAGTTCTGAGCAAGGAGTCGTTTTGGGCAGTGGGAGCTGCTGTACTGAAGTGCCTAGGAGCTAGGCACACTTGCTCCTGGGGGCCCTACCTGAGGGTGATGCAGTGTGAAGTCCAGATGTGCAGATTGGCACTACTGCCTGCATTCAGATCTTGATTCTGCCATCTATTAGCTCCATTAACTTGAGCAGCTTAACCAGGTTGTGCTTCAGTTTTCTCACATGCAAAACAATAATGGTTACAATTATTAGTTTATATGAGAGAGAGAGAAGGAGACTGTTTAAATGAACAACAAGAACTCAGATTAGCAGATGCTCAGCAGTTCTTATATTTCCTGCTATTGTTTGTCCCAATGTCATCAAGATACTTAAACACATATTTACTGAATATCAAACATTTCTACCAATTGTAGAGTTTTATATTCATCTTGTGTGCTATTACAGAAACAGGTTTCCTAGTGGTCTCTCTCAGTGACATGCTAGCTTTTGGGGGTTATTTTTGGAAGATATCAAGGAGCACGAGGAGGGCAGAGTGAATGAGTGATGTGCATTCTATTGTAAGATCACTTGGGAAAATTTTACAATTGTGAGATCAATGACCTGAAACTCCTTGTCTGTTGTTTCCCAGCTGTCCAGTTTTCCCACTCTGCATGCCCTGGGCGGTGTTTGCAGATTTGCTATGTGGAGAATTAGTGTGTAGTAGACACTGCACCTTGGAGCTGCACATCCTTTATGTAAGACTCGGTTTCTTCCCTCGTGAAATCTCTTTAAAATTAATAACACAAAGATGCCAGAAAGCTCCCTGATGTCCTTTAACCTGAGTCGTGTGGGTTTGCTCACAATTGCCTTTCACAGAATGAGCGCTTTTTTTCAGTTATGCAATGCCCCTGCTTCACAAATTATAAATTATGAGTATTTATTTAATATATAGCAGGTTCCTCATCTTAAATTTCTCAGCATTTTTGTCTTGAGCTGAGATTATTGCTGAGGCCTTGTTAGGTGCTTTCTCTTTGCAGAGCTTGTCTCTTATTATTAATGTCCCAGTACTTTTTTTAGAATAAATTTCATGAAAGAGACAGCTAAACAAAGGCCACTTTGTTAATGCACACTGTGGCAAAGTAAAAAAATCAAAAAAATTGAATAATAAATATGACAATATTATACAGCCATAATTTCCCTATTAGTTGTATGACATTTTTTCTGGTATAACTATATTTTTGATGCATGTAAACACGAAATGGTGAGGATTATTTCCAACGATTAAAACTCAGATTCTACTAAAATAGTAATAAAAGTCACTGTAATCAAACATTCACAAATATATGCCACACCTTTTAGGCATAATGTCTGGGCTTCATTACTACGTGCACTCTTACCAAATATCTTGAGGATAGTAGCAGAGGCTGTTCCATTGCTTTTACAGATGGGTAAACTGAATCATAGAGCAGTGAAATGGTTTGCCCAGGGTAATCTAGTAGTTGGATATTGGTCTCTGTGCTCTTTTCCTTACATATCTCTGTACTCTGTGTGGAGGGTGCAGGATTTAGTAAGCTGGGTCTATCTTGTCGTTCATTTCTGTAACACAGAACTAAAAATGGGTCCACCTTAAGTATATGGACACATTTTTATTCCTTTAAGAGCATGCAGTTAATAGAAATGCTAGCTTCACTTCAAATGAGTCACTTTAAAAATAATTCTGTTAAAATATATTTCGATATTTTTCGGTTTGTACTTCAAGACTTAAAAATGAAACCCTTTTTCAGATAATTTAAAAAATATCTCCTCCCTCAGTACTTTCATCCTGCCACAAGAAAGACCTTTCTTTGGGGATTCCATTTCTGCATGGCAGAGAATTCCTTAACACAAAAATACTGAAAGAAACAAGAAAGCTCTTCAGACGCTTTTGATGTAACTGATATTTGAAAATAAGATTTTCTGTGATGTGATTTTTAAATCGTGAGGAATGAGGAGAATTGTCTGATTATTAATTTAAAGGCAGCTAATTTAACTCATACTGTCAGTTCTGCATGGCAAATCTGAGTGATAATAAAATATGCACATAGTACACAGCTTTTTATTTCCAAAGAAGATTTTCAAACAATAAAATATTATTTACATGCAATTTTTAAAAATGGTCTAAATGGGTAAATAATTTCCTTAGTAATCAGTAATATCAGCAAGTACACAATAGCAATTTGAGAGTGACTGCTGATAGTTGGGGATATGAATGGCTTACCCTTCAAGAACTTATCTCTTTCAAACTTAAATGCGTTTCCATATTTTGCCTCATTTACTCTTACTGCTTTCTTATCCAGTGATTTGCATGGGTGGCACAGTTCTTACTCTGTAGATATGAAGCCCAGACGTAAGCAGAGTGATTTACTGAGTATGATGCTAACTTTTTGCAGGCAATTCCCAAGCCTTTATGTTGCCATTATTCTACAAAACACTTAATTCAAAATGGTGAGGAATTCGGAGCCGAAACATAAGAACATCAGTGCTCGGAAGGTCAAGATCATTCGGCACCCTTAACGACTCTACCTTTTGAACGACAGCCAGCGTTTTAGTGGACTTCAAAACAGTCCCTAATAAAAGCAGGATGGTTAAGACTGTTGACATTTTACAGTGAGCATTATGTGAAGGAGTTGTGACCAAGCAAAGCGTATTCAAAATATCGAGTAGTATTTTGTTCTTGTTCGGTATGTGCCTCATGAAGGCGGATGATTTCATTAGCTGGTGAGAGTTTTCCTAGTTCTGAAAGCTCTAGTAGTGAGAGAAAACAATACTGTGTGGCAGACCAGATTAGCCGAAATAGATGACCTGGTAGTAAACAGCGAAGTTCGCAGCGGAGACGTTTCCCATGCCCGTCCTGTCCTTCCCCAATGTGCGGCGATACGTTCTGAGCTCTTCCATTTTAGCTTCCATTATCCACCACCCAAGTTCTCAATTCAATTTCAGACTCGGGCAAAAGCCTGTAATTCTATTTGTTTTGGGTAAATTTAGCAAGCTGCTCCTGATTACACCTTCGCCAGAGCCCATCTGTTG
This sequence comes from Octodon degus, assembly GCF_000260255.1. NCBI lineage: Eukaryota > Metazoa > Chordata > Mammalia > Rodentia > Octodontidae > Octodon > Octodon degus. The sequence continues at coordinate 17,203,442 of NW_004524585.1, forward strand.
ACTGGCGTGCCTCTCCAAGGAGAGGTCTCGGTAGGCAATGAATGGGAAGAGGCTTGAAGCGCGGCCGCTATTAGTAAGCAGATGCACCGCATCGGGGCTAGGCCTTCCCGCCTTTCAATCTGCCAGCTCTCTGTATTGATGGAGTGTAGTATGCCTGCAAGTCATTCCATCCTGAGGCAATGAGAAGTGCTCTCCTAGGGCCCATTTATCAAGTGCTTCTTCTGGCATTTGATGGAAAGGAATTTAGAAGTCATAGTGTGATACAGTTAGAGCGCAGCCCTACTCTCCTCTGCACATCCCAAGTATGTACATATGTGTGTATGCATCAACTGCGTGTACATGCTTTTCAGCAGTTACAGTCATGTGCTGTCGAAAGCTCCACAGAGGAAACAACAGGATACAGCTGTGTCTTGTAATGTATTGCGCAGACCTCTGTAGTGTCAGGATCACAATTCTTTAAAGCACTGCTTCCTCTATTAAAATGATTGCTGGTTCATTTGCTCAGATGGAGAAGATGTGCTAGATAAATTCAGAATGTTAGAGAACGGTTTTGATGCTGACTGCGGCATGCCAAGGGTTCTTTTGAAAGGTTCATGACCATGTTAGTTCCTGGCTAAGATAGACCGGTCTAAATACAACAGAGACAGCAGCAGTTTCCTGTAGCAGAGAGGCACAAGGGGAAATGGGAAAACAAAAAACAAAAAAAAAAACAAAAAAAAACAAAAAAAAAAACAAAAAACAAAACCCATACATTTCTTCATCTCATTTTTTAAAAAAGAGAATTGGAGAGGGAAGGGAAAGGGAAGGAACAGTGGGTTTCCAGGGTGCTTGAAAACTGGAATTAGATCAGTGAAGTGAGAGCATTGGTTTCTGCCCTGCATTGGGTGAGATGGAACACTCCTCGAGGCTAACAGCCTCAGGCTGGTGTAATGAACTGGCTTCTGTAGGAAATGCCCAGGTTTCTTAGAAAGCCATCAGCTGGATGCTAAATCCTCCCAGAGATCTTTTGGGGAGAGGTTGGGGGTGTTTCAGAATTGTATCACTTTTATTGTAGTACTTTTATTTAAGGCAAGAAAGAGTTTGAATTTGATAATACCTCACAGGATTTTTTTCACCTTGTGTCACCTATCATTTTGACTTTATGGCCTTTATTTTAAATGGTATGAATTAAAGTAGGGCATTTTCCTGTCTCCTCTCACACATAAAATCAGCCTTCTTTTACTCAAGAGGTTCAGTGAGTTTTCTCATGGAAGATTCAGTAGTGTTAAAATAGCAGAACAGGAATGTGGTCTACATTGTTTACTTTCAATTTTACTTAATGATGACTGTATTAAAGCTTTATAACTTTAAGTTTTTCAGACATCTTGGAAATGGTTGTGCAGAATGTAGCACTGAAAATTATTTAAAGAATTAAACTCATGAATCTTGTGTGAGAAAAATAGTTTCTGCAAATTTCTTTGCTAATCAGGGCAATTTGATTCCTTGTCACCAAACTGATGAAAGAGAGGCTGATTTAATAAGCTATAATATTTGCACTTTCATGTCATCTCTGATATAACAGCATATATTTAAAACTGGAGATCATCACCCAGCTATGTAACAATTGTTACACAAATAGAGTGAGAAACTTGCTTAAAAATAGAAGCTTTATTTTATTGATTATATACTTGGTATTTTGCAAGTGGTAAGAGATATCCTGAATGAGAATTAGGACATTTTTAAATAGACATTTGGAAGTCCTATAGTTGGGTCAGTCTCTATAATTGAGCTTAACCTAAGCAAATAGTTTTAACAAGGGTCTCTAGCCTTTTTGCAAAGATACTTGATAAACACGCTTCACAAACCTTGTAGTTTATATTGTGTACACAGTATTATGTACACTGTAAGTATTTCCTTACTTAGCCTGATGAGGCCTCCAAAAGAGGGATCATAAATTCAGGACTATGCGAGTAAGAAGAAGTAGTGAGCACCGGATCTGTGGAGCGTCCTGCTGGCTCAGAAACTTCTTCCTATAGGCTCCAGGATGGGTAATCCTGGTTGAAACATTGACAGCACATTTGCATTGCATGTATGCATTTATTTAGCTAAAGAAATGATCGTCACACTCTTGCTACTTAAAAACATGGTCATGCTGATTTACAACAAAGGTAATATCCCCGAGAGACCTCTGTTATATAATAAAGCCTTTTTGTCATATTTGAGCATATTCTTGGTTGCCTACAGTGTCTCGTGTTCCAGTCAGGGTAGAGCCAGCTAATTTTTAAGGGGGCATGTTCTTCAATGATGCAAATGAGGAAATACATAAGATTAGTAAGTGTGTGTTCAGGATAGACTGAGAAAAACGTAAGCTAGACCCTACTCAGAGAGTGTTGCTTGGAAGGAGAGTGCTGGATGGAAGCAAGGCCAGTCTAAGAGAGATCCTTGTATTCTTTTGTCTAGGAAAAAAAAAATCAGGACAGTAAATTGTGTGGCATTTTGGAAGAGGCAGGTGTCTAAGAGGTTTCTACATGGAAGCTTGCAGCTTTCTACCTCCTACTTCTGCTTACATTAGCAAAATTACTGGAGGATAAGAAAGACTGCAATAAAGAGATAAAAAGAAGTTCAAGGCTACAAATGCATTCTTTAGGGAATAAATTCTTAAATTGTAGGGAAAATATAAATGATCAACCTTCATGCCTTACAGATCAGTTACTTTTGATACATTGGTGTTATTTTTGTATTACTGCATATTATAAACAAAGTCCTGGAAAAGAAATAGTTACTAGTGATCAATTTATATGTGGAGATTATATTGCAGTGGTCTCCCAGGATGAAAGATCGGATTTAAGAGACAATACCCAAGAGTGACATTTGGGATAATTAAAAAGAGAGGGGAAAGGAGGCTGTAACTGAAGCTTTAGTTAGAACATTGTCAGTGCCAAGTCACAACTGCCTTGTGTTGTGGATTTCTTCCTACAGGCCACAGGATGAGTGTTCTGGTCTCAAACACACATAGTACATAGCAGAACTGAGACTATGACCCACGAGCTTTTTCCCGTTGGCCCCTTCCAGATATTCCAGTTGGTGTTGCCAGCTTAGAGTCTCCATGGGCCTATTTACCTTAGTAATTTGTACCTGGTGCATTTGGATCATCTTTTTTTTTTTTCCCTCTCTGGAAACCTGAGATCTCATTTATTCACTAGTGCAATAAAGTGGCAGAGTCAAAATCCCTCCCTAAAGCAAGGAGGGGAAGAACTGCTTAGGGAAAATAACAATCATACTAACTGTGGCTCTAATTAAAACATCAAAAGAAGCTTTGTTCTTATTTAGATGGTGGCTAATACCTACATCTCTCTGCCCATGTAAGCCAACACTAGTCCATTTGTGGGCATCATTGTTGACTTTTGTTATATATATTTTTATCCAGTGTCAGTATAGTTTTGTTTCAAAACAAAACACTAACAGCCCTAGGATTGAAACACAAGAATTCTTTGGCTACAGTTGCAAAAAGCATGCTTGGTAGTGTGTGTGTGTGTGTGTGTGTGTGTGTGTGTGTGTGTAGGGAAAATTACTTTGAATAAAAAAGCGCAAACAAGAACCAATAGAATAATAAGCAATTAAGGTGGATTAACAACAGTTGAATTCCAGCTGTTGGCTGCTGATGCAGCTCCTTAATTCATATTAGCTGCAACTCTCTGTTATTCAGAGACCAAAAAGGAAAAGAAAAAAATCCAGAGTTGGCAGTGACCGTATCAGAGCAGTTTTATTGATTTCATTGGTAGGGAATTGTCTTTTCAGGTAATGTTTTACTTTCTCCTCAATTCTTATAATGATATTCATTTTTTTATTGCTTTCTGTTTTAATACCTGTCTACATATATTTTTGTACATACATAATTTTTTGGTGTAAAATGACTACCAAAATCTCTGTGCTTGGTGTTTGGGCATGGCCTACTAAAAACAGAAAATGGCAAAGTAGGGGTCTGTCTCCCTTTCCAGTGGGGAGGAGGAGCTCACAGTAAATCAAGCATTCCTTTAGCTGCTATCTTATCCATCTATCTATCTGTCTATCTATTTTATATCTGTCTATCTGAATTTCTCCTGGTCCAGCAGCTAGGCCACCCTGAATGTTTGGTTAATGAAGACATTATATAATTATGCATCAAACTCTATAACCCTATACAGATAATAGGCAGGGTAATTGCTGATGTTGTATGCCTAGTGCAGCTTTACCACAAAATTTCATTGGCATCAAATTTAAGTCCTTGGAAGGCTTTGTGATTTGGTATCGAGGGGTAGATATGGCCCGAAGCCTGAGATCTCAGACCGGTCTCATGGTGTGTGACTTGTGCAATAATCTAGGTTCTGGAGCTTACAAGGGCCCTGTACTTTGTTTAAGGTTCCGCTTTCACAGTCTCAAAGGTCTTAATTTTATCTTAGAACTTGTGTTTTGCAAGTTGAACTTCTATGAGCAGAGGTGATTTGAGTAATAAGTATATTTGCATATATTTGAGATATGCATATCATATCTGAGGCATAATTTGCATATCATATTTAAATACCCTCCATTTTTGAGATAGGATCTATGTTTGAATAGCTCTGTATAGGAAGACTATGTTATGTGGGAATTCAGGGATTTGCCACAAAAGAATAAGTTGGCATGTTGTGGAAACTGCCTGTTTCTGTAGAAAGTTGTCAGGATATACATGGATCAGGTAGTAAAATGTGTAAAGTGAGTTAGTTTTGTGCAATGTTTTACTGTCCCACTAAGGATGAAATAAATACACATGTTTAAGCTAAGAAATAAAGGTTGTGTCATTTCGGTAATTTCATGTAGCAACTAAGTGCTCTTGTATTTGCATTTAAATTGTCTCCATATCTTATAGAAATGAATGATAAAATTCATACTAATAATTAAATTGTTTAGATTTCCTTCAGAACAAAACTAAATGGCAAATAAAAATCATGATGAAAAACTGAGAGAAAGGTCGTGGAAAAAAGAGACACACTGTGTTTTCCTGTTGCCGATGACTGTTTTTCCCTCTTGGTTTTGGAGCAGAGCATCCTATATTTTCATTTTGTATTGTGTCCTGAACCTTATATAACAGACCCTGCTGGAACCATTAACTGGGAGAAGCTGAGGAGCTTCCTGGTGCTCCCTGGCTAGCCTGGGAAACACAGACACCAAGGAAATGTGTATCTTACACTTTCCTTAGAGCTTTGGCTGATGCAGACCACAGATTCCCATTTAATCAGCTCCCAATGCATGTAGAAGTGTTTACCATTAAAACTCATTTTATTCTTATGTGTGAGCAAAGTATTTTTATGACTTTATTTTTTCCAATAATATGTGAAGGTCCTGTGACTTTTCAGATACAGTTAACAGAAGCGGCAATTTTGTGGCAACACAGGGACACCGTACTTCCCTTACTCAGGGCTCTGTTTCTGACCCTCTGCTGACATTTCTGTTTTCAGTGGAAGGGGAACTTGCTCCTGTAAGTGAGTTGTGAGCAGTGAGGGCATTGGCTTCTTTGTCCTCATGAAAGCCCACGGCCCTCTGATGAAAGGTGCCCATTACTACAGATGGAAATGCTGCTCAGGCTGATGCCTAATTCCAACTGAAGGCAACTCACTAAGCAGCTTCACAATACAAACTGTAAACAATAAATTGAAGCAACCTTGGGGAACTAGTTCTGAAGCTACAGTACCTGTTGTGCACCAGCGGGAGAGCTGGTCAGGAGGAGCACAGGCAGTGAGGCACACCAGAGGACCCCAGGGGACTTTATTCCCCTTGAGTTTAACAAAAGCCAGGACTCAAAATGGGAAGTGACTTGCTCCTAGCAACCAGCCACATGAAGTGCCTATTTAGTGCCTTCTGAACCGCACTTCACCTCAGCAGAAGAGATGATGGCCCAGTGTGAGGAGGAGAAACCAAAGCTCTACCTCATTGGGATTTTGTAGTAGGTTTGCTACAAGTTTCTTCTTCAGCATGTTCCTCCCTGAGAATAGTGCGTGCACATAAGGAGGCTGCAGTTATTCTTGAAGTACATTTGATTGCTTAGAAAACCCCAGACAACAGTTCCATTGTCTACAGCTGGCATTTGCAGCCTTTTCCCGTGAAACGCGCCTGTATCCTGTGCTACAGGATGGTCTGGTGATAGCAGGAGGGTCTGCCTGACATGGGGTGGGGTGGGGATGAGGCGCTTCCCTTTTCCTCCTCGAGGCCAAGTGTTTGTCTCTGCTGAACCGCAAACAGCGTGAGATAGAGTAACTAAGACACGACCTCTCAGAATCTCAGTGTGAACCAGACCCTCTGATCTTGTCGGTGGCAGAAAGCTGCTGGGTAGAGCATTTTTTAAAAAATTAATTTTGGGATAATTAGGCTGAGGTTAGTGGAGGGACAAAAATAGACGCACAGCTAAGTAGTCAGAAGGTCCACTTCCAGATCTAATCACCTGGCTGTGCTGGAGGTGGCCAGGGCATGCTTTCTCTTTGGATGACAGGGGTCGCCTGTTCACTGCCGTACTGTCCTGGAGGTCACCTCTGCAGAAGCTGGACCTCGTAGTGCAGTCAGCACTGGGCCCAACCAGAGCCACTGTAGAGCAAAGGCCACGAGTCCTGGACGGTCCTGACTCCCAAGCATGATTGGGAGTGTAATGTGTGAAGACACCATCTTATTTCTTTATGTTCTTTTTTTGGGGAAGAGGAGGAACCAAGGAAATTCCGACTATTTGAAAACATGTGTTGTCATTCCTCCTGAGGCTTTTCTCAGATGTCCAATGTGAGACTTAAGGGAGTACGTTAAGGAAGTCAGTAGCGAATTTATTAAAAATGAGTATTATTGGTAGACAGTTCATGTTTGCTTGTAACCTGGTCAGTGTAACATAAAAAGTATCATAAGATTGTTTATTTTTATTGCTAATCACTTTGGGAGAAGCATAGTATACATGGCAGAGACGTGTTTAGAATATACAATCTATGGGCCGGCCAAATAGCTCAGTGGATTAAAGCATCTGCAAGCAGGCACAGGGGCTGGGGGTTCGATCCCCGGGCCTGGGGTGCCGGCCCCGCCCCCAGGGTGCGCTGAGAAGGCACCTGAGACGCGGCGTGGGGACGCACGTCTGTAATCCCAGCTCTTAGGAGGCTGTAAACAGGCGGATCACTAGGAGTCTGATCTACTAGGGAGACCCAGAACACCCTGTAGACCCTTCCCTAAAACAAACAAACAAACAAATAAATAAAGATTAAAAATAAAATAAAAAAAGAATGTAGAGTCTAGAGTCAGAATGCCTGGTTCTAGTCATGACACTAACACTCACTAGCAGTATATCCTTCAGTATTTATCTGTGCTTTTGCCTTCACCTACTAATATAGATAATAATCATGTAAACCCTGCCACATAGGTTTGTTGTGAATATTAAATGATTTGAGGAATAAAATACTTACGTGTAGGCCCATGGTTAGTGAATATACATCACTGATAACACTCCGAAGGCCACATGCACAGGTTATAGGCAAAGGAATTAGGAAAAGGGTCTACAGCTCATCATACACTGTGTGCAGGTAGTCCCTGAAGTTAACCGGTCGGCGCACATGAAGTGTCTTTAACAGTACAAGTTAGTGTTCTCCTACCATGGAGCAGTTTGCAAATTCAGATAAGTAGTACAGTGTAAATTATGAATTTTCAGATGCCTGTTATGCAGGAGCTTGGGCCCCGGAGCCCTTTACTGAAGGGACTGTCTTTCCTTTCTGCACAGGCTGGCTGAGGAGAAAGTGGACTCTGTTGTTGGGGCTGGCAGGACAGCAACAAGGTGTGGAGAACATTCTACAATTACCTCACACACGCAGGCAGGGTCTTTAATTTTTCTTATCAGTAATTCACTTCAGATAACAACTCTGGAGATAAAATAGGCCTGAGGGGTTGGATGAAGGGAGGGAGAACAAAGGTTTTATTGGTCTTTTATCTTCTGTTTACTGAAAAGTATTTGGTTGTAAAAGATAAAGACAAAACCATTGTGTAGGCTCTAGAAAATGGGCAAATAAAAGTAATTATTGCAGAGGGGCATTAAGTAACAAATAGAATGTATGTACTTTTCCCAGTTGCTGGCTTCAAACCTAGAATAATTACGTTTTAGCAAGTTCTTTGGCTCTCTGGTTGAAAAATCTCACAAGAATAGGCCTTCAGGCTAATTTTTCTCTCAGGGGAAATTGAGAGGCCTGACAGATCCTAAACCTAATTTTATTCTAGGAGGATGTCAGCTGGTGGCTTCTGTCCCTGATTGGGAGCCTGCCTGGCAGGAGTAAATGACGCAGTACAACACATTCTTGAAGCTTCTTGACTCCTGTCAGCAGAAGCGGATGATCACAGTTCATAAATAATATTTACTTACCTGAAATGGCAAATATTTAGCAGGAATATCTTAGAGGGGAGAAAAAATGTTTTTCTTTAAAAATATATTATTTTAATTTTTCAGTCATTTAATCTTCAATTTACTTATTTGGTACAGGGCCTGGCTATGCAGCTCGGACTCATAGTAATCCTCCTGCCTCAGCCTCCCCAGTGCTGGGATTATAGGCATGCACCCTCACACCTGGTTTTGGTGGACAGCACAGTGTGCCCAGGGTTCTAGGATCAGCGTGGCATGTAATACCGGGTATTGAAATCAGGTCCTTGTACTGGCCAGGCTGGCCCTTAGACTGCTAAGCTATCTCCCCAGCCCCCCAAATACCTTATTTTTAAAAACTCAAACTTTCATAATATTGTAGTAGATAATGATTTTTTTTGTCTGAAATAGTATTAAAATAAGGATGGGAGATGAGTCCTTCCTAACAGTATCCTGTGCAGTGCTTAAGATATAGTTTTTGAAGCATTTCTGTAAAATCAGCCATGAATATTGCTTTGCTTTTAAAAGATTAGATTTAGTTTTGTTGTTTTTGTAGCTTTACAAGGCTACTAGTTTCCTTTCAAAATACTTTAGGAAAGTGTTTGGGTTTTTTCCATTTATTTATTTTTTAAAAATTAAATTGTATGTGTGTATAAAATGCACACAGTATAAAATTCAAAAGTCATAAGACAACATATGGGAAAATACATTTATCCTGCTATTTTTCAACTATCCAATTCCTCTCTCAAGAGGCAACTTTCATTATAGGTTTTCTGGCTATACATGGAAAGCCATAAAAATTGCAGAGTTCCCTTAAATAATCATGAAGAAAGTAGAAAGAACATAATGGAATCTCTAGTTATTATCACTGAGAAAATGCTAGAGCTAAGAGCTTACAGCCCGGAGCACACGTCATGTCACCCTTTGTAATATGCCCAGAAGGGGAACCTGGTCCCCTCACCATTACCCTGAAGGCCACTTGGCCAGACTGTAGAAAACCAGACATACATCCTGTCCCCCCTAACCATGACAGAGCCGAGAGTCCCTGAACATTTTATAGCTGAATTCTTATAACACATGCGCTCCCTCATTCATAAATCACTTCTTGTCAAGATGTAGCTGGAATGAGAATAGAGATAAAATGTGCTGTTAAATTCTAAGCAGGTATGAAGCCCAGTTTGCTGTCTGGGAGCTGAATTTCAAGATTATCAAGTAAAGAGTTAATGAAATCTCATCCTGTTTTTAAATGTATAATAAGTAGCATCTCTGTGAGGTACCATAACTTTCCGAATGGAGCTTGTGTCAGTAAGATGAGAACTTCCTTTCCCCATGGAGTGGTTACTTAGCAAGTAGAGGTGCGTTTGAGCATCTGCTGCACTCCGCTGGTCAGGCCTGCGCGTCCTGATGTCTTTAGCTTTGTCAGCATTCTTCGCCTGTAGCGACAGACACAGGTCTATGGTTAGTGGCCTCCACTCACCCCAGTCAAAGAGAAGTCCTATGTGACATGAACTCAGGACTATACCTGGTGACCTGCCTTGCCTCAGAAGACGAGCGGAACATTGTACCCCTTCTCTGACAGGCCTCCATTAAGTACGTGGGGTAAAAGTGAAAGAAATATTTGGCTTTCTTTGAAATGATAATTTTTTTTTAAAATGTACTGGAATTTATGCAGATAGAACAACAGTTTAACTCAAAGTGTGGGTGGCTGGGGTGAAAGACATGGGAAGGTGTAGTGTGAAGCAGGTTCACTGTGTACTGCTTTGCAGCTTTTATGAATCTGGTGGGACAGGAGACACATACACACAAGAAGTTTCACGAAGCAGGTGTATGACCCACGATAGGTGGCAAAAGGTGTCAGAAACTTACAGTTCATTGCCGAGTAGTCTCTCAGAGCTCAGGAAAGCCACCCAGGAAGGCTGACATTTCATGCATGCACCATTACTAAGGGACCATGGGAATCAGCCCACTCTAAATTTATACCATAGGTCCCTGAGGTGCACTAGGCCAAAGTGTTGGGGGTTTCCTATTACAGGGAGGCCTCGAAGAGTATTTGAGGTTTCTTGTCCTGATCTCGCCCTTATCTGCCAATTTTGTATTTAAAGTACATTCTATGATTATCCTTGAAAACTATGAGCAAGAAGCAGTGTGGGGTTGAAGAGCTAGATCATGTACAACTACCCAAAGCATGATCTTGCACATGTCCGTGCTATGAGCATATATTGTTTTACTCTTTTTTTTTATCATAAGTGATATGAAGAACTGATTAGATTTGGTTGCAGCTCTAAAACAGTGACATTAGCCTTTGCAGGAGGCTTGGTGGGGTAAAGTCAACCCCCAACTTCTCCAAAGCTGTAGGGTGCAGTAAAAGGAGCTCTAGACCCATTGGAATAATACTTTTTCAGGTATTAAGATCAACCTAAGGAAAATTTAAGTCTGTCTCTGTTACTCTTCTCTCGTTGCTGGGACAAATACCCGACATGAAAAATGAAGGAAGGAAAGGTTTAGTTAGCCTACAGTTACTGGAGGTTTTAATCCATGCTCAGCTGGCTCCAAGGCACAGTGGCACAGGGCAGAGGGTAATGTTTCATGCCTGTGGCAAAGAGCAAGAGCAAAAGAGGGCCCAGCAGCAACAAAGGCAAAAAAGAGGCAGTCTCCCTTAAATTGCATTCAGGCTGTCTGCCCCAGGCTGGCTGTAGTACTCATACCCATAATCCCAGTGGATCCTGAGTTAATCACAGACTCTAGAAGTCCACCCCATGACTTACATGAGGATTTGGGGGGACAACTGGACACAAACCATAACCTCTGTGAAATTGTATTTAAATTGTATCTGTTCTAGTACATGAATTTGCTATAAATGACATTAGCTGTGCTAGTAACAATAAAAATGCTTAAGTTATTGATGATCTTGAATTCTGTTTCAGATGCTTATCTTACATTGGGAGATTTAATACTGAAATCTAAAGGTTGAGGCTTTGGGCAGTCTCTTGAAATTTTCTATTTTGCCTCTTGATATTTCTTTCATGGGTGTACTTTTACTAGGGGTGTGTGTGTGTGTGTGTGTGTGTGTGTGTGTGTGTGTATTTTAAAGAAGTGGTTTATGGTCAAACCAAGTATAGCTTGTGAGTGAAGTTTTGTTTTGAGTTTGGATTTGAAAAATAATTAGATGTTTGTAGGATTGTGCAGTTATCACCATTGTGTTAAAAAGCTCAACCGGAAGGGACTTTTCCAAAGTCCTATCTGACAGTGAATAGTCAGAGATAGCAGAAAAGTGGAAGACAAGAATATCACTTCTTTTTAAAAAATTATTTTTTTATCTATTTACGTATTTACGTATTTATTTATTTATTTATTTGGTATAGGGTCTTGCTATGCAGCTCAGACTCATAGTGATCATCCTGTCTCAGCCTCCCCAGCACTGGCATTATATGCATGTGCTACTGCACCTGGTTTTGGTGGCTGGCATTGGGTGCCTGGGGTTCTAGGGCCAGCATGGCATGTGGTACCAGGGATTGAACCCAGGTCCTTGTGCTTTCCAGTCAGGTGCTTAGATGGCCAAGCTCTCTCCCCAGCCCCCATATCACACTTTTTCCTCATTCATCATTTCTGGTTTGGGGAAGTCAGTGAATAAAGTCAATGTGAAACACAATAAATACAGTTGGACAATTGGATAAACTTTGGAAACAGCACTGCCTTGCCGATATAAGTAATTCATTTGTAGATAGAAAATAAAGGAATAAATAAATGATAAAAATAATAAACTTTTACAAATTAACAAGGCAGGTGACTAAATTTTATATAGCAATTACAACTTCTAGCTGCTTGTAACTAGAATGTCCTTTCTCTTGTTTGTGTCACTGTCACTTTAGAAACTTATATCTTCATTACAGAATTCACCTCTTCCATTAGAATCAAAAATAAAATCTTCCTCTTAACATTTGTGTCTTAGGGCTGGGGAGATAGCTCACTTGTCTAAGTGCCTGCCTGGTAAGCGCAAAGACCTGGGTTCTATCCTGGGTACCGAATGCAGTGCCAGCCCCACACTGAACCAGCCACTGAAACTGGGTGTGGTGGTGCATGCCTATGATCCCAGGGCTGGGGTGGCTGAAATAGAAGGGTCACCGCGAGTCTGAGCTGCCTAGTGAGACCCTGTCCCAAATACATAAATTAAAAAATGCATTTGTGTTTTAAATATGTCACCATATTTTCCAGGGTTTCAGTCTCAAAAGATTAATTTATATTAGAGAATCTGAAAGCTGTTGATTGGGCTATTAGACCGTCTGGGATTTCTATTTCGGCATCCCCCCCCCCCCCCCCGAATCCATTTTCTGCCTGCTGTTGGCTCTAAACAATAGCCCGCTAGCTGGCCTATCCAGCCTTGCAGCACAGGGAGTAATCTTCATCAAATTAAATTCAGTGCATATTTGTTGGCACTTGTTTTACAAACACTGTTCTTGTTGCTATGGGGGATACAAATATGATTAAGACATAGGCCCTATGTTTCAGGAGCTTTATAGTCCAAGGAAGAATAAGATTAGTACCAACTCAGCTGCCATTCAAGTCACAAGGTGCTGCAAAGCTGGACAGAATTTCTGTCATTTCCTGCTCAGAAGCTATAATGATTTCTTACCACCTTTTGAATCAAATGAAGAATCCTTCCTCTTTATAATTTGACACCATCTCGATGATTAAATTTAGGCTTCACACTATAATAAACCTCTGCTTCCCTCCTCCCAGTAACTTATGAAACACATCCATTCACACATTCCTTCTCTTCCTTATTCATTATTTCTGCAAATACTAACTGTTTGTTAGATATGGAGCTGGATACTCTGGAGGAAAGAAATGTCATTCAGTTCCTGCCTCAAGCAACTCATCATCTCATGGGCAGAGATAGACAAGAAAACACAGATCTTAAGGAATGGTGTGTGTTGTCACAGAATGAACTAAATGCTAAGTGGGAAGAGAAAAGAGAAGAGAAGAGAGGAGAAGGGAAGGGAGGGGAAGGGAGGGGAGGGCAGGGAACAGGCAGGAAAGAGAATGGAAAAGAGAAGGGGAAGGGGAAAAGGGGAGAGAGGAGGGAGGGAAGGCAGGGGAGCGAAAGCCTCATGGAGGAAGGAATAGTGCCAGAAGCTGACTAGGTATTCACCAGCGAGAAGAGGAAGGCACTTCAGGCAGAAGCAACGTTAGCAGTTCACGGAGCTGGAGCAGAATGTGATGGGTTCAGGGCTCTAGAGCAGGACAAAACAAGTTAGGTCACAACGAGTCTCAGTTCCTGTGCTGAGTTTGTTCTTTCTATTTTGGGTCAGGAAAATCCACCAGGCATTTAACATAGATGGAAGTCTTAGAATGCTCAAGCAGAAGTGAGGTGGATTCAAGTGAGCACTGTGGAGGCAGGCAGGGCAGAGAGAAGTAATGTTCCCAGGCTGTGGCAGAAAGAGACGCAGCAAATACATCGAGGGGCTCCTCAGTCACATTCGGAGTTACTTCTTCCAGATCCTCCTACCTTGGTGTATGTTAGTAAGGACAGGGTGAGTTATACTACAGTAACAGAGTACCAGCGTGAAAGGGGTTTCGCAGAGCGCTACTCTAACCATTCTCCAAGTAACAGGAACTACCTCACCCTGTGATTTTTGTCAAGTCAGCACAAGCCTTTGTGTGAGAGAACATCAGAGAGTCTTGTTTGAGTCCATAAGAAACTCACGTTCTTTCTGTTCACAGCTCTGCCTTTCTGCGAGGTAGTGGGGCTGGGGAGATAGCTCAGTAGAGTAAGTGCTTGCCTGGCAAGTGTGAGGTCCTGAGTTTGATCTCTGGTACCACCAAAAAAAAAAAAAAAAAAATCTTTTCATGTGCTCAGGAGGAGAAAGTGGTTATAGATCAACTCTAGGAAGGGCTAGCCAAATAGCTCAGTGAATTAAAGTGCCTGCAAGTAGGCACAGGGGCCAGGGGTTTGATCCCTGGGCCTGCCATGCTGGCCCTGCCCCCGTGGCATGCTGAGACAGCAATTGAGCCTGTAGAGCCTTCCCTAAAATAATTTAAAAAAAAGACAGAAAACTCTAGGAATCCCTAGCACTCTATATGTGAATGCCTGCTTTTTCTTTTCTATCCTCAGAGTTTCTGTTTATTAGTTGAGCCACCCTCTATTATTTCCTTATGTATTTCCTTAGAATTATCACCACATTTTTTTATAGGCCTGTCTTGTTTCTCTAGCTACCCAAACCTAGCAAGTTCTCAGGAATAAAAACAATATCTTCTACATCTTTTAACTTTAACGATCCCTCACCCAGTCTGATACTAAAGGAAGAGCCGATACATTGAATAAATGCTTATGAAAACATGCAGTTTGAACCTGGTAGTTACTCCCCTGACCCTGGGGCCAAGTGCTTTGTGACACACACATTGCATTCAGGAATCATCTGATTCGTTTCTCCTTTTGTTTGTGATTCCACATCTGTCAGATGATTGGAGTTTGGTTTAAGCAAAAATGAGTCAGTGGAGATTGGGCTCTATTTTGTGGTAAAGCCTTTAATGTCATTTTGCCTGTGAGACCCTCACTTCTCTTCCTAATCTAGTTCAAATTGCACAGAATTTACTCTGAATGTGACATTGCCTTGGCACTTTCTAAAGGTGAATCTGAAAGTTTAAGGGCATCTAAATATGCCATCCTCGCTTCAGAATCCAGTTGGCGAGGTTCAATGGAAAACAAATCAATTGCCATTCTCTGTTGAAAATAAGCACACAAAGATCTAGAGTTAAAAAGGAATATTGCAAAATGAATTCATACGTAGAGGTGAGGTCGAGACCCATGGAGTGCTTTATCTGAAACTGTGTTTGCTTACCCGGCCTGAACATCTCATCCCTTTTTTGGTCAATCTCTTTGACTTTTTCTTCCCTATTAAGCCTGACTTTTAAAATAAGTGAGAGTCAGTGAAGCAAACCGTGGTCAGATGAGTTCCCTATAGTATAAAGACACAATAAGTGAGTATCGGTAGCTTTTGAACATTATCCATAGGAAGTATGTATAGCAATAATTATTTCTGTCCTAACACAAAAAGCTAACAGATCAATGCATTCTTTTCTGAGGACCAATGCTATCACATTTTCTGCCTTGAAAAAAAAGAGAGAAAGAGGGAGAAATTCATTCAGTAAGTAACGTGGCTGGCTGTTTATCTGTCAGCCGGTGAACTTGAAACACTTCTATTACGCTAGCACACCTCAGGGGGTTGCTTGCCGGCCTCCACTTCTGCCTGAGAATTCGCCACTGTGAAGTATGTGTATAGTCATGCTTGCTTTTTTTCGTTTTTTCTTTTTACACCAAATTTGCATTTTAACATTATTTTTTTTTTTTTCATTCTTTATAGCTAAAAGGTGCTTTCTTTTCTTCTACTTATTTCTACCTTGGGACTACTCCACATTGAAGCTTGGCTGAAATTGGACCAGATAGTGCAGATGGGATTGGGGAGCAGAAAAGAGATTTGAATAGGTATTAAAGAAAAGGGGCAGATTAGAAATTCAAACCGTCTTCTTCAATAGTTATTTTTTGCACTTGTCCTTTTTAAAACATTCTGCTTTATTATTATTCCATTTCTCCTAAAATTCCTTTTCTTCCTTCTCCCCATCTTTTATTTTTTCATGACACTGTTGCTTTATACACTTGTTTTCTTTTTTGCATCTATGTCCACTGGATCACTGCTGTATCTTGCTGTAGAAATCTCCTGCCTCTTGGAAAAGAGGTGCAGGTGCAGTATCAGGCCACCACCTCAGTTTCTCCCTTATTCCACCTAAATACCTTGGGGATTAGTCAGTCTCTCTCTCTCTCTCTCTCTCTCTCTCTCTCTCTCTCGCTCTCTCTCGCTCTCTCTCGCTCTCTCTCGCTCTCTCTCGCTCTCTCTCGCTCTCTCGCTCTCTCGCTCTCTTGCTCTCTCTCGCTCACTCTCGCTCTGTCCCCCTCTCACTGTCCCTCTTTCTCTCTCTCCCTCCTTCCTTTCTCCCTCCCTCCCTCCCTCCCTCCCTCTCTCCTTCTTTCTGTGTCTCCCCCTCTGTCCCCCTCTCTCCCTCTGTCTCCCAGCCAGTTAAAAAATGATGAGCTCTTTTTCCTAATGGTGTCACTCCCAGTGCCAGAGTCCTCTTATAGCAGAATCTTGGGGCAAATACATAATTTGTGTGATCAAGACTCATAATCTTAAACCCAGAATAATTATCACAAGACCATCTAATACCACCCTCCCTGGCTTTTCCTAATAGATCCATTTAAATTGCCCATGTTAGTTTGACTCAGATTTGTGACATGATTTGGAAGCTATGCAGTGAGGGTGACATTTTGTGTGTGTGTGTGTGTGTGTGTGTGTGTGTGTGTGTGTGTTATCATTTTCTAGAAACTGGCAGCTTCTTATGCTGACTCCTTTAGGAGTAGGAGCAGAGTTTGGAATACCAGGCATCCTCCCTCACTGTGGGTGCCTACTCCATAATTCTCAGAAGACTTGAAATCATTAACCTTGAAAGAGAGCAGAGAGGGCTCCCGAGCTCAGCTTGATATAGGTGGTGAAGGTGTGGAGCGGTTGCGGAGTCATAGCTGTGTTACCTGTTTTGCACTAATTAGGAGGTACCATGAATCTGTTTGACAATTAAGGACAGAGTGAACTTAAAGGCAGATCGGCACCATGGGACAGAAGCAGTTCTCAGGCAAGGAAAATGAAAATTTGCGCCCAATACTATGTTTTACCAAGACCATAAAATTCCTTTCATACAGTGGATTTAAATGTATAAATAGAAGTCTGAGGTAGGTTTTCTGCCACCTGGAAAAGATCTCTCTCAGGGAATAACTCTACTTCAGATTCTTGGTAGTGCAAGCAGTTATGTGTGTGCTAGGGCCACCTAGATGAATACTGATTGCAGCAAGAGCCTTAGCCAGTTTTTGGATTTCAGTTGCCTGTTTTTTTGTTTTTGCTTTTGTTTTTGTTTTGTTTTGGACAATACCAAAAGTATACATCAGAGCAATTTAGCAATAAAGTGTGTATCAATTAAAGGAAAACACAAAAGTTTCAGGACTTTTTAGGAGTCATACTTAAGATAAACTTCCCTACATCTGGATTTCTGTGTTTCCTTAGTTTTGCTCTTCAACTAATATGTACACACTTGTACCTGTTTTCTTTGACTTGGATCTTGGATCTGATTCCCTCATGAGTGCTCTGAAGTAGGTTTGTGTACGGGGGTCGGGGGGTGAGATTTATCAGGACTCTTTTCTTTAAGGTCCTAATGCTGTGTTGTCTCCGTCATCACCTGGACTCCGGGGGGGAGACAGGGGCCGTGGTATGACTTACAGCTGGGATTCAGAACATGTGAGGAGTTCAAGAAAGACGCATGCTGTGTGTTACAGTTGAAAACTGCAACTATAATTAAGCCAGGTGGATTCCATGACAACAAAGAGGATTAGGGCTTGGGTGGCTCTAGTAGACCATTGAGGCCTGCGCAAGTAGATGTCAATTTATTTATATCCCTTCTCCCCGGGGAGTGGAGGGGACAACAACATAGTTTGATGTCTAAATGAAGTAATCTCTAGAAAGAAAAGGGAGATTATATTTGTTAAACTGTATAAAAAAAATCAGAAGATAATATGGCTTTGTTCACAGTATTACATAAAGAAGATTAAAGACGAGGAACAAGCTGCTTAAACACTGTAAACTAATTAGTTCTATGAATTGTTTTCCCGAGGTTCATGAGATATGAAACATTGGCATCAGCGCATGAAATGCACTCCTCTGCCTCAGTGCTCTTTTCAATTTATTTTTCTGTTAGTGATATATATATATATATATATATATATATATATATATATATATCAGCCAAAAAGAAAGAGGTTACAGAGAAAAGCTTGTCAGATGATTGAGGCTGACATTTTGACATTTTGTCAGTTTTAAGCCTGGCGTAGGAGGGTCCTTCTTTAATACTCTGTATAAATACCAGCTTCATCTTCTGCCGTCATAGGCTACATTGCACCAATGATATTGTGACAAGGTCCGGAGGAATTTCTGCTGTTGCTCGGAGCACCCAGGTGGCTGCAGACGTAGGTAGGCCCGGCCCAGCAGATGCCACCTTCATTGGCTTCTCCAGCTCTGGGTCTGGTTTGAGAACCACGGAAGAGAACTCCACGCGAGGGTTCCGCTGTGAGTGTAGGGCCTCTCTGATCCCTAGATCAGTAAGACAGTCACTGTTTCTTTTCCAAATTGAGTGTTTACAGTATGTTTTTATTCTCCGAGTAACAGATATCTGTAGTTATATTTACTTGAACTCCAATGGCAAGCATTTCTTATACGCCATGTTTTATCTTTTTTAGAACTTTGTCTTTATATATGTAAATATTACAAAAGGCCATGGGTTTTCTAATGCTTATAACCCTGACTCTGTCATCTCCTTTTTGCTTTTTCCCCCTGCATATATTATAAAAAAACAAGAGCTATCCTCATCCCTTATCAGATATCCTAGAGTGAATCACTAATTTCTCCTGTGTCTGAGAACAATGTATCAGACTACAATCCTGTCTTCTTAGTTTACTACCATCAAAATAACTTCAGATCCTCCTCCTTTTACTTAGTTATTTGTCTTATTTTTATTTTGGTAAAGTAAACATTTTAATTTGTACACATATGTACCTAGGTCAGGCTCAAACTTGTGATCTTCCTGCGTCAAATTCCCTGAGTTCTGGGCTCACAAGCATTTGCCAGCATGCCCAGCTACCCCTAACTTTAAGAGTCATACTTTGCTATTGGTTCTCCCTCAGGGGAGCCAGGCCCAGCCCTGTGGGGAAGCAGTGTCAGGAGTAAGCAAAGGCATGGTATCTGGGTTACCGAATCCATTAACCTCGGTTCCCATGGAGGCAGATTGTCACCGCACCTCGCTCTCCTGTTCAGTGCCGTAGCCTCTCTTCCTCCTCAAAACTCGCCCGAATACAGTGGACCATTGGGGTTCTGTCCTTTTACAGCAGGACGCCTCTCAGTCTAGTTTTCTGGCACTTGCATCTCAGCAGGAACTTCCTGTTACCTAGTGGATACCTCTCCTGTCTTCCAAATCCTAGAACAGTGCCTGCTATAGTGTAGGAACTCAATCACTAATTTCACTGAAATTTAGTGTACTGAATGTAATGTACACTAAGTGTATATTCAGGGTGAATTAAATGCGCAGATGCCCTCAGCCAGCTCCTCAAGTGCCACTAGTAAGTCACTATACTCATGTCTTGTCTGCCTGACCTGCCTCTCCTTATTTGTTCTGTGGCCATCTCTTCTTCTTCCATTTGTGGGATTTTTGTCTCTTCCAAGCATTCCTTTCTGCTCACTTTTGAGCAGTTTGCACTCTTCGGCAGTGTGTAAGCCCTCAGGGAGTCTTTCCTGTACTGTTTCAGAATCCAGGAACTGCTTTTGCCACCTTCAATTGTCCCTAATTCTGCTCCAGGAATGTCTTCCGTCACTCACAAGTCTGAATATGTTGAACAACGCATGCTCACTCCCTGCTGCAACCAAGCCAGGACTGCTCTCCATGGGCAAGGAGCCTTCCAGGCGGCCTTCACTCTGGTCCCAGCCTGTCCTCGCACCCTCCCATCTCTGCTTCCTCCTACGCCAGCCCAGTCTTCCCAGAGTCTCTGCTCTGGCTCTCCTTTGGTTGTGGCTTCTTCTGACAAGGCCTGTCTGGGCCTCCTTGAACGTTTTGCTTGCCTAAATGTTCTTATCAGAGGGAACCAGGTAATAACATAATTGGGACACTTCTCTCCCACTAGAATACTTTGGAGGACAGAGCAGATGTCATCAGGCTTGATTTCCTCAGAGTGCTTAGGACAGTATTTTACAATAATCTGAGTTACCTTTGTACAAAGTTGAACTCTGTATTACACTCAATACTCTATATTCAATAGCTGGTGTCGATTTTTGTCTTTGTCATCCAACAGTCTCTTCCAGGCAGACAGTATCTTGGATACATTGTTGTTCTCCTTCTTTGGGAAAAAAAAATAGGTTCAATGAAATAGGTTGACACAAAATGAAATTTAATTTAATTTTAAATAAAAACAGTGACTTTTGAGTGATAAAAAAGTGAAAGGAGGGTTGGCGAGATAGCTCAGTGGACTAAGCACCTGCTCAGGCAAGTGCAGGGACTGGGGTCCGAGCCCCAGTACCACACACCGTGCTGGCCCCACCCCCAGGCGCACTGAGTTGGCCACTGAGACTGGGCGTGGTGGCACACACCTGTAATCTCAGCACTGAGGAGGCTGAAAATAGGAGGATCACTACAAGTCTGAGCTGTGTAGTGAGACCCTGTACCAAATACATTAAAAAAAAAAAAAGCTGAAAGGTCCTAATACATTTAATTATAGAAAAATTCATTAGTTCAAGCATTAATTCTTGAATCAAGCAATTATATAAAATAGTAATATGTCACGTTTCCTCTTTCAAGTCAGCCATTATACCTATTAAGGATAGCCACAGAGCACTTTGGATGTGAATGTGTAGTATTCTTTATTTTCCAAATTGCTGTAGGCAGGTATTCATAGGACTTAGTCATCATATGATAGATTAAATCAGTATTTCAACTGAACTTTGGGACTTTATTTTCCTTTTGTGAAAGGGTGCTCTTAGAGTGTTCAAGTAGTGCACACTGGAAATCCTGTTTCCTCTTTATATGTTGTTATTCAAAATGTACTGGAACGTGTTTTCCCCCATACTTTAACATGACAGGGTCATTTAAGCCTTTGAGTCTGGGTTCAGAATATATAAAACTCAGTGTATTTACAGGGTGGGCCAAATAGTGTTTCTACTTCAGGATGCTGTGGCGACTTGAGATACTGCTTGTAAGTGTCTTAGCAATGTGCCTGAAAAACAGTCATTTGAGAATAGGTTTTGTAATACATTCTTGTTTTTTTTTTTTTTTTTTAAATTAAGATTTGTATATGGGGAGAGGTGTGTGTGGGGGGGGCATACCTGTGAATAAAAGTCTCATGGACTTTACTGGTACCTTCTTGTTCATGAATGTAGTGGTAGGCAGTGAGTGCCTAGAAAACTTCTATGTCTCCCTAACCTTAAAACCCAGAGTGACAGTAAATCACTTGTTGACCTGAATAAGAATAGCTATAATTTAGGTTTTCTGTGTGTTTTCATTTATTGAGGTCAGTGCATTTGTGTCAAACAACTGAAACCTGCAGGAAAATCAAGGGTAGCCTGGGCATTGCTCAATTATTACTCTGATCAAATTTTAATTATCACCAGATGTGGAAGGAAGTGCTATTTGTATTATCCATTCCTGTGCACTTGCTTACATATTTACCCTGGGGTTAGAGGTGTTTTATTAATTATTTTTGTTGGCAACCAAGACAGTGTTTGGACTTCTGAATTGGAAGTTTCCAACCTTTTTAAATACGAATAACGATTATAAAAAATGAGCAGCGCTGTTGAGCAAGTGTGAATGAATCTTGGCAAGCGAGAGTAATTCATTGTTTAGATGAGGTCATTAGCCTTAACTTTTATTTAAAATGTCATCCCAGACCCTATCGCTTACAAATTATTTTAAAAGCCAGATTAAAATTAATTTCTTGAATTTGAGCCTTTAATCAATATGACTTGTCAACGCATGTTTGCATCACTTTCGGTGCATCATTCTCTCCTGCTCGAAAGGTTAGCGTCGTTTAATTGTGTTTGTGAACAGCCTTAGAGGAGTGTCAAAATTCCATAAATAAAACAAAAAGTTTCATTTTAGAAAGCAAAGTAATGAAGTATGAACCAATCTCATGATAACAGTAAATGAGAGCATGAAAAAAATTCAATTCATTTACAAAAATAATTAGATACTAAGGGACTCCAATTGGGTCCAGAAGCAGACTCAGGTGACCCTGCTTTAGTTACAAGACTGATGAGCTCTGGTTGGTATGCTTCTTCCTTTGCCCCTGCCACACTTTTCAGCCTTTTTTACATGCTGTCTAGAAGTTTGCAACGTCCATGCCATATATTTTTTCCTGTCTGACTTTTATGACTTCCCTCATAAAATGTATTGGTTGTCTGAGTCTCACAAATCCTGAACTACTTAATGCCTGTGGCTGTATCCGTTATGCTGTAGTGTGTGTGTGTGTGTGTGTGTGTGTGTGTGCACGTGCACGTGTGCAAGCGTATGTTTTCCCGACATCTGTGTAGATATCTTCTGAAATTTACAAAACCTTTGTAATTAATCCCATAGGTTGACCTGAGCAGGGGCAGCGTTTGTTGCTGCTAATTACTCAGTGCAAACCTTAGGGAAATAGGTCTTTCATTGATGATGGATTTGAGCAAGCAACTCAACATTACTAAAAAATACTGAGACTATTACTCACCTAGGCCTTTATGTCCAGCTATTTCTTGCCTCCTGCTTCTTCTATGGATGTCTGACAACTGTGCTTGATGTGCATATTAATTGCTGGATCGTGAGGAGAAGTGGAGTGCATCTTTGACGACAAGATGTAACACAAACAGCTGTGTAATGAGGCTCATGTGTATTATTAGGTCTCACACAATGAGTGGTATTTCTATCATGGTATTATGTATCTGTCAAGGTTTCTGTCAGGTTTTTTTTTTCCCATCCTAAGACTTGAAAACCTGCTCCTGTATTTCCATGGTTATCACTAAAAATGGCCAGAAATCCCACTGCTAGCAATCAGTTATGCAACCTCTAAATATCAGTCTCTGATTGATAGCTTGTTAAAGCAAGTTTCAAAACCAAGGAGAACTCTCTTGGGAGGACGTATGTGTTTGATTCAGGATATATTGATTTGCATAGTTTAGCAAACAAACTACTAAGCAGTTAGAAGACTCAACATTTACTTTTACGTAACTTAAAAAAAATATGTAAGAGTTGTTTGTGAAAAGGAAACAGGGCAAGAAGGATTTAGTCCTGACTGATCCAGCAGTCATACCTTGAGCCCTCCTTCATCTGTGACTTAGCTGTTACTATCAGATTTACCCAAAAGAAAGTTGATTATGTAGGGAAATAAGAAAGATTTATATTTTCTTTCTTTTCTTTTTTTTTTTTCTTTTTGGCGGAACCGGGAATTGAACTCAGGCCCTTGCGTTTGCCAGGGAAGCGCTTATTCCACTGAGCCATCTCCCTGGCCCCGGAAAGATTTATATTTTGTATCACCAAAAACACCTGAAAAATAAGAGAATGTAATAAATGTAATTATCAGATTTTTTTTACAATTACAATGTGATATAGAAAATATTCTAGGGCTGTAATTCCTCAAATAAGGAAAGCCCCTTTCCAACATGCCCCTCCTGCATTTTTATAGTCAGGCATGTATCTTTGGGTCTGGATTTTTTACCTATAAACCATTCAGAAGGATAAGGAGCTCTTCAAGATATTATTCTATGGATTACTTAGCTTAAAGGGGCACAACTTACTTCATCTGTTTTATGGGAAGAGAAGGCCATAAGATAGGTACACAGATACTTGTATTCTTTAAAACTCCTGTCATTCTTTTTAATATACATAGTGACCTAGTTATTTCATTTTGAGATAAGATTAACTTGTTCTTGTGTGTGGAACTCATGATCTTCCTGCTTCAGTTTCCTGAGTAACTGGAATTTCAAACATGTTCCAACACATCTGGTTCCCCTTAACCAAAAAACAAAAACAAAAACAAAAAAGAAACACCCCCAACTTTCTTTGACTTGATTTTGTATTCAGTTGCTGCACAGCCTCCCCTGCACACTGGCATAGCTTGGCAGTGCCCTGCAAATAGTAATACATCTACAGGAAGGAGACACTCAAGCTGCTAATGTAAGATTTGAAGGAGTTTTTATCATAATTGATTTCCCATCCCCTTGCTATTTGGCTTTTCGTGTTTTAGGTTGTATAAATTCTAATGATTTTCTTGCGTTTCATTCCTCTTTGTGGGCCAGGTCAAATCGTTTCATGAAGGAGTTAGGATATAATACACACAAAAGAAACATTTCTGTTGTAAACCTAACAATGTACTTTAGATGTTTGTGAAAAGAAATATTTTAGCTGAGGTTAAATGAACTAAGCATAAAGCATTTCTACAGAGGTTTAGACTCAAAGAATTCCCCAAACCTAAAATTCTAGGAATGAGACTCAGTAGAAATGCAGTGAGCTGTTGCTCCTAAATTTTACTCAGATCATCTTGTTGAGCTGGTCATTTTCATTTACTTTATAGTTAATTAAGCCAGAGGGGAAACAGCAGGAGTAGAATGGCCTGTATTGAATCTCTAAGCAAACCAGTCGAAAGCTTTGTTTATCAGTAAAATAGTCCAGGCTCTCCGCTTCATGATGGGGTCTATGAAAATACAGACTCATAAAGGTTTACTTATTTCCATTCTAAAGTACTCCGCACTCCTTTTATTCTCAAGAGTGTAGTTCTATGGAAATTTTCAAGCCAACCTGGCATCTTCTATCTCATGTTTTATTGATTTTTCAAACTGTACCATTTCAAACAGGTGCCATGCTGTGCAAAACATGAACAAGTTTGAAATTTATTCTTGTAAAATATTTTCACATTAAGAATTTTTAAAGGATCTAGGAGGAATTGGTAATAATTAATAGCATGTCATTGATCCAGCAACCGTTCAGCCTGAGTATTTTGTAACTCAGAATTGTGTAATATAATAGCCATTGTTGAATTCCTGTCAACTTGTTCAGTGAAATTCTGTGTCATTTCTAATGATTTTTTGAAATTATTTTTTAATTTTGTTTTTTAAAAAAGGAAGTGGCAGAATCTCAGGAGGAAAAATCCAAAAGGCTCTGACTTTGGAATGGTATAAAAGGGATGTTTCCCTGAGGATTGTTCAATTGAACTGTGGTCACCCAAGAGACAAATCCAGCCAGAGATATGTAAGTCGTATGCAAGGTTCTCGTATCATTGGCATGGTCCCTCTGTAGCCCTTAAAATTTCACCAACTTTTCAGCCTGTGTTCCCCTTTTAGCTACGCAGCAGGTTAAAATAGCTTCTGAAGCACTTTGAAAATATTGTGCTACCGAAAGCCTTAGGATCTTCTGACACCTCTCTCCCCAGATCCTCACCACATCCTTTGATGTGGACAGCAGTGGCATTTTGTTTCTCCTGAGATTCTTGGAGAGTTCACTTAAGCGGCCTTTCCCTACCAAAACGCTAATATGGCTTCTAGTGCTAAGTTTTCCTCGGGCATTATTGAGCACTGTAAACCATCTGCCGTTTCACACTTAGCTTGCTCAGGTCAGCGATACTGATAGCTGGGTAAGTGTGAAGTCTATGAAATGATTAGCCACCTCTCAAGGTGGGGTGAGGTTGCGCCAGTACCTGTTTGAAAAGCTCGTGCGTGTTAATGCACAATGACAAATTAATTATTAACATTTAATACTGTATAGTTTACAAGGGGGAAAAGAATTGTTTATTCACTGTTATACTGTGACACCTTTATTCAATGGGGAGCATGTTACAAATGGCACAGGTAGTAACTCGAGGATACATGCTTTAACAGCTCATTGTGTAATCATTTCCCAGCCAAGTAAACGTGTTGGTCTAGAAGTTTATTTAGGAAGGCAAAGCCATGCAATGTGTGGGGGCAGGAAGTAACCTCAAATTGCATAAACACTGTCTTCATAGTGGGACACAATCTGTGCTATTAGACAGGGACTTTTGTGTAATAGCCCTGAATTGCAGCTGCGAGACATCATAATGTGTCTTAGGGAACTCGCTTACAATGGCCTTGGGTACTTAGGGCTCTACTTTTGCCTTTGGTCTTTGTGGCCTCGTGTTGTTCTTATCTCTGGGAGGTCAGCCAGCATAATTTTGGAACATGGTGACCTTTTGCGAATAGTTTTCATTCCAGTGTAGATTTAACAAGTTGAAATGGTGTTTGCTATGTAAGCCAAGGCTCAATCCAGCAGGTCGGCCTGGCGTCTTCTCACAGAGCTGACGGCCTGTAGGTACTCTGTGCAACAGGTTCAAGCCATCAGGGACGCTAGAGATGGGCGAATTGCAGTTGAGCCATTTCTCATTGTCAATGCAGAGGTGCATAGTTGCATGACAGCACTTCCCTGTATTGTATTAGTCATGCTTGGAGGAAAACTCAACAAGGGTTTCTGATCCTCTGGGAAATTTTTACATACAAAATTGGAATTCAGACTGTCTGAAATCCTTGAAAACTCTATTCCGGCTGTTCTGTGCTGATGACTATTTCTTAAGGTGGAAGACAATCTGTAAAATATTATTGATTTCATGGCAAACCCTAGAAAGTGACAAAGACAAAGGTTCTTTGGCAGAGCATGCAAACTTACATGGCCAGTGCAGCCGGGGAGATACTCAAGTGAGAAAATCAGGCCTGGTGTACAGCCAGGGAGAGTGAAGACCGACGAGAGGGCTAAATGCTCCTCCATTCTGGCAGCATATTTCTGTAGAGGGACAACGTAGAGCCTTGATGGCCCATTTTATTTTTCACCAGGAAGCAGAAACTTGTGCTGTAGGTGAAATCCCTGACTGTCGATTTGGCTTACTTTTGGAGCATTATGCTGGCTAAAAGATTACCTATAAGGAGCTGAAGTTGGATCACAGGCCACCAGTTTATAATCTGCCTTGTATTTCTATCTATATCTAAGCCACAACAGCAGTGTATTAGTTATGTAAATGCTGAAATCAAATGAACGTTGAGTTATTGATGACTTCGAAAGCTGAATCAGAAAACCAGAGCTTGGAGAAGTGAGTCACGGTATAATAACCCACCCCACTCCAGACTGAAAAGTGTTGTGCTCATTGTATTTTTCAGATTCATTTTGCTTTCAAAATTGGCTGTCTATCAGAACCACAGTTCATGACTTTGGGCGTAGTTCTGTCAGCTGAGCTATAGTGAACATGAAGATAGGACAGGATCCCTACTAAAAATCCAGAGGAAACAAACCTTGCCCTCTGTGAGGACACCTGCTTTGTTGATGTATGAATACAAAGCAGAATCAGTGGAATCCACAACAAGCTGGCGACTTTAAATTTTTTGAAATTTAAGAAAAACTTCAACAAGGAAGATGAATATAAAACTATTTTAAAGAACCAGACACCACTCATGTCAGTAGAACCAGACTGCTAAACACCGGGGCTGGTGTGCAGTGACTGAAAATGATGTGACTTTCTAGCGCCAAGCCTTTGAGTTGCAAGGAGTAAAGTACCAGAGGCAAGGTTTCAAACAATGTCAGCTGGACCGAGGTTACAGCTTCCAACACTAGATCTCCATCAGTAACAACATCTTAGAAGAGGGCAGCGTTGTTTGCAGAAAAACAGTGATCAGGGTCCTTGGAATGAGTGAGTGCAACCCCAGGAGGGATTGTATAGGTGAATGAAGAGTTCAAGCAGGTGCTAGGGGAGGGGTGGGGGCTCCTTTTACAGTGTTGAGATTCCTGCAGGGGCTAAGAATATCAAAGGTTTGTTCAAATATCCTTCAGCCTTTTCATCAGCTCGACATTTGCGTCCCTGGGCCCTACCAGCTTTATTTCAGGGCTGAGTGTGCTCAGATGTCTGAGCCAGCTCACCTTACTGATTACTATCTGTTTGTCATTCTAGCTCTCTTACCCCCCACGCGAGTTGTACCTCTTTGGTGCAGATAAGCTGCCAGACCTGGCTTGGCTTGCTCCTTGTGCTGCAGATGTCTCTAATTAACTTGATTGAGACAGGTCCCTGAGATCCTGTTGCACATTCTGACAAGTCACACTGTCCTCGGAGGCACTGTGCGGTCACCTGATGCATGCCTCGGCAATGTCCTCTGGGCAAAGTTTATTAACAACGAATGTCTTCAAGTACCCAGGGCTTTAATATGAAAGCTGTGGAGTGATGGCTGCCAATAAGCAGCCAGGCATGTAAGAGTCACGTGAAGTTCTTGCTTAAATTCTGAGACCTTCACTAGTAAGCTCTAGAGTGTTTAACATCTAAAATGTTATAATTTTTAATCATTATACATACTTTCAACATGATTATTTGTAGTAACTGGGAGAAGCATGCTCTTAACGCATTGCAAGCATAAACCCTTACAACCGAAAACATTTCATGCCTGCGTTGTGGGGCAGTGATAAAACACGTCGTAAAACAGGTGCTGTGGGAAGAGCTGGTTGGACCAGTTGTTCGTGAAATCTGCAAGACCTCCAATTACTGTAGGTGAAACTAGCCCACGTGTTACAAAAAATACATGTTTAAAAATTTCCTTCGAAGCACACATTAACTCTCACTTTTGTAGAATAATTATTCAGTTGTATTTTATATTTTGTGTGTGTGGCTTTGTGCATGCGTGCATGTGTTTTCTATGGCTAGCTATAGATTTTTCGACACTTTATAGAAATTTTGAATGTCAGGCCAGATTTAGAGTAATTTAATTTGATAGAAAAAAAGAATCATGATTAGTTATAAAGTATGCTGACATGGATGTGACTTAGGTATTGTAAGAAATAGTAATAATAACCATTGTAAACTGGTGGCCTGTGATCCAACTTAATCCCTCTATGTCCATCTTTTGGCCAGCTCAATGTTTCCAAGGAAGCAAAACTAATACTTAGAGATTACACAAATGTTTCTACCTCCTGTTGACAAATAAAATTGAGCATCACTGGCTCCATCCATATTGTCCTTCCATGGAAATAGTCTACCAGAATGGAGAACAATAATAGTAACAGTAATAAATAATAATGTAACATCTTCAAATATATATAAGAATTATTGCTTTATAATTTCAATAATTTTATTATTTGATATATATCTGATAGATCTATAAATTTGTAGATATAATTTATAGATATAATATCAAGCATTATATAATAACACCAAGCATTATAGTGAAGGAGAACACTAAATTCTTTAAGTTTTCATCTTATTTTTTATTAGTTACCATTTAAGGTGAACAGATTTCCAAATGCAGCCTCAGAGCCTACTTTTTTCTGTACAGGTGTACTGTCAGGCCCCATTACCATCTGTGGTCTAGCATCGCTGAGTGACCTGGCCTTACACTACCCACAATTTTCAAGTAATCTATTAGTAGTAATTTATAACTTTATCCAGTTTCTACCCTCAACTGACTTGCATGACTTTATAGATTACGTGTCCCAAAATAAAGCATAAAAAAGCAAGAGATATGGTTTTCAATGTGATTGGGGACCTGCTTTTCTGTTTGCAAAGATCACTGATGTAACTGGACACTTCAAGTGCAATAATACCCTCAGTCCTATGTGATCTCAGGAAAGAAAGAGCTGTTGGTGGGCTGTGAAGGTGGGAAAGGCTTCCCAGAGGAACTTCACCATGGAGTAGAGCCCAGGGAGGGATTTAGGGAACTGGAAGCGAAGAGAATCAACAGAGGCGTGCAGGTGGGAGCTTACACAGCAGGAAAAGAGACCAGGATGAAGGAGTCGTGGGTTGCCTGCCAAATCCTACAGGCCTGAAAGACCAAGCGCAATTATAGTTAATCTCTTAGAAGCAGTCACCTCCTCGGGTTCTCAGTCTGGGAAGGTCTGATGCATTGGGTGGAGGGCGATAAAGAGAACACATGACACCAGTTCTGAGGCAGTGATGCCGATTCACACAGATGGCAGTAAGTCCTAAGCGAGCCTGTTGCATTGGCGTAGAGTTCTAATAGTTATGAGGACATTAAAGAAAATGTCAGAATTTGCTTTCCTGTAGAAAGAAAGTGACAAAAGACATCTTCTGATTTCTTCATTTTATCATTCTTCTTATGGGCAAGTTTGGCAGAGTTTAGAGATGTGAAAGTATAAAAAGTTCATTTTACTTATCATCAATGTTGTTTTTGGTCAAATAGAAGGGAGATGGATTTACAGATTGTCAAAAGAACTACTGAGAGTTGCTAGGAAATTTACAGATACATTTTAAACTTCCATCCATGTAGCATGAGGCCAAAAATTTATAATTGACCAATTCTGTCAGCTTCTCTGTTTAGGCTTCTGATTGTAATCAAATAAAACCAAAATAGGCATTGCTGGCTCACTTGCTATTATCCCCTGGTCTCTGGCCAACTCTCAGCGCTGACATGCCATGGTTAGTGGAGGGCAGTCATTTCCTCTCATATGTGTCACCGTTCTCAGATGCTGCACAATGATGCTCAGGCATGCCTGCCTGTAGTTCAGTGTGGTGGCTCAGAAATGACATCTCTGGCTGTTCAGAGAAGCCCTCCCTGAATGCTGTGTGGCAGGCTGAGGAGTGGACGTCTGTAGTCCCAGGAACCCCTGCAGCCACTTTTCAGGTGTAAAAGATGGCCCGCAAGTATTTGCTGTGCCTTTGACAGGGCTAGCATTACAGCAGAAAAAGCAGCTCCGCCAATGCTAGGTGTGTGTCTACATTTCAGGGCCCTTCCTAATGAATTTTAGATTGAAAATCTCATTCTTCTGCAACTATCACTTGAGAATCAGAGTAATTATTTCCTATTGCCCTTTGTGGAATACAGTTATAATTGCATTACTGTTAACGGTGTTCGCATTAACACTTAATTGTTAATGTCCTCCTAATTTGGAGGAAATCATCACCTCTTCATATTTCATTGCCAGGAAGAGTTGTTAAACTCAAAGAGAATAATTCAAAGCTTCCAAATAGAGAAGCGAAAATGAACACTAGAATTCAGAAATAGAACTTGTCAAAGGATTTCTCTTTCTGCTGTGTGTGTGTGTGTGTGTGTGTGTGTGTGTGTGTGTGTGTGTTTCATTTAAGGTATTGTACATCTGTTTCATTTTGAGGTTAGACCACAATGCACAATCGTGCTCTGCAAAGTAACAGGGATTCCTGTGGCGTGGAAATGTCTCTAAGGTTCATGGTAGGAAAGGGGTAGTAACTTTCTCTCATAGCTGACATCCTGTTTGAGTGTTGAAAGACTCATTAAGGAGAAAAGAAAGACACCACTGTGGCAAGGTCAGCCAGACGGTGGTGGTGGGCTACGGGCCTTGACTTTCAGATGATTGTTAACTTCTTCCTTCACAGTATACTGAGGTGCCTGTTGTTAACAATCACACAATTCCTTGGCTTAGCTCTGCAAGAGAAAACTGAAATATTTTTGAAAAGTCTTTATTCAGGCTTGGAGGGAGGAACACAGTGGGAGAGGGGAGGGAAGGAGGAGGGAAGGAGGAAAGAAGAGAAAGAGAGAGAAATTAAACCAGTCTTGGAATCTGTTAAGGGACGTATTGTTGAGGGCAATGGAAGATGAACTTTCATTTGAATATATGATGGCCAAGTCTATGATAGTGGTTTAGAGATAACTTTCTTAGTGTCCGGAAAGAGCAAGTGAAGTTGGGTGAGTAAAGTTCTGTCTGGTGGATGTTCAACTGATGCAGTCCACAGGGCCTGGTGCTCAGAAGGGCCTAGTTCTTGGTTTAATGCCATGCTGTTACTATAATGAAATTCTTAAAAAAGATTTAACAAGGGGCCCTACATTTTCATTTTGTGCTGCGTTCTTCCTCATTTTAAACTAATCATTTGGTTGG
This sequence comes from Octodon degus, assembly GCF_000260255.1. Lineage (NCBI taxonomy): Eukaryota > Metazoa > Chordata > Mammalia > Rodentia > Octodontidae > Octodon > Octodon degus. Next base: position 17,235,255 of record NW_004524585.1, read on the forward strand.
TCTGGCTTGTAGCAGAATGTGGTTTAAATTTCAGCAAGTGTGTTAAAAGCCAGATTCTCCTGAACCACCCATGAGTAATTAAATTCTATACTCTTATCAACACACAGACTGGTTTGACAACATTTCATGCCCGTTCCTTTTTAAAATGTCATTTACTTGTGCAGCTGTACTTCCTTAATGCTTATAGGATGCCAAATAACCTGTTTGACCTAAATTTTCTTTTAACAGTCTAACTGGTTATTTCTGCATCAAGTGTAGCCTATAGATCATGGTTGAAAATATGAAAGGATTACTTAATATGTTTATTATTGTAAGTTTATGCCAAGAGCACTGTCACAGCTGATGGGCTCGCAAAAATGCTGCGGTTTTAACACATTTACACCCTGGATTCCGTGCTTTGATTTCTAGGTGTGTGATCATTTAGACTGGAGGACTTTACAAACACCTTCCAGGGTTGGACTGGGCTTCTTCCGAGGAAGGTGACCTGGTACCCTTGCTCCAGAATGGACCTTTAATTGAGTCCTGCTAGATGGGCTTGTTCATATCAAGTTATGCACTGACAAGTGAGGAACAGCACTGTTCCTTTTATGTTGTTCTGTGACTCATTAGCTTTATTTCTCATAAACACCCTTCTCTTCCAAGTACAATCTACAAAGTTCTGTCAAAATTGTTAAAAGCAATTTTGTGTTTCCTGCCTAAGGGTGACTATTTTCAAGAAAATATGTGCATTTTGACAATGTGAGTCTTGCTATTTAAAGCTATGAGTATAATTTCTTTTTTATTGGGTGATAAACTTTGTTTCTGACGAAACAAAGGATAGGCGAGATATCTCCCTTTTGAAAAAAACTGTGATTTTGCATTTCTTTACCCACATTCCAAAGCACAACATATACGACTCTGTTTTTGAGAAAGAAAGTTGTGTGACTTTGTGTGTGATCGTTTCTGTAAAGATGGCACTGGGTGTTAAATGAAGCATAAATAGATCGTGAAAAGGGAAAAATGCTGTGCTGGGAAATTCCTATCCTTATGAACTCGGTGTAAAAACTCCTGAGCCAGATTTGGGTGTCTGTATGTGTGCATACATTTGTTACCTTTTCTCGATCACATCTGACTTGCTTTGCCAAGGGAAAGGCCCTTGGAGAATGGGTCACTGGCCTCCTGCCTGCTCCTGCTTGGGAAAAACAGCCAGAGACTGTTTGCGTGCCCTGCCTCTGGGGCTGTTCGTACTCAGAGCTGGTGTTCCTACTGTCTCTGACTCTTGCGTTTTACTTCTGGATCAGTGAAACCAAAAGGTGCAGTTGCTTTACAAGCAGGTTCTGGGTAAGGGCCTACTTTCCAACCTTCAGAATTTTTGCAGTGGGCACATAGCACTTATGCCAGTATTGACTTAAAATTTTTCTTTTTTTACCCAAAAGGGTTCTGTGTGTGTGTGTGTGTGTGTGTGTGTGTGTGTGTGTGTAAATATTTTAGTCTTCTCTTAAACGTCCCTTTGCCATAAATAAACATTATTTTCCATAAGTAAGCCAACAAGATACTGACCCTGACACCTGCTCACTCACTCTGTGTGTCAAAAGTTGAGATAGCCAGTGTTAGAGAAATGACAGAGACTTGTTAGCACCAGGCTGAGAATTTCTCCATTACTACGTGAAAGAAGATCTATAAAGGAACAGTCTTCTCCTTATGGGATTCATTGTTAATGTTGTGTCCACATATCACCCTGCAGTTCTCCTAATATTGTTAGAGACCTAGGACATTCACTTTACAAATATGATGGATGCTGAGTGGGGTCCTGCCTCTTGTCGTGTTATCTAAAATTTCGCCATTATAATCATTACTTTAGATTTATATTTCGATCTTGTTCAGTAATTACCTATTTAAATGTAAATTGCTCTGTAACCTCTTAGTAGTCTTCTGAAGATTGGTTTTCCTCATTATCAAGACTAAGGTTCCAACAAAGGACACAGACTAGAGGTCCAGGGTATGGAAGAAGTAAAAGAGATATTTAAAACAAACATGGTACCCTTCCCAGTTAATTTAGGGTTGTAGTCTTTTTTAAGGGTTGCTTTCAATTTAGGATAGCCCATTTTTACTGACTCTAGCTGTCTCATTGGAATCAAATGCCAAAATTTTAGAAACCCTTCTTCACAACCCACCCCAAATGCTGATGCTTCCTAGCACCTTGCTGACTAAACACACTAATTTACCTAATACCCACTTGTGAGTTTCACTTATCTCCTTTTGTACACACCGAGTGAATGCTATATGGAAACCTTATGCAGACAACATTGACAAACACTGAATCATATAATGAGAAGATTATTCCTTTATGAACCTAACTTTATTGGCAGTGGCAGAAAGTAGGAAGGAAATACTATAAAGCAAATTTCTGTAATCTGATTTCACAAGAATATTCCTCATGCAACCATGCAACCTTTCCAGCTAGGAAAGTAGCATTCCATCCACCTAGATCTGGTCCAGTGACATCAGCCTTGTTCCCGTAGGTATGAATCATTAAAACAAGCAGACACTGAAGCCTACTAGGGTGTGAGAGTGGGAAAAGGAATTTGAAAACTAAACCATTTCTATCCTTTCAGCTTTAGTTCCCAGCTGTGCTTGAGCTGTCTTTCTCCACACCTAGCTAACTGGCTAGAACACATGGACAGGAAGGATAAAGTATTCTCTCTGCCAAGCATAGAAGTGACTCAGCATTTAATACCTGCACCTTTGACATGGATTATGGCTTAGCACAATTTATGAGCTGTCCGTGTCCATTGTTTCTGAAGCCATGTGGCACTTCCTGTTCTAGGAGAAGCTTTGTGGGGGGGAGAGAGAGAGAGACAGACAGACAGACAGAGACAGAGACAGACAGAGACAGAGACAGACACAGAGGTATCCTAGTGAAAGGATGAACTTCTAAGTAATTTGAGCATCATGTTTGGAACCAGGATGTTGTGAAAATTGGTGGACTCAGAAACCCCTGGGTAGAATCTTAGTTCTCAGCACCTGGGAGCTGAGCAACTGCTACGAGTCACTTGGCCTCATGGTGCCCCGTATTTTCTCCTGTCAGTCAGGGATAATGATGAGATGGTGGTTCTCGTGCCACAGTGTCGCCGTGGGTCAGGTGAGGTTGGGTGGCTGTCAGCACTGAGCAGGGTCTGGCACCAGTATCCTGAAACTATAGTTCATCTCCCTTTTCCTTGTCGCAGTGTGGATCTTTCATTCTGTCTTTCTCACATTGTGTGCATCTTTGTGAGGGATGCTTTTTATGTGAGTTTATACCACACTGACATATTTAGCATGAGAGGCTATCTCTGTAAGCAAGCTGGAATGGCCAGAGCACAAGCAAATATCTTGCTACTATCTCTAGCATCAGTTTGCTTGGGAACAAAACTTTTGATAATTACTTAGTTGCTATTTATTTGGTTTTCAGTTATGTTGGTCTTAAGTTCTTACAGGCTAGGTGTCATAACTTTATGATCCCCACTTGGCTCACAGATTATGAGGCAGAGCCCCATACATACCACTGACAACTTTGCAATAAGCAAAACCATGGCCTTCTGTCACTGTCCAAATGTACTTCTCCATAATAATTCTAGTGTTCCATGTAAGTTGTGACAGAACAAGATCTAGGAAACAGGAAGAAATGATATTGAGTTGTCATCTTAGGTAGCCTTCAACCATTACCTTTAGAGGCTTAAGTGCGGGTGTTCACTCTTTGGATATGCAAGAGAAGGTGGCCTGGGAAGGCCTTGGAAGGAAGTGAAGGTGAAATCTGGTGTAATGTAGGTCATAATTTAGGTCACATTTGATACTAAAACGCTTTGCTGTCGCTGCTGGTAACCATTGGCCTAAGGAAACGCAGTGGTTCAGAAACTTCCCCTGAATTGTTTTCCTTTAGACAAAAAAAAAAAAGCTCACACAGAATGGAAAGTTTGGGTCACAGGTGTAAACCCTTAGGCCGTGCTTCCTCAGTGAGTTCAGTGTTGGTCTCAGGGACAAAAAGAGAAAGAGTAAAGGAGTTTTGCATTAAAAACAGATTTACCTCTTGGGGTGTGGGGGGTAGGCTGTGGGCAGAGGCTTTGTCAGGACATGGGGTGGAGCAGGAGAGTGGAAACAGTAGCCAGGGACTCATGGTGTTTATGTTCCCCCTCTTTCCTGGCATGATGGATTTGGCTCACGGATTTGGTTTTGCTTCAGAGTTCTTTCTGTGTGATAAGTGAGGGTTTGCTGCTTGGGGACTGGTAGTTAATTTGAGCCTATAGGCAACTCCCCTCTTGCCTGGGATTCTATTTGTAATAGTTTGCTCTGTGGGTTTAACTAAACTGTCAGGACAGCAAAGGGCTGAGTTATTGGAGTTCATCGCACAAAGCTTGGACAGGAAATGAAATTGTTCACCACCTCAGACAAGGAGACTTGGGGCAGGGCAGGGAATGCCTGGGCCCAGAAACCTATGGGATGATTTGTTTCTCTGGAAAATTAAGAGCAGATTTGTCCCCCGAGGAAGTACAAACAATAGATTTTGAAGCAGCACCACTGCCATAACTTGCCTCACCTTTGCAGAAGTAGTGTTGTTTCTTTTCATTTATCCTGGAGTGGGGGCAAGGATTCTTGTCATCTGCATCACAAAGTTGTGACAGGGGTGGCCAAGAGTGTAGGGTACCTGGAGATATACAGTCCTAGAAGAGAGAACCAAAATCCCTGGAAGCTCTCACACAGCTGATATGCTGACCTCAGGGCTGAACATGAGGCTAGCCAGGGCTCCAAAGTCTCAAGGGTTAGCCGGAGGGTGTGCCTGAGTTATTTTCCTGCCTCTCTTCTAATCTTTATAATGCTCTCACTGTCCCCTCTTGGTAGCCATTGCTTCCGGTTTCATGACTGATACTAAAATTTCCTAAAAGCTTTCCCCTCGCTTTGAAATTTTCTTAATGCTGTTACCCACTTTCCATCCTGCTCTCATGTAGAGTAAGCCTTGATCTAATAGAAGGCATTTGATGATACATGGGGCATTTTCACAATTAGGTGCTTAGATAAGACTTGGTAGATATGACTTTATGTCTTCAGAGTCAATGTTAATAGCTTTAGACTAACCACACAAGGAACCGAAAATGCATAGCGTTTGATGAAAACAGGATAGGAAGCATGTGAAAGAGTATAGAAACTTCTTTCTTAATGAATTTTAAATTGCCTGTAAGAACATTCTTATAGCTAGACCTTCTCCAGCCAGGAGGCATTTTTTAATCTTTGAGTTCATCATACTTTTGATGATCAGACTCCTTCTTATCCTCATAACAGATTTTATTTTATTTAATTTTTTAATTTGTGTATTTGGTACAGGGTCTTACTATGCAGCTTGGACTTCTAGTGATCCTCCTGTCTCAGCCTCCCCAGCACTGGGATTACAGGCATATGCCGCTACACCCAGTCTCGGTGGCTGGCTCAGCACACATAGGGACGGGACTGGCATGGCATGTGGTACCAGTGATCAAACCCTGGTCCTTGCGCTTGCCAGGCAGGTGCTTAGACCGCCATGCTGTCATCCCAGTCCCAACAGATTTTAATATTTTATTTGTTCTCTGAAATGTTTAGGTCAATTATTTTACAAAGTATCAAATTTCTATCATCAGATCTTAGTGTTTTATAAAACATGTACACATACCCAAATGTGTACATATGGTATATCACAGATGACTATTAGGATGATATGAGTAGACAGTCCTAAAAGTAATTCACTGTAGAAGCTTAGCTTTTCAATTCTAGTATTATTTTTTCTAATCATAAACATACTATCATTGAAGAAAACTAAAGATAAATTTTAAAACACATTGACAAAAAGAAACTTTATTTGTAATACCACCATGCAGAATACATTGTATTGATAGGGTCTGAAGTATGTGTGTAAATACAATGTGATTAAAATTAGGATACATGTTATTTTACAGTGTGTTTTAAAATTTAGTGATATATGACATATATTTTACTGGAGAGATGGCCAAGTGTTTAAAGAATGATTTTAGTTATATGTTAAAGCAAAATAAATGACCTCATGCAGAACTAGGTCTACCCTGCCTTTTTTTTTTTTTTTTTTTTTTTTTTTTTTTTTTTGCGGTACCAGGGATTGAACTCAGGACCCTGCACTTGCCAGGCAAGCACTTATTCTATTGAGCTATCTCCCCGGCTCTACCCTGCCTTCTAATCTAGTTTCAGTACTTGTTCTTCATAGGTGAGGACACCAAGCCCTGGAAATCATGACATACTCAGCATCACAGCATGATTTGGTGATAGCATGGAGAAACTGCATCTCTCCCTCTCTGTAGAGTGTTTCTCTCTATTCCTATGTATGAGCTTCAGATTCATGACCTTTTGAATTTTAATGGGAGTATGTACATACACACACACACACACATACAGAAAGACAGAGACAGAGAGACAAAGAGACAGAGAGAGATGGAAAGGGAGAAGGGGAGGGAATGAGGGGGAGAGAGAGAGAGGCAGACATGGGGCAAACCATTTATCATCTATATAATGGGCTTGGAAAGATAGATAAGCAAGAACAAATACAAAGTTGGCCCAGCTGAAGCCACTGAAGTTCTTGGGGAGTTGTGACGTCTCCATCATAGGAAGCAGGCATTGTGTACAATACTGCGCCACATGGCAGGACACAGGGCTGCACTTTGCTAGGTGTGCTCAGCTCTGTCCTCATATTTTGATCATCACAAAGTCATACATAGGAAAGTCATACGTATGAGGCTCATACATAGGAATAGAGGGAAACACTATACAAAGAGGCAGAGATCCAGGTTCTCCCTGCTATCACCAAGTCATGCTATCTCACAAAGCCTCTGTGAGATTGAAAAGGACACTGTTCCCTTTCAACAGGTAACTGAAGTTTTGGGAACTCAAGAATTTCTTTTTTTTTTTTTTTTTTTAAGGATATTTTTTGGGGAGGGGGGCAGGCTCCGTGTGCCTTCAGGGCAGGTTTGGCTGGCTGAAGTTGTGGGGATCGCACCACAGCAATCTGAGCCTGACTGCTTTGTTGAAGAAGCCACTTAAAGAACGGAGCTAAGGGACAGGCCCCCTCAAGAACTTCTTAGTTTCACAAGGACTGTGCTGTGTGTGATCCTGGAAGTCTAGCTCACAGCACAGGCTTGAGGCTGCTCATCGTGGGCTTTCTGCATCGGAGGTGTTTATCATGGAGCGGTGTCCATTCAAAAGTGCCAGTTCATGAATACAGCCTTTGTCCAAATTTTTCACTTGATTTTGCAACATAAAATAAAAAATAAAATCTCAATGCAGAAATAATTCTCTGTCTCTTAATAATCTCTGTCTCTTTTTTCCCATCTCTTCCCTTTTCCTCTCTTCTCTGGTTTTATTTGCATACCCCCCCCCAGACTCTTTTCCTACTTACCCCTTCTGAATTTTGTTGCACAGACTCTTTTCCTACTTACCCCTTCTGAATTTTGTTGCACAGACTCTTTTCCTACTTACCCCTTCTGAATTTTGTTAGCGTTTAAGGGCCAGCCAAATAGCTCAGCGGATTAAAGCACCTGCTTAGGCAGATACATGGGCTGGGATTTCAATTCCCGGGCCTGCTGCACTGGCCCCGTCCCTGCCCCTGCGGCACACTGAGAAGGCTATTGAGACTGGGTGAGGTGGTGCAAACCTGTAGTCCCAGAGCTTGGGAGGCTGTAAACAGGAGGATCACTACAAGTCTGATCTAATAGTGAGACCCTGTAGATCCTGTCCTAAATTAAAAAAAAAAATTCTCAGTGCTGTATATTCTTTGCTGTGAAGACAACTGCAATATTTACATGGTGTGTCTGTGCATGTGTATGTGCACACACACACGTGTGTATGCTGCATTTTCAGTATTTCTACAGAGATCTCAGGGTCTTAACCGCATACTTCAAACACACACACACACACCCACACACACACACACACACACACACCCCATTCTAGGGAGTTGCAGGAAATAATTGATCAAGAGGGTGCTCTGTGCAGGACACATTAGAATTTAGTTAATGTGTAGCCTGGAGCAGAAAGTACCTTGCCACTTTCAGGAACCTTTGAAAACATGAGCAAGCATTTGGTGAGAACTTGAGAACTAAGTTAAGCTGGCTTTGATTCCAAAGATATCCCTAGGGACAGTGAATAAATTATAGATGCTTTTATTTATTTATTTTTTTAAAAAGAACTATTTAATGTTTATATTAAATAATTGATTCTTTATGAACCAGCTTAACTAAATAGGTTAATCAAGTTATTGCTAGATTTGTTTAACTTTTACCACTTTTAAAATAATGCTCTGCCTAAAGAAGTAATAACAAGATCCTTTGTTGTTCTTTTAAAAACTCAAACATTAGTGACATACAGAAGAATCAGTGCATCACAAAGCTGAGCCGGGATGATGTAGCTGAGTACCGGATCTCTCTTTTTCTCTCTTACCTAGATCACAACCTCTAGAAAGGGTCATTTTCTCTGTATTTAATATAGGGCATAGGGAGCCTCTCTTTAGGTGTGTATTGATTGGATTTTCAAAGATGCTATTTGGGGCTTGAACTCAGTGACTTACCAAGTGGTACCTTGGTACTTTTAAAGAGATCTCCTGAATTGCTCTCTCACTAAGGCAAGCTTAGCTTCTACGTGTGTAGGTTTGCCTTTGCTGTATCTGGAAACTGCTTACAGTTATTTGTTGTAATTCTGTTTCCTTGTGGTGCTGGGGATCAAGCCCAGGGGCTCCAGCATGCTGAGCAAGCACCCTCCTGTGGAGCTGTATTGTAGCTTGTTTATGAGCATCTCAACTCATGCTTCTATTTTCCATCACTTTCTCTTTTTGGAAAGTCTTATCATAGTCTATGTTTCATTTTTGAATTTTAAAGTCTCCCAAAAGCTGGAAATTAGAAGAGATCTTAGTGGCCATCATCTAGTCTGCTTTCTATTTTTTAAAATTTAAATGTAGAGATAGTCAAAATTTGAAATTGCACTACTCTGAGTATACAAAGGAATAGAATATAATGTGCTTTCAAAAATACTGCACTCCTGTGCCTGAGGTGGTTGTTGTTGCCTGTGGTTCTAAGGGTCATACCTACCATTGTTTGCATGACAGATATAGAATAAATGTGAGGTGTCCTTTTGTCTTACTATAGAATACTATCTAAAAGGGAAGATTACTAACAAGATCATTTTCCCTTGTTTTAACAACTATATTCCTCTAGCCATTAGAGACACCCATAGGAAGACACAGCTTTTCTCAGGGAATTTCAACTGATTAGTACCTCTGATGAGTCTTCAAGCCATGATAATGTTCATACCATTTATCCCCCCTCTTCCCCATTGTTTAAAGATACTAAAAGTAAATCAATGCTATACTAGTTCCCCCCCCCCAGTTTTAAATTATAAAGGGCCTTGATTTGATTGAAAAAAAATATTTTTACTAAAAAAGTAAATAGCTGATACCTTTCTTTAAGAATGAGGTTGTACTCACTCAAGTTTTCAATAAATCTGTTACACCGATACGCTCGCTGTGTGACAGACGGCAACTGAACCTCATTATTCATACGTGTCTGTGTGATGTTACTGAATCAATTTGTGCTGCATTCATTTTGCACTCACGGATAGTTGACAGTCCCTCATGAGCAGAAATAGTCAGCAAGCAATAATAGAAGGCCCAGAGCAGAAGTGGACGAGGCCCATAATCCTTTGCTTCATGGTACAAGATCCATTTCTTAAATCCATTTTTAGTATTTCTTTTTAAAATCTGGTCTCACTAATATCAGAAAGGCTTTAGCAAAATCACCAAGCAGATGCTTTCCAAAACTTTATATATCATTCTGCTTTTATTCTAATACAGGTTATTAAGTGAAGGGAGAGAAAAGGCCTCTAACATTCTGATTAGCACAAGTGATTTCTAAGGGTTATTCCTTATTGGCTCTCGCAGTTTTCCTGCAGTACACTGGTATTCCCTGGTTCCTAAGACTTTGTGAAGCCAGAAAGTTCAAAACTGCATGCCCCAAAGTCGCCTCTATGGGGCCTAACTTTTCTAAGGAAAAACTATTTGAGTTGAGCTCACAGAGCAGGAGAAAAAATGCGAAATGATGGTAGTCCGCAGCCTGTGGAAGCAGGCTCTGGTGGCTCTCAGCAATTGGAGACAGAGTGCTGGCCGTGAACTCCAGCTCCAGTGAAGCATTTGTTCTTAGCTCATGTCTCCTCATATAGGTGCCAGGTAAATTCATCCATCACATTGGAAGCTAAGAACATTCTTCTGTATGTGCCACTGCTGGCCATCTCAACTCTGGCCACTTTCCTTCTGCAATGATGATTTGCCAGAAGAAGAAAATGCCAATGTCACAGGGTCTTCTACCGCTTCTTACTCAGAGAACCCCAGGAGATAATTGTGCACCAGCATCCTGGAATTCGGGAGCTCCATCTTCTCTACAATTGGAGCTGATGAAACCTAGTGATTTTAGCCAAGTGATTCCAGTTGCTGGATTACAGAGTGGGTAAAGAAGAAAGGGTATCTGGAACCTTCCACATTGTAACTTTTTCTGTTTGTCTGCAGTTCTAGATTTCATTGTTCCCCCAGGGTAGTTCATTGTTCTGTGTCTTGCATTTGAAAAAATGTCTTCTAACTAATATTGGACATACGAAAATAAAATATTTAATTGCAAAGAATTCGAAGATAGTGATACTCTTTAGGCTAAATAATAAAAAATATTAGATGTGTGTTTATGAAAAAGTATATTTTGTGAAGAAAAAATTAAGCCTTGTACTTTATAGATGCTTTGTAGAGAGTCAAAATAAAAAGGCAAAGCTCTAGAATGAATTTATTAAAATATCAGCAATATTGTACTAAGATTTCCAAAGACTAAAATTCTTGTGTTGTTTCCTCATGATATATGGTGGGCGATTAAATTTTCTATTGCATATAAGAGAAAGCAGTAGAAAAAGTAGTTCCTAAAAAGCCCAGCATTCCATGGGAGAAACTTGATCATTTTAACAATGTTTTCAACAGAGCTGTGAAGAAGAAGGGAATTCAAAGCTCACTTCTTCTTATGACTTTGGTAAATAATTCATGACACTGATCCACTTCCACTCTGTTTTCTGCATCACGAAACTGTTATACAAAGTTTTTATATAAAACTATGGTTTATTGTCTGTAAAAAGGCTTTACTAGTTCATGTCCTGGGCATCTTCTTTCTCAGCTATTGCCTTTTTCCCTCCTGCTGTCTACCCTACCTAGAATGTCTCTGCTAACTTTAGATAGCTCCTAGTCCAACTTTGACTCTGGTAAGCCTTTTCTTATCTTCAGGGCTACATTTGGGAACCCCACCTTTACGTGTCCACGTGTAGCTACACGTTTATGAGTCTGTCCCCATGACCAGGCTGTATTCTGTGAGCACAGGAATTGCATCATATTTATCTTGGTGTCCCACTGTGCAGCATGGTGTCTGATGTGTAGTTAAAGCTCCGTGAAGGCTTTTGAATGATTGAAAGCATATCCCATGAGACCATTCAAATAAGAATAACAAAAATGCAAAGAGGTGTGGGAAAGCACCTATAATAGAAGTAACATTTTCTGTTAAGCATTAAATTTATCCCTAAGCTGTCAGTTCCGAAAATAAATCAAATATGAGTAAGCAAAGTGGCTTTGAAAGAGATCTGAGAAAGAGCACCATGAAATTCAGAAAGAGATGAGACTTGAAACCTGGGTCCATTTGACTGGTGACCTTAAATTACTAGGATACCTCTTCATCTCACTTGCTTTATCTGCAAAATGGGAACAGTACCACCAATTTCATGAAGTTGTTCTAAATAAAATATGTGAAATGAAGACATGCTGTAATGAGTTGCTGCTCATAAGTAAGGTAATTCAGAGCATCCCTGTGAAATTTTTGGTCTGAAATTAGATTTAACTTTTTATAACAGCTGTCAGTTTATAGAAATTGAGCAGATAGTAGTGTTCCATTCATCCATTTTCTCTCTGGCTCACAATATCCTTTATTATTGTTTTTTTTCTTAAAGTAAACTAAATAACCTTTTCAAATGATATGATTAATATACAAGTAATGTAGCTGGAAGCCAGTTAAAGAGATTAGAGTGCTTTTTTCTCTAAAGACTATTCGGTCATTTCCTACCACTTTTATGGAGTACACTGTTAAGTGGAAAATGAGATTTCTTTGGAGACAATACCAGGTTACTGGTGAAAGGTAAAACAGAAAAGATCACGAAAGTTGTATTTCAGTGTATTTGGAATTTGAAACTTGCACAATTGGAGCCTATTTAAAGGAAATTTTCAAGAGGAGTTGGGCAGACCGTTGAGGCTGTTCACCAGAGGTTGACTGGAAAGACCGTGGCTTCCTGAGCCCAACCAATTTGGAGCAAAGTGGAGACACAGAGGTTTTCCCTGGAAGAAGGGGTTCCCCCCCAGCAAAGCCACAGTAAACATGAAGGGAAGGGCTGCACCCTACAATAGCTGTGCAACTGTACCGAGCAGAGGAGGCATACACTCAAGGTCATGCAGGTTCTTGGAAGACTGATTGTAGGAACAGCTTTCATCATTAAGGAAGTGGGTTTACAAACTTTAAACCAATTTCTTTTCCCCAAATTTCTCACATGGTCTTCTAGAACAAGGAGATGAGCTCTAGCAGAGAGCTCATGTAGACAAAAGAGGAATTGTGGAGAAAAGCAGGAGGTTTCGGGTCAGACCCACCCAGAGCGCTGGGGAAGCCAGATGGATTTGCTAGGACAAGCGTGGTTTGTTCAGTTCATACAGACACACGCCCCAGTCCCTGGCACAGATGTAACAAAACTGGATTTCAAAACATCTTTTCTTAAAATGGAATATTTTTCAACTCTCTAGAGGTTTAACAAGTTCTGAAAAGATTTTGCTCCTGTTTGCTGGCTGCTATGCATGCCTCTTTTTACACCTTTACCTAGACAGAAAGCACCATAGCCTACTGCTTTGCATGTTCGAACAAGCCTTCTTGGATAGATGACAGCGCATGAACAGCTGGCTGCTCCCAGAGCTGATCTGCGCTGGCCTGACATTCCCTAAACAACCATTACTTGCTATTTTTTCTTCCTTCAGTGCTTAAGCAAGTTTCAGCATGTTAGAAAGGAGAGAGTGGGAAATGGCTTGGAGCTCTGGGATAAAAATATGTATCACACCCTAGTTAGTTTAGGTTAAATTATCTTCAGTTTGATATATATGGACACTTTCTTCTAGCAGCCAAACTGCCACCCTACCATCCTGAAGCTCAGCCTTAACCTTTTGCCAGTGAAATATCATGACCTTTAAACCATTCACTTAAGTTCCTAAATCTTGTTCAATTAATAATTCTAAATGAAAGAAAGTTAATGCCTTAAACATTATATTATGTCCCTCAAGTCTAGAAACCGTGTTATCCTAACAACAGCAGTGTCACACATTTCCAAGCAAAGGATGGCTGTTTTCTTGTAGAAAACTCTCAGAATTGGGTCTACTGTACCAATCTGGGCATCAGAGCATGCAAGTTACTCTGAATGTATGCTAATGCTAAGTGGACCAAAGTGTTAGTTTTACAGATCATTACAAAGCCTGTGGAAAAGAGTAGCTCAAGTTGAGTAAACTGGAGAGAATTAATCCACTACCAGATTGCACCGCAAGGAGGCAATTAGGGTGCCTTTGGGTAGATGTCTCTGTCCTATCCTTAGAAGAAGGAATAAGAGAGGTTAAAGGCAGTAATGAATTCTCCATTGCAGTCTGATGCACTATTTTAGATAATTTATTTGATAAAGGCAATTTCCACTTGTGATTTCATCTGGTACATAGGGTCATCTCTCACTTAAAGGTTTTCTTGAAAAATCCTGGACATTCTTGAACACCAGCTATTTGCAAGTTCTCAGGGTAGCTGGTTAGTAATTCCTTATCCCACAAAGAATTTAAAAAATGTGCCAGCTTAAGGAGGTCAGAGGCCAAAGCACAGAGGTGTTCAGCGTGCCTTTTTTTTTTTTTTTTTTTTTCCTATCTCACTAATAGACTGTTGACATGGATCTTTTGTGAAGTCCCCGACTAACTAAATATATTCTTGATCCTAGTTGAGCGGAGGAGTAGAGAGTGCTCAGATTTCAGGATGTAAAGTTTTGTTTAGTTTTAGTCAATCATTCGTTGATGGCAAGTCCGCTGGATGAAATGCACCCCTGAATGAGCGCTGAGATCTTTGAGTCTATGCATATAAGTCATCTTGCCTGCTGCGACACCCTATCCAACAAGCCCTGTTGACACTGACAGGGACCAGATGTGTAAGGCCATGGAAAAGACATTAAGTTCTAACATCAGCTGGCTGACAGTTACATTTGGAGATGCCAGTGGAGGCTTTCAGATTTTGTTGAGTCCGGCAGGTAGATGGATCTCCATTTAATACAATCACATGCTTCGAACACTTAGCTTCAGATAAAATCATCTCTGTTCATGAAACAGGACTTAAAATAACCTACTGTTAGTTCTTCAGAATTGAATATTCCACTCACTCCGCTACTGGCTCCTCTCTCTTATGTCACGCTCTGATTTTTATAGCTACAGTGAGCAGAAAGTTTAAGAAGTAAAAATAAAATTTGCAAATCATTTATAAGATTCTTTGCCCTTAGAGTACATTGTTCCTTATTCCATCCATGCCTGTATCTAGATGTACTAAGCATGGCAAGCTCATGAACAAATAAAGAATTGCACGCTACCTTTTCCGTTCTCGGATTAACAAAATGACTTCAGCATTATTGCAGGGACTTAAAATGTGACTACCTGCATATTACAAAACTTCCCTAAATTTTCACCTTTGAGAGTTTAAGATTAATATAATTAAATTTAATATATCTAATATTTGAGGTTTAAACATTGCTAACATGGAGATAGTAGTTGAAATAAGTCAACATTTGGTTTAAGTAAAAGACTCTTTACACACAGTTAATGGGAAAGTGAAGGCATGTTTATCTGCTACTGAAAGAAGTAGATTACAAAATAGATTTCAAGGTTGATTTTAACATAGCATTTTCAGTGGTTAAGTGTTTACTCTATATTTTGATACAAAGTTACGCTTTTATATATTTTCATTTATATTTTGATGAAAATAAGTAGAACCCATTAAGGGAAATGTTCTATTCATTTTAAATCATTTTTTTTTCTTACTGAGTTTAGTACAAAGTACTTTAAAGTAGCTGCTCAAAAGTGAATTATAGAATTCCATTCAATTTTCAGTGAAAAAATGAATTTTTACTTTTTGGATAGTTGAAATAAGCACTTACTTTGCTTTATATAAAATCAATTGAAGAGTGCAAGAAGGAAAGTGTTAGGTGTAGTGATGGGGAAAGGTCCACAAGGAAGCCCTTTACTGTTTTAAAATGGTTAGGGGTGACTTAGTTTTCATTGTGCTGCACATGTGTCAGTCTCTGTCTTCCCCTCCTTCCCTCTGTCCGCCTGCTTCTGTCTCTGTCTCTGTCTCTGTCTCTGTCTCTGTCTCTGTCTCTGTCTCTGTCTCTGTCTCTGTCCCCCTCTCTCTCAGTACAGGCTGCTGAGAGCTGATCATTCTTCTAAGCAAAACCATCACGATTAGGGGAGTCAGGTAGCCAGAGAGCCACTGGCTCCAACGGTGGCCTTCAGCTTCAGGTGAATCATATCAACGTGTATGTCAATGACACCTATTCTGCCTGCTGCCCCTTGGGTCTGCCTTTCATCTCTGGAATTGTTAGAGTTTGTGAGTTTGTGTTTATTTTAAAGTAGACCACAAAGTATTAAAACTTTCAAAAGTGGAAAGTTGACAGAACATGTTAGTGGCACCATCTGAAAATCACCTAGTCAGTAGTTCCAGAAGTCATGAAATCAGATACCTATAAATAGACTTTTGTTTGCTTCTATACTTGGGCACTTAAGGAACTCAGTTCTGGAATTCAGTTCCCATGTGACATGTGTCATATGCATGCAGTTCATAAGAGAGCCCACGTATAATAGACTCGGCATAATTCAAGCTATACTTAAATCAGGATCATATAAGACCAGTTTGGCAATAATATATGTGCATATTTTTCAAAGGAGATAAATATGTTTGAATATGAGATTTTTAAAATTTGTTTATTTTTTATTTTTGTATTTTAGGGAAGGGTCTACAGGGCGTTCAGGGTCTCACTACTAGATAGGACTCCTAGTGATCCGCCTGTTTACAGCCTCCCAAGAGCTGGGATTACAGGTGAGCACCACCACGCCCAGGCTCAATTGCCATCTCAACGTGCCCTGGTGGGGGGCCAGCATGGCAGGACTGGGGATCAAACCTCTGGCCCCTGTGGCTGCTTGCAGGCACTTTAATCTGCTGAGCTATTTGGCCAGCCCTTGAGATTTATTTATTATAATAGGCCGTTGTCTGACTTTACCAAATAATGACAGTTTTTTTTAAAGTAAATGAGTTTTATCTGCACTTTCCATATTAATATGTCCAAAAAGTCTTCACATGTCCAGGCTAAAATAATAATCCAGGATAAAGAAAAATAATAATCCAGGCTAAAAATATGTATCATATATTTAAATATCCAATTTACCGGTGCATTTTCATAGAAGAATGAAGTGTCTTTAGAAGAAAGCCAGAAAAGCAAGTGGAGATTTATTTAAAATAATATAGATATTGTTCTTATATAAGAATACAATGCTTATATGAGTTATTTCAAAACCAGAAAGAAAGTAGGGGACAACATCTTTTCAGTAATTGGCAGGATTAATGTGTTATGTTGAAATATTAATTTTATTTTTTTGAGTTAGGTCTCTGTGTATACACATGCACAAATTTTCCAAAGTATATGTGCTGTAGTGCTTCTGTTTGGATAATGGTTGGAATAAGATCAGATGAAAATGACTCTTTCACGCTTTAATCCAGAAGAGATAATAATTTGCTTTATGTGCAGTGAGTTTCCTTTCATCGTAGTACTGATCAAGTAAAAATGGGTCTGAGGGCCGGGGAGATGGCTCAGTAGCATAAGCGCTTGCCTGGCAAGCACAAGGGTCTGAGTTCAATTCCTGGTTCTGGAAAAAAAGTCTGAATTGCTGTGTGTGTTAGCTTTATAGAACTGACCTTTCTTAACTGGGTTCCTGTTTGGATAATTTATGTTTTCTCTATGATTTTTTTATTCATTCACCCATTTACCTATTCATCACCACTCCTTCTTTCCTTATGTGTAAATAAATCTATATTTAAAAATGTATATTGAGATTATTTATTCTCTGCCTCCAGAACTGTGAGGTAGTCAATTTTACCAAGTGTATTTAAAAAAAAATATTTTTTTTCCATTTTGCACAATCTAAAAATATCTGTTAGTTCAATTTGTGGTTCATAGGAAAACTTTTCTTTTCTAATCATTACAGTTTATAACATAAACAATCTTCTTTACACATACGTATGGACAGCTAATACAAACCAACATAGCCGACTTATCCCAATGCTCTACGGGCAATTAAATTGGGAACATTATCTCAGCAGGAATAAGTGGGCAAATTACACATGTGAAATAAGTGGATCTTTGAGGCTTGAGCACATAGGTATTACTATATAAGAGGCTACGTTAAGATCCCTATAGAGAGCAATGGGGGTTTACTGATGAACACCTCGGAACGGCAAAGTGATGTCATAAACTTTTAATAGTCTAATAAACTATACTTAACATTTTTTATTTTGGTTAAAGCTACAGCTTTTATGCTAGAGAATAGCATGATCCTCTACAAATTTTGAAGCTCTCTGACCTCCCAAGAAATTGCCATTCAGGCCAATGCCAAAGCCAAGTGGCTCTTAGTTTCTTGCACTTAGCTAAGAAAATGAAAAGCATCCAGCTTTCCATTTCTTTTAAGATGCTGGAAAAATGATAGACTTCTGTGACTTTCTAAGTGCTACTTATGAACGGCCACATATATGCCTAACTCTCACATCCTCGTTGGTCTGAGTGGTGTCTGATTGATCTTAACAATATTGCATGTATAATTTTAGAATTCTAAATGCCCCATGTGTTTCTTCCAGAGTTCAGTTGATGTGAAATAATGAATACTTTGTTGCAGTATTTAGTAGATGAGCCACATACGTCCAGTGCCCTGACTTTCACCCTTAGCCTTCTAATTGCTCTCAATTTCATGGTTTCTATCAAGTACAGTATAGGCAAAATTTCAGGACTAAATGTAAAACAATGAAAAACTATAACAAATTTGACTCATTGGACATCCCTTGGGCCTTAGACTTTCACCAATGCTGTGTGTGAATTATAACTTTGACCATGCTTAAAGACCTCTGGAGGAGGAAAATATGTAATACACAGAACTAGTTCAGAAAGAAGACAAGACAGGAAAACAGAACAGAAGGCATTCTACAGTTCTAGTCCTGTAATTTTATTTAAAACATCCACCACTAGGCTGATGCACTGTTTTTGGGAGGTGAAGATTTTATAATTAGCTGGGCATGGTGGCACTCGCCTCTAATCCAATTGCTCAGAAGGCTGAGGCAGGAGGATCGTTGTGAGTTTAAGCCCATTCTGGGCTACAAAGTCAGTTTAAGGCCAGCCTGAACTCAAAAGAAAAGAAAAAAAGATTTTATTGTCATGTAGAGAAGTGAAGAACTTTGTGGAATCCTAAACAAGTTCATGGAGATTCCATAGTATTCATAAAGCTATTTTATTTCAGTGAATCAAAATCAAACATTTTTGCTTGGCATATCTCTTTCTCTTTCCTGTGACTCCACCTGCGTCCTTATGTAGAACTTGAAGCATGTACAATATTGCAAAGTTTCTGTCATAGTTAATCCAAACTTACTGGCAACCACAGCAGATCATTTGAAAGGATGTGATTTTCCTCACCTTTGGGACCTGCAGGTCTGCCTACTACACATAGCAACGACACACTTACGTAGCATGTCTGCCATCAGAGCCAAAAGGGAAAGTTAGAATAACACCAGAAATGACCTCCGTCTGCTGAACATACTGTCAACAGTTTTGGAGATAGATGAACTCTTAAACTACCCATGCACTTATCGTATCTAATTACCTTCTGAAAGATTTTGGAACAAAATAAATTTTATTTGTCCAGAAAGGGTAATGCAGATTTTTTTTTCAGTAGAAGGAAACAGGTACAAAATGTTTTTGACTATGTATATTACATATTTGTATTCCTTCATTGGAGATGTTGGGACCTGGAAAAGTCCTTAAGGACTTTGGATCTTTTGAGACTGGGTGAAAAGACAGGTGAGAAGACGCTTGAGTGGAAGGACTATGGGTGACTTCAGTGACTCTTCTCCTCATTGTACTCGCCATTTCCTGTTGTGCCGTTTTGGCCCTCAGCAGGCTTGAGAGCAGCTGTAGGGAAGAAATTATGATGTGATAAACTGTAAGTGCAGATTCTCTTGTCGCTTCCCATCAGGGGTGGCATTTCCATCAATTGTCATCACCGCCGCCGTTCCTAGTTCTGTCACTTTCTGTGCCAAAGAAGCAGAATCCTCTTTTATGGTTTTAGCCATATTTTTGCCTTCCAACTCTCCGGGACAGTCACTAGGCAATCGTTATGGCTTCCTTGTGCCACCTGGGCATGAGACAGTGTGCCAGCTTTGAACGTTTGCTCACATCTGCTCCTCACCCAGCAGATGTGGATGCCATGAGTGGCAGCTCACAAGTGGACGGGAGGCACATCGGTTGCCACCAAATCTTACTGACAAAACAGTTTAGCTGCCAGTATATGCTGGCTATTCTGTACAGTCTTGCTGTTTCCTTGAAATAGGAGCATAGAAACTTTGGGACAACCAGTTTGTTTGTTTAGAAAGAGTAAAGTACAGGGTTATTAAGTGATTTGTCTAACTCACACTTTATAAAACGCAGATGTATTTGAATCCAGGTCTTTTCATTTTACTTCAATGCTCTTTAGCCACTGTATATTTATCCTGTAATATGTGGTGAAATTAAAAGCTCCAAAATAATAAAGAAATGTTGGGAATTATTTTTAACCCTCTTCTGACATTTCTTTCTCCAGGCAAACTTTCTCCTGTTCATCTCCTTCTTTCATTCAGCAAAAAGTCCCACTTTAAACTCTCTTCAAGTTTAGGCAACCAGAAGAAGTTGAAGTGAAGAGTTATCTAACCTCATTTGTAGCTTTCCACAGTGCCAAGTACCTTGGTACAGAAGGGTCCTCTACAAGTAGCCACTGTACGGATGCCTAAGTGAAGTTTATCGGCAGGTTGTGGGGAGTAAGAATCCTCAGCACAAGGCTGTGAGGTCTATTTGTTTACCTGATCTATTGATATGGGCTCCTGGAGGATCTCCCTCCTTTTGGCTTTCTCTCCTTCCAGTCTCCCTTCCCCAAGGCCAAAAGAATAATCACAAATCCAGTGTGGTCTATACCTTCTTAAAAATCTCCACTGGTTCTTGATAAGGTTGTGACCTTAAGATGAAGTTCTAGCCTTCCTTGGCAGCCTCCTTGCTCCCTCATCAAACTCTGATTCTGGTCTCTTTGGCTTGCATGTGTCACCTGCCCTGGGAAGCCCTCTCCGTCACCCTTTAAAAAATTATTTTGTCTAAGCCCTGGCTGCTTTGTGACATCTTCCTGAACTCTTTCCAAGTATATTGCTGTTTCCTATTTTCCACAACAACCACCTGTTCTCTTACAACATTTACCACATCTCACTGGGTGATTTATTTGTGTGCCTCTCTCCCCTCCTACCTCCCTAGTTTGTCATTTCCTTTAGGGAAGGGCTATATCTTGGTTTGGTTTTGTTTCTGAACCTTCAAGTGCAATGCCTGAGCCACAGGAGGCAATCAATATGCTTACCTTGAGTTAATTAATTAATTAATTAAAAAAGGGAGACAGGATGTAAGCATGTGAAAAGTCAATCAAATTAAGAAAGGCTGGAAGGTCAATAAAATATCATATTGCTTAAGTGAAGTGTAATTGTAAAGTCTAAGTTAAAACAGGCCTTCCTGTAGAGAAGCATCATTTATTCTACTGCAGTGTGAAGACTCTTAGTTGGTTGAGCCAACCTCAGCAGAATTGAGAATTCTCAGGGTCCCTCTAACACCTCACCCCGCACATCCATCATTTCTGTGTTTCTTTTTGTCTGAGGTCCGTTCTCATCAAAACTTAGCCACCATGTTCAAATAGTCTCTCTGGGCTCTTAATTCTTCTAGGTGACAGGTATAAATGAGTCATAGAAATGAAAATATATTAATGCATGAGCTGGCACGTATGATTTCCTTCTGAAACAGAATAACATTTCACACATATCTAAGGAGCAAGGTTGCCTTTTGGGAAAGTGTTTTCTTCGTTTAACAGTGGCATTACCACACCATACCACCGAGAAGCCACAGCACATAGGTGGTGGTCCCCAATGTGCACATATTTAGAATACACTTGAAAAGGTGGCTCAGTTTTCTCTGTGTATGTAGGGGCAGCCTCTCAAAAGAATCAGTGTCATCTGCACCATGCTAAAAAAGTTACCTGAGAAGTTGCTTTTCCTTATTTCATAAACAAGTTTGTTATAATTACACTGTGCCTAAAGCAGATGCACTGGAATTACTCTTGAATTTTTGTTTCTAAGAAGTTTTAACAGTCTCAATGCATTTTGCAGAGAACTAAAATTTCTCCATTATACTTGACAAAAATATTTGTTTTGGTTATGGAAATAATTGTACATATTGTTCTTGTGTTAATACCAACAATGCTAAGAACTATGGCCAAATGTTTCAGTTCAACAAAAAAATATAGTAAAAGACACATTACTATTAATCTACCTCAAACTACTCCCCCATGCTTTGAGCACAGGTAACCTTTGTTCTATTTTCTGAAGCAGCTCTGGAAGTCCTCTTTCTTTCTGTCTGTCTGTCTGTCTGTCTGTCTGTCTTTCTTTCTTTCTTCTCCAATTATGTTCTTTTTTTTTTTTTAAGAGAGAAAGAATGAAGCGTAAAACATATGTATATGCACAGGAGAGTTTGGATAATGCTGAATTTTACTGGTCTGTTGTAAGCCACAGTTTACACTTAAGTTTTTGGACGAATTTTGCATGCTTATGTCTGGTAGTCTGAATAATTTGAAGACAACAACATGCAGTACAATAACCATTGCTGAATTCCTACCATGTTGTTTAGTGAAATTGTGTGTAATTTAAAATTTTCTTTTCCTAATTTTGATTCTCTATTAAATAAAAAAAAAAAGAAGTTCTCTTTCATGAGTGACTTTAGTTGCAGTAACACGGCTCATTGATATCCTGAATAGGTTAAAACCTTTGTCCTTCATTGTCTTTCTGATTTGGGGACAAGCCAGAAGTCACGTGGTACCCCTTCTACCAGGTTAAGATGATGAGGACATGTACACTATTTTTACGAGCTTGCCTTCTTGCTGTGTAGTATTCTGCACCATCATTCAGCATATAATTGATCTTGCCTTGAGACGACACAGAAGAGCACTTCCAGAACTACTTCAGAGCGCAGCAAGAATGATGGGATGAGTTGGACTTGAGGGGGAGTGTTCTGAGGGAGATTAACCACAATGAGTCTTTTACTGTAGTACATTTTTAAAATTCACACTTTTGTTATATACTTCAGTCACCCCTTATGGCTTTTGGAAACTATCTGTGAAGCTCTGCTCATTTAGCTCTTGTCTTCATTTATTTCATTCATTTAATCCTAACAAATGTCCTGAGGGAGCACATTTATTTTGATGTGAGAACTAAGGAAACTGAGGCACAGAGCTGTAATGTGGCATGCCCAAGCCACAACATCAGTAGCAGCAGCACCCAGATTTGAAGTTAGGCAGGTGGCTTATAGCTCTTCTTTGACCCCTTGTCCTACATTTCCTGGCACAACCGATGAGACAGTTGTTTCTTCTCAGTTATCAGATAGATACTTATAAATTTGAAATATCTGTACTCACCTCTGATTTCCTCGATAACCTCCAGACATTAGCAAACTTTACATACCATATGTGCCAAAAAAGCCAGGTGCCATGAAAAGAATTAAAAAGGAAATTGCCTTCGCACTTTGGTTTCTACTTTTCATTCTTGACACCTCCCTGGTGGTTCGGAGGACGCCTATTAGTGTTTCTGGACATCTTGTGCTATTCGCAGTCGTCCTTAGAGAGGTGCGAGCCGTTGACCTCCACACCTGCCAGGCGCCTCCCCGCTTCTGTCAGACATCCCTGCCCGAGCAATTCTAGAATGCCCAATGAGCCGAGCAGCCTCGCTGTGCATGGGCTCTTGAGCGTCTTGCAACTTCTGCGTCGTGGAAATGCTGCTTCCAGAAATAACCTGGAGGAGGATGAGGCTCGATTCTTCCTGGATTTTCAGATTTTTACCTCTTCCTTTTTAGACATAAATAAATTAGAAGAGTAAAAATGAGAAGAAATGGTTGCTAACTGTTCCACAGAACATTTGTGAACCCCGCACGAAGTACAATAAAAAGCTTTTGGACTTTAAAATCACAATCCAGGTTGATAACTTTTGTCCACTTGTGTGTTATGATAAACAGCCTTTAGATCACTTCATGGCAACTCATTTTATCATAATTTCTAAGACTTAAACTTGATTCCTTTGCCTAAAATATATATATATATATATATGAATAAATTGAGAATTATTTAAGGTGAGGAACAAATAAATGGCAAATTGTGTCAGAAATTGTGCTTCTGGAATTAAACCTGTTTTTTTTTTTTTTGCTCATTTTCATAGTAAAAGAAATTTCACTTCTAAGTTTGTCTTACACAAATGGGTTTGGGAAAGCAGGGCCATTCCTGTCCTGCATATAGCAGCTGTGCTTACTGGTTTTATAATCTAATCTCAAATCATGTTTCTATTTTAATTTCAGCATGCCTAAAGCACAGGATTCTTTTCAAATGTTCAGCCATGACTACTTAAAAATGAAAAGTGAAGTTCAGCCACTAAGTATTCTCATCTTCTCTGCAATTTTCTTTCTGATTCAATGAAGTAAAATACTTTTTCATGTCACCCTTAATTTCTACTTACCCTGTCTTGCTTAAGCAAACTTTTAAATAGGCTGGAAATGCAAAAGCCTATGAACATCTTTACAAATTTTGTCTGGCTTTGCATTATTATTAAGTCAGTGAGAATTTTAATGGAGTATAGAGGGTGAGACAACAAGAATCCAATCAATAGACACAAAAGGCAAACGAACTTGCATAAATTAGCACTCTAATAGGAAGAGATAAATGTGTGCTCCTTTTCATCTTTCAAGGAATATACATTATTGAAAAGGGTCTAGTAGCACCCTGATTTATTTTCAGCTTCTCTCAGGGGTGCAAAAAATGAGAAAATGCAAGTGAAACTGAGCACAAGGAGATTGCTCTGCCCCGGTGGCATCTGATCCATGTATCACATGCAGCGCGTGATGTTCCGCATGTTGTGTCCACATGGATGATGCCGTCATCTTGTTCCTCATGGAACTATGAATAGTTGCAGAGCCCCAGATGGTTTGTTCTGTGACCAGACTTTTTTGTCTTGGGTAAACTTGTCTCTGATCTTGAAATTTCATTAAAATCTACATTTAGACCCTGTTCACTGAAGAAGTCGCAAAGAGAATTTTTTCAGATGTTAAATGTCTTAGTATTTTTGAAGTAGAGCAGTCACAGATCTTCTGCCTTTGAAGGAATGTACAGTACAGTTTCATTAACTGTTTGAGGCTCAACTCAAGAAATGTTTGGGAAGTGATAACTTTGTGTTCCTCCCCCCATTTTTCAATCATGCACTCTGCTATAGGGTATAATAGCTCTGGCACAACTGTCCCAAGTGCTGGCACTATTCTTTTAGCTGTAATATAACTGGTGATGCCCAAGAATCTTCTCTGTCACTTTGCCTCCATCCCTTACAGCAATTTCTTTGCTGCTTCTATCTTTGGAACAGAGCTGAGGATATATGGGGCTGCCAAATCCTCTTCCCTGCCTTTGCTAAAAGGCAGAAACCTCAGACATGGATTTGCCATCTTACTTGGGCAGCCTCCAGCCCAGCGCAGCAACCTGATCATTTGCATTGCTGGTTGATTTAATATAGGGCAAATAAGCAAAGTGCTAATGGCTTCATGATGGAACCCGTCCAAAGAGACCACCTCCAGACGTGGAGAAGCCTACGCCCTGGAGAAAAGTTGAATATCTTCTTTCATGATGTTAAGAGAATACTTGAGTTTGAAGTATACACTTCTAAAAGATATGTTTAAATTCAGTTACTTTTTTGGTACCTGAGAAACTTGCTCTTTGGGAAACCTCCTAGAAATTCTGTCTTAGGGGAAATACCATCTGTATTGTTGGAAGAGAAAGAATTAATTTGTCAGCGTTGTTTGATCCTCCTCCAGAAAACAAAAAAGAGGTTTCTTTTTGAAGGCTACTGCATATCAGAATTTCTTATCTTTTCTTTGCATATTTTAAAGTAGTCCGTTTTTCATTAGGTCTATTCCATTATGGTTAACTGTAATCAGTACTTTATGGTTATATTATATAGCTTTGTTTCTTTAGGGCAATGGAAATGGTATTGAACAATAGCAATGTAATGCAGGGAAACAGTTTGTAATTCAGTTGGAAATTGCTAATGCAGTAGACAGTCAATAATACAATCAGCTTGACTTTCCTAGGAAAACATGAGCTAAATTTCTGCCACTTTCCTCACAGATCTTCTTATAGGGCTGGACTGTGGGGACTGTGCTGCAAGAAACTTGGATGCCCGTAGAAAGAGAATTTCTTTATAAATTGAGTAATGCATGAAGCCTGTGTACTGGGGAGAGTTACCAGTTCAGACTGAAATTCTTCCTGGAGATCTTCAAAAATAAGAGTAAACAATTAACAGTCCCAAAAGCCAACAGCTGGATGAAATAAAAGCTCAGAATTTTCCAAACTAATAGATCTCTATAGTCTCAATGAGAAGAAAGATTTGTACTAATGCTGTTTGGACAGGATATCATGTCTGCATCTTGCACTATGAATAACCACTATGAAGACAACAATATGCAATGTATTATTGAAACTGCCCTATTAATCAGTTTTGAAACTATCTCATTGCTATTTGTTTCCCAATAAAATTAATTTAAAAAATAGATCTCTATAGTCTCAATACAGAAGTTGGGTTCTTAGTGTAACTAACTTTGAGGATCAAGTTCCAAGGAAAACGAACAGGCCATTTTTTTAAGGATTATGTCATGCATGCTGAGTGCATTTGTAATTATTGTAGTTTAAGGTTAGTAAATGTGAGTAGTGTCCGAGAATACATAGGCAGAGAAGCTGGGATTTTAAAGAAGTGCTGAGTAAGGTTTGTGTTCTGGACTCCAGTAACTTGATTGTGACTACTGTTGTGTGAAACCGAATATTGAAAGATAGATGTGAAGGGCCAGCCAAATAGCTCAGCAGATTAAAGTGCCTGCAAGCAGTCGAAGGGGCCAGGGGTTCTATCCCAGGGCTTGCCAGGCTGGCCCCACCCCAGGAGTTCACTGAGATGGCAATTGGGACTGGGTGTGGTGGTGCAAGCCTGTAATCTCAGCTCTGTGGAAGCTGTAAACAGGTGGGTCACTATGAGTCTGATCTAGTAGTGAGACCCTGAATACCTTGTAGACCCTTCCCTAAGATACAAAAGAATAAAAGAATAAAAAAAGATAGATGTGAGAAGGGTCCATAGGTTTACTAGCATGCATAATACTTAAGCATAAATATAGTGCTGAGGATGCCATTTTTAATTCAGTTAATGCTCGAACACCCTGGGCTGCCATTTGCCTTTAAACAAGAACTGAAGGGTCTAATTTTGAGTTGCTCTCTATATTTTTTACAGTTGGAAAAAATGCAATTTTCTTATGTGTGATATGAATTTTTAAATGTCCTAATTGTCAAAAAATGGCAGTATTTCATGTTTGCATAGACTTCAAAACATCTCTGTCATCTCTAAAATTAATTATATCTCAAAGAGGGAGGGGACAGGAGAGGAAGGAAAAGGAGCTAGGAAGAGAATTAGGATGTAGTATGTATCTACCGGCTCTCTATGATGAATGCCACCTTTATGTACTGAAAACTTGTACTGAAAATTTGAAAGTTAAAACTAAATTTAATGTTCCACCAAGAAATTCTATGTCTTCTATGTATTTTTTTACCTTTTATGCCAGAAATTCATATTTATACCTAAAATATTTGAAGAAAAAACATAAAAGCATTTCTGATAGACCTAATTTTCAGTTCCTTTTCTCTAGTGTCAGAATAGTTTGTGACTGCTTAAAACCCTAGGTTGAGGTAGAGCCTAAGCTCTAGATCATGTCTTTGTCACATGCAGGAAAACAGCTCCAGCACAGTGCCACTGCCACCACAGCAGAAAAAGCAAAAGTGTTTCTGCAGGTAGGACAGCAGTGCCTACTTCGGGGCAGGCTCAGCAGCACTAGCTCTGGGTTTATTCTGTGGACCGTGTCAAGAGGTTGCCCGTCTGGCCCGTGGGTGCCCCGTGTTAATAAGACCTCAGTAGTCAGCATTTGCAGTGCCTGTGACATAGAACTTTCAGTTAACGGCTGGGTTACATTCATTCTTGGGTGCATGTTGGACCTGGACTGTTATGAATCTTTTCTCAGCTACAGGGTGTCCTGAGTCACAAATGGGAGAGTCTGCTATGATGGTGCATTCCCTGTTTGCTTATACTGTACTTCCCGAGGGTGTTGAAAGTGTGCTTGATATTTTAGGAACAGAAATAGAAAAGAAGTATAAATTCCTTCTAGTATACGAAATAGGTTATCATTTTAAATATTTGGTATGGACAAAGTATGTGCCCAGATGTCGAATTTAAACAACAATGAATGGGATTTTCCTTTGCTGTAAATAAATTGATCAAAGAGATACAGTGACATTTATCCTCACGTTGGATATGAATTCAGTGCTACAGTCCCCAGCTTATTTAAAATCTCTCGTAGGTTTCATGAAGCCCTTTGTTGTGTTTTCACTCAGCTTATTACTGTTGAGTTTCTGACTGGCTCACATTCTTTTTTTCTAAGTAAGAAAAGAAAGTTTTAATAAAATGTTAACGTGCGCATTGTGAAAGTTGGGGGTCTGGGACTGTACCACTTGCTGAGTGCTGAAGAAAGCCAATTGTGACCCTGTCTCCTCAAAGCTCTGAGTGCAGACTTGTCACCCAGCACGGAGCACCCATCATCACCCTCTTATTTCATCCTCTGTGTCTTGGCATTAACCATTTTTCTGAAACTTCCCAGTCCACACAAATGGCTTCTTCAGCCCTTAGAGCAATACCAAAACTGCTGAAAGCTCAAGAGGAGGGTCGTGTGCATTTGCTTTGAATTACACTTCTATTCTAAGGTAGACGTTTTGAGAGTAGAGTTAATTAGAAGAAAAGTGGAAGGAGAAAAGCAACTATATTCTTCACCATTGAGATAGACAAGCATTTAAGTAGGCAGAGATATTATAGTGCTTAGATTTATTTCTAAGAAATAAACGGTGAATTGTTTATTTCTTTCCCTCCCTTATGCTTCCTTGGGATGGAGCAATTAGTTTCTTATTTTTTATGATTGCATTATTCTTGCATATATCTTTCTGTGGTCCAGGCTATAAAAGTAAATAGAGGATCCAGCTGTATGAATGAATATCCTTTTAATGAGTGTGGGGAGGAAATAATAGTAATACTAAGTAGTGCAAAACCATTTTTATGTGATGAACAGCTGAACCCATCTTCCCACTTTTAAGCCACAGCCACCAGTAAATGTGCAACATAAAGTGGCAGGTCCGTATATTCTGCTGTAAACAAAGGTACCTTGTGGTTTGTTTTGGTCCTAGAAGAAAGTTAGCATGATTTTGGAAGGGCTGGTGGCATAGGCTGCTTTAATTTTCAGGGTCAAGATAGGCTGCAATGGGGTGCGTGACTTTCTGTAGCACTATTCTAAGCGAAGGCCTTGCTGAAACAGTGAGATGACACAGTTGCTGGGTGACAATGAGTCGTTTTTGTAGTGCCATGAGTTAATTTCAGGGGTGAAACCATCCCTACTTAGGAAAATAACGTGTCTTTTCCCCTCAGACCAGCTGTCTGCCCAGAACAGCAAGTGCCCTTGAGTATCTGCCATGCGCAGGGGAAGGTGGGCGGTCCCAGCACCGCTTCTGTTTTCTTCCTCTCCCTCGTATTTCCTTCCTTCCTGGCCACTTTTACTTAGTTGTTTTTCATTGATTTTATATAATTCTACAGTCACTGGCAGCAATATAACTGGAAACCACCCCTCCTCCACAGTGTCATTCATTTAATTTTCAACTGCCACTGCTGGTCGGCTCAGGCTGCTGTCGCAGCGAACTGCCCCCTGTGGCTTAAACAACAGAGATTCTTTTTCTCATAGCTCTGGAGTCTGGAGGTCCCAGATCAGGGTCCAGCAGGGGCTGATTCCTGCTGAGAGCTCGCCGTCTGGCCTGTACAAAGCCACCTCCTCTCTGACTCCTCCCCTCAGGGGCAGAAGGCAGACTCTGGTGTCTCCTCCTTAAGCACCCTAGCCTTTGTGGTCAGGGATTCCCCCCTTGTACCCCTTCTAATTTTAATCACCTCCATAAGGACCCTACCTCCTAAGTATTAAGTTATATAGGCAGTTGAAACTTGAGCATGTGAATTCTAAGGGAAAACAAACATTCGATCTGTAACATCATGTATATAATAGGGGAAAATAATTCACTTAACAGAGCACATGCCATGAATGAACTTACAGCAAGATAATAAACTTTAACTCAAAGCTCTGTTTTCTTTATGCATAAAGAAAATTCATTATTCTGATGGCGATGGGTGCAGGGGAGGGCTCCAGAGTCCCCAGATGAAATCCAAGGGAAAACACCAAGTGTCTATTTGCCTCCTCACCTTCTAAGGGTGGCTTGAAGAAGAGATTTCCAACCCTCCTGTGTCAGGGACTCTGGTCTGGTTGAGCTCAAGGAAAGTCATTTCCAGTTTTTTCTCTGTGAGCAGCTCTTCATAGCTTTGTGGTGACTCTGGTTCCTGAGAGAGTGAGTTTCTTGTCCAGACCTGGGCTTGACACATGGAGACTGGACGTTTGGTAGAAGGAGTGTCATCTACATTCCCCACGACACTCGCTCACTGGAGCAGACCCCTTGGCATCCCCCGGCTCGCTCACAGCCTGACCTGAGCAGAAGGGAGCCTCCACACCCCAGGATGCTCTGGATCACCAGTTCACGGTTGCTGGGACACAGCTCCAAACAGAACAGTGGTTGGCAGAGGCTGAAAGGGCCTCCTGGATGCTCCTGCCAATGTGATAGGCGGTTGCAGGATTTTGTGAAGCAGTCTGATGAACCCTCTCAAATAGAGGCACCTAATGCTGCTCAGCTGTGTAATTGGGATGGAAATGGGCCAATAAAGGGCAGCAGTTTGTGCTTAACCTTTCGGGAGTCTTGTTCCAGGAGACCGTGAGTGTGTGTGTAGGGGGGCATTACAAATAATAAGCTTCTCCGCCTGATTTGTAATGAATTAGTAATAAATGGCCTTGTGCTCTATGAAAGTCTGACGATTACAGAGCAGCTTTAGCTAAGTGCACGGGACCACATCTTATTTTGATCAGCTGTAGCATAGCAAAGACATGTAATTATCATAATCTAACAATTAGCCTGGCATCACTTTCCAGTGTTTAATTACCCCGATAAATGGTAATTGAATAGAGGACTTAATGACAAGAGAGAAACTTTCATTCTGCCTTAGGTGCTTACGTTGTCTACTCCGCTCGGCATAATTTTCTAACATTGCCTGAACAACAGTCCTGATTCTCACTCCTTTTTGCAGTCCGCCATTATTTTGTTTCCTGATCTTACCATGTACTGCATTGTTCAGTCCTTCTCAATACTTTATACTAGGACCTTCATATAGAAGATGATCACATACTTTACATCACTCTCCTGTGTTTAAGCCTTATTTCTAATAACCTTCTCTTACAATTTTCCTTATTTGGATGTTTACAAAGTCATTACTATATGCAGATGCTGTGCTAAGTATTGAAACTAGTGGGACAAGTAAACACCAGCCCTAACTTCAAGGAGGTTTTGTTTTTGTTTTTGTTTTAGACAAGGTCTCTGTTTAATGTAGGCTGGCCATGAACCCACCATAATCCTCCTGCCTCAGCCTCTGGAGTGCTGGGATTACAGGTGCACACCACCATGCCTGGTTCTAGTTGTAGTATTTATGATCACAAACTACCTAATTTCTAGTTACTCTAAAACTCTTTTCTTTGCCTTATCACCCTTATTCCTGGTCCTACATTTATCCACCTATTTAATATATTTGCTATTTATTTATTATTTATTTTTGTGGCTGGCTCAGCCCGCCCTGGGGTGGGGCTGACATGGCATGTCCCAGGGCCCAAAGCCCCGCCCCTGTGATTGCCTAAGCAGGGGCTTACACCACTCTGCTATCTTGCCGGCCCCATCCACTATTTCTTTCCTGTCAACATGCAGGGAAACAAAGGCACCCTAGAGTACTGTATGAAATGTCATCTTTATTATCGCTGTCCCCTAGGAGTATCAATGCATACTTCTCTTTATCTAACACAGATCAAATGTAAGATAAATAAAACAACTGCATTTTCTTCTTCTCGGCTATTTTAGTACATTTAACCTTAAATTAGTAGAGATTAATTCCAGGCCATGAAAATCTTAGATATTCTAGTTCTTGAATAGTCAAAAACAAGCCTGAGAAAGTAGTGATTTCAGTAAGTTATCATCTGCTCGTGCCAGTATTTATTTTACTCTTTGCACACCAAGTGCTTAAGAACTTTTAAATCCTTAGTCTCCAAAACTTTCTTCTTGAGTCAGTTAATAAGCAGGGATTTATTATTACTCTTTTGGTATTATAATATTTGAAACTGTGAGTAGTCTGAAACTCTGCAAGGCGATTCCCTCCTACTAAAAGGGCTACCCAGAAGTGAGCATTTTGGCAGGTGGCTTGTTTGATTGACTCCTGCTTTCGCTGCACAGGATCAGTTTGTTTAATCCTGTTCTCCTAGGACAGTGGCTGGATAACCTGTTCGGTGATTTTCTGCATCTGCTTTTGCTGGATCTGCGTACATGTGACAGGTGCCCTGTTCCATTTGCTTGACAGCATATAAAACTCCAGATAACTTAGGGTATGATGTGCAGCTCTTTTACAAAGCTCTTGGCCTGAGGTCGTGGAGAAAGAGCCTGTTTTGCATTGTGAGAGGAACCACTGTTAGGACTATTCAGATTGCCAGACGTTAATTCTTTATTTTTGTTTCAAATCCCCTTTTGAAAACTATTTGAAGTGACCTGTGATGTGCCAGGCCTGTTAGAACCCTGCCTGGTTAATTCTTTGGTGGAGTTGACCTGTTGATGTTGACACACTCTTGCTCTGTGCCCCAGGCCTCTGTGGGGACTAGAAGCAATTAGACTGTCACCCAGTGCTTCCAGTCCCTTCCTGAAGAAAAGTCCTGTTTAGGCTCTGCCAATTTAATGCTTTATTTCCTTTGGAACTTCTCTGTCAAGCTAATAAAACAAACTCCAAATGAGTTAAAACACTGGAGGAGAGAACATTTTGTGGGCTTTTATTTGAAACAGGTGCTGCTCAGGGAGAGGCAATTTTTAAGTCATTCAGACTGATGTGACATATACTAGGAAAGTTACAAGCAAGAACTACTTAGGATTCCTATCCATCTGTTTGATATGGGTAATTAGTATTAATTATAGGATTTTTAAACCAGTTTTAAAGTACATACACATAACACACAAAATGTGATAGGTGATTGTATTAAAATACTGTTGAATACTGTTCAAAATATCTGGCTAAGAATACTATTTCTTATTACTGTTGTCAACAGTTATTGAGTTTAAGGCAAAGCTTTCAGGCTGCAGAAAGGTGCATATATTAAGAATGCGGCTGGAATTTTTATGAATGGATAAACAGAGCACCCATGTCTGGTCTGAAAATATTTTGTCAGTGTCTTTATGTTTAATTGGATGAAAGAGTATAGGAGGTAATAGGAATTTCAGCTACAAAGCAATAAGTAGGGCCCAACTCTGAAATTCACCCTTAAACAGTTTTTGTTGTAATTTGTCCATCTTCACTTCAGTAGGTATGTTAGTTATTGTCGATATGGTGTAGATCCTGGAAGAGCTAGACTGACCTGCTGAAATTATGTATTTCAGACATCATTCAGCTTCAACAACTGGATGGGTCATGATGAGACTGTTCAAGCCTGCAGCTTTCTCAGAGCTGAGCATGAAAGCTGATTACCAGCTCTTCTCCGAGCTGGGTGTATCTCAGCCCATGAGCGAGGGGACAGTTTAGAATTAGAAACACATCTATGGTCCACCTGTTTGTAATGCTGATAGTATTTACCCACACCACGTTTGATTTGCTGTTTGTATTTCACATTGTAACCTCTACAGAGAAACAAAAAGAGCATCTTCAGATTCAGGATAGGAGAGCCATAAGGCTTGCATTCTGTGCTGGAAGGAGGAACAGAAGGAGAGGAGAAGAAGCATGTTATGCAACACGGGCTGCTGTCCTGCCCAGCCGCAAAACATATTTAGAAACCAAATCCTCTATCTGTTGTAGGGCCCATTAGCCCCATGTTGGACATATGAGAAAGTCTCCTGGTGAAAAAGAGATAGTTATTCAGAAATCAGCCTTTAAATCAACAATAGCTGAATTGAAAGACAGTACTGCCAAAGATATATTCACTCAAGATTTAGTGTGAAATCTGGGAGGAACTTTAAAGTGATCAAGTTGCTTAATCTTTACTATAAATCACATCTTTCTTTTATATTTCAATTTCAGACTGTAATACATTAGTTTGCCTTGTAATTAAAGAAACGAAATTGGAGTACTGTTCAAATAGGAATATTAAAACAATCACCTCTTTGACAGATTAAAATGCATTTAAAATGTGAGAGTCAAGGATCCAGTTGGTGAGAACCAACATTTTCCTTTCTGAATCCTCTACAGCGTTCCTTGAGGGGAACTGTCTCACAGCTTCCTAACTTCTAAAAGCGCTGTCTCCTTTCAGTATACTGTTCCTATATTTATGGAGTGAAGAAACTCCACTCAGGAGCTGCTTGATAAAATACCTTTGTACATATTTCCCTGGAAGCAGGCTCACTGCTGTGCCAGCAACATATGCTAAAGGCCAATTTAGAACATTTTTAAATATGCACCATACCCTTCCTTTTCCAGCTACTGAAATGAAATGCGTTTTGGCTTTAGCAAATGAGGATGGAAAGAGAGGAGAAACACTGCAGGGGAAAGTGGCTAAAGATGAAGTTAGAGGATGCTTATGAGGCTGCTCCTCTGCAGACTGCATCCCGTGCGCTGCTCCTGTGTCTCTGCTAGTTGGCCTTCCCAGCTGTCAGTATTCACAGTGCAGCAGCATATGGTAGAGGAGGAAGTAAGGTCAGTGCCTGACAAGCTATTCATTGAGGAAGCTAGCTGGGCGACATGCATTTGTCTTAGCAGGCGGAAGCGGAAGGACTGGATAGGAGTTGAGATCTTGCGCTTGGGGGTGATAAAAGATCACGACACTCACAAGGCACTTCGCAGTGTGATGGAAAGCCATCAGGTAAACACGGAAACAAGCCCACTTCTGTACGTGGAAGCACGTGTTTCGTCTCTAATCTAATCTCAGCCTCAGTTTTGTGAGTTTTACCAGCCCTCTGCCTAAGGTGTGCTCTTTAGCTAACCTTTCAGGTGGCCTCCAGATGATCAAGAATTCCCACAAGGCGCATAATTCATTGCTGCTATTTAATATAATTACAAAGGACTAGTTGCCATGCTGGATTTCATTCTTAATTAACTGAAATGATCCTTTCATAATGTAAATGACTTGGTTTTCAACAAGTCTATTGCCAACCTCTCTCTCTCTCTCTCTCTCTCTCTCTCTCTCTCTCTCTCTCTCTCATATTGGGAATTGAACTTAGAACCTTGCACTTTCCAGGCAGGCACTTGTACCACTGAGCTATATTCCTGGCCCTTTTCTGATTTTTTTAAAAAAAATTTTTTTTCAACTACCAAATTTTGAACAAATGCATAAAATGAAGTCTTACCATAACAGAAGATAAATAGATAGATGAGAGGTAGATGGTAGATTAATAATATTGTGTCATAAGAAACGTTGACCTGAGCACCCATGTAACCCAGCAAGGAAGAGGGCCCACCCTTGTACATATGTAACTTATTTTCTGTAATGGTTTGGTTTAATCACAATCACTTCATAAGTGTGTAATTATGCATACTTTTACATTGTGAAGCATTATGATAATTTAGTATATATTGTACTTTCACTGCCTTGTTAATGTACAGGCAAATATTATAGTTAAATAGCCATGCTCTTAGGTGCAGAAAAACATGCACAATGGATGAAATTAAGATGATAAAAGATAATTAAGGTGTCTGTTTAGGCAGACACAAGGACCTGGCTTTGATCCCCGGCATGCCGTGCCGGCCCTGCCCCTGGGGTGTACTGAGCCAGCCATTGAGACTGAGCATGGTGGCACGCACCTGTAATCCCAGCTCTTGGGAGGCTGAACACGGAAGGGTCAGTACAAGTCTGAGAGTCTGATCTGTGTAGTGAGACCCTATAGACCCTGTACTAAAAACATTTTTAAAAAATGATAAAAGGAAAGAGGAGAAAATTTCTAAGAGCTTTCCAAATGTGTTAAAGCACTGGCTGTGCTAACCACAGAATTTTTAAATATTGACCTGCAGAATCATTGTTTCTAGATGCAAATTTTCCCTTTTAATATGACCTAAAGCTCTTGAAAGCCATTTTACTGTCCCTTCATGTGAATGGGTGCTGAGTCTAACAGCGCTCACTGCATTTTGGTGAAAGACCACAGTGATGTGCATGAGTCAGAAGCCAATCCTGCCACCTGAGGCTGTTCTAAGTGTTGATGTACCCTTCATTTTCAGGTTAGGAGTATGGGTCCAATCTGGTGGAGAGAGTAGGGCAGGGCACCTCGCTGCATGACTCTCCTAGAAGATTAGTGGAAACCTATGTGCACCTGATGCTGTCTAGGCTGTTAAGGGGGCCCCATTGAACAGAGGGAGTTACGATGACTACTGCAGCTTTGGAGGCATTTTGGTTGGGAGTACAGAGAATATGCTCATTCTGCCACTTATTTACTGTGAAAAATCAGACTAAAAGGATAAATATCCCCTCTGAAATGTCATTTCCTCATTGACAAAATTAATAGGATTGTTTTGAAGATTTCACATGATAACATGTGAAACATGGATAGATTCTGAAATTAGCACATGCTTTTGCATTAGTAAATGGAAAAAGAGTGGAAACTCCATTGAGAATGAGAATTGTTCCTCTTTGTGACTACAGAACAGAGCTAAGGACCTGAAATTCATGATGCAGTCACTCACAAAGTGGAGTGGTAAGGAAGTTTAGCTATGAGGCCTCAGCTTTAGTTTTAAGGTTGAATTCTGCTTCTAACTTTTACTAGTTGGGCACTTTGCTCCGTTTCTTTCTCTCAGATTCCTCATCTTCAAGTAATAGTAATAATAGAGTACATTCAGTTGGGCTGCAGTAGAGAGTAATTTGAAATAATGACTGTGACATAATGAGCTCTCAGTAACTGTAATCGGACTCATCCACTTCTTTACAGTAAGACCAGAGAAGAATGGATCTGTACTACTTTGTACCCAAAGAAGATAATGTATTATACTGTTAGAATATCAAATTGTAAACTTTTCTTTGAACAATACTTGATTAGGATATACAGTTGCCTCTTATGGGCCCAATTTATCATTGGTTTTATGCTCATAGTGCCCATCCCTTATAATTTACATTCATAAACTAACATATGCAAATTAAACATCTGAAGCAGATATGTAAATTACCTCTATGGTAAATCATAATCTTTTGCTTTGTCAGTTGATAGAAGGATAGAAACCATAATGACAAGAGTATCATCTGTTTAAAATAGGACCACAGTAATTCACTTAATACTTCATTCAATATAAAATGTCACTGGAAGGGATTACTGGTCAATCCACTGTAGAATGGTTGCTCACTCCCACTCTATTAAATTTTATTACAAGTTTTTTTTTTTAAGTTTAGCAAATTAATGTGGATAAAAGTTGGAAAAGAGAAACTAACTTTGAAACATCAAGAACAGTGACAGTATTTTTTAATTGTAGAATCAAGGAATAACAGACCGGGGCCAGATAATGGCAATTTTAATTTTAATTTTCACTTTTGAGCAGTGCCAAATGCTAGTAAAAGCTAAAATGAGCGACACTTAAGAAAAGAAAAATCTTTCCCCTTGAATGTCTTTAAAATCTATAATAATAATATAATAATATAAAGCGCATCTGGGCATTGCCTTCTGCTGCAGTTCTCGCCTGGCTCTCATCCAAAGCTGTCAGGCTACTCTGAGTGCTGATGATTCATATCCCGGCACTCTTTTATCTGAACATTGCAGTGTCTTTTCTTTGTACTTTGGCAGTGATGTTACCTTGATGTTCAAAAATCTTTTAAAAGCAACATAGTCTTTCTCTGCATCTTGACAAATCATTGTCTGCTAGTAATGAAGAAAAAGCCAGCTCATGATCATGAGCATTGTAAAAATAAAGAAATAAATATGTGTGGGGCTTTTTTTTGTTTGTTTTTTATAGATGCTTATGTATTTTGTATCTGTTAAGTGAATATCCTGATAACGCCTCCTTACTTCTTTTACACAATTCAGCGTGCATTTACATTCACAGGCTGCTTTTCAGATGATTCTGCATCTGAGGCTTGAAGCAGCCTCGTGAGAGTATCAAGGCCGGTTCTCATTAGTATTCTACCTTATTTGTAAGGAAACTGAGGCTCAGGATGATTTATGACCAATCCAGTCAACCACAGATCTCCTCACTCAAAATGAATGGTTCCTCCAGTTTTTTACAATTTTGGCTTTTAGCAGGGAATGTCAGTTTGCTCAATGAATGTTTAGTATCTGGAGGAAAAGTGCTATATTTTTCTGGGAGTAAACCTTGGTCCTAAGCTGCTGGAGTTCTTTGTGATGTTTGAACGCTACATTTGAAAGAGAACATAGGAGGAAAGTGGAGGACATACGGAGGGCCCAGAATGTTGAAGATCCTGGGAAGTAACCCTCAGATCGGGATTTTCCTATCTGGAGAAAAGAACAATACAGAAAGACATGGCTGACATCTCCAAATGACTCGTGGTCATTAACTTGTGGAAGATGAATTAGGTTTTCTCTTAGCAACTCCAGGCAACAGTAGTAGGATCAGTAGGTAGAAATTACACAAAAGCAGATTTATGTTCAATATAAGAAACTTTCTACCATGTAAGAGACGTCCACGAATGGAATAGACTAGCTCACTACCACTGGGAAATATACATGCTGAGACGGCCTAACTTACACAACTTTATGAGTGCTGTATTTTAGCAGTGACAAAGTTTTATGATGAACCTTTTCTGAGCACTCAGGGAAGAATTTCCTCACTAGCTAAAAGCAAAGGGGTTTTGTAGGCTTTGCCACTGTGATTGTAGACCGAGAGAATTGTGTAGTAACAATTATTACACCAAACATCACAGGGTCTTGTGAAACAAAGAAAGATATTAGTTAAAGAAGGTAAGGAAAAATTTTTGTCAGATTAGAATTAAAGTGGACAGCTAGAAATGTTGTCATCATTGTGGTAGCAGTGTGTGTGTGTGTGTGTGTGTGTGTGTGTGTGTGTGTGTGCATTTTAATTTCCAGGAAGAATTTGCCATGGTATTTGTTCTTATCTGGCTTATTACTTTTACTTCTTACCAGTCCAGACCTCCACCAACCAATAATATGAAACAAAAGAGGAAACTCTTTCAGTAGATGGTTTCCATTTTCTCAGTATGCAAAAGGACGGAGCAGCCACACGGTGATAAACTAAGATGAGTGTTTGCTTTCTCCTTAGAAGTAGACCCACTAAGGGACACACTGAGCCGGGTTCTGAAGTCTTTATTCCACCTTCATTGTGTCTCAGGGTTTTTGCTTTCCTTTTCTTTTAAAATGAATAAACTCTTCTTGGAATTTTCAACTTTAAATTTTGTGGTACTAACTCAGTTGTATAGCTCTAGTTCTTTATACATTAGACTGCCGAAATTCACAGGCGTTGTGTTCCCAGAGCAAGTACACACTGCAGAAAACTGCAAATTTCAAATATGGCCAGGAAAATATCTATAAATGCTTGTTTTTTATAGTTTAAGCTCTACATATTACATGTCTCCTGCAGTTATGTAATTTAACGTACTCAGTTACTGTGTCAGTAAAGCCTTAATGCAGGGCATTTTGGTGTAATCTCAGAGTTTTAGGGCTTTAAGAAGAACAAAACCCAGAACACTGGCTATAGCTGCTTGTGGAAGAGCAAGCTGTTCTACTGGGATGCTGGTTCATCCGCAGGAGACGGGCTACAGGGTGGCAGCCAATCAGCAGCAAGGAGAACAGGATACTGCTTTCAGATTGGCTACTTTCAAGCCTCAATCGAAACAATGGCGGAGGATATTTGTGGTTTCTGTGAAATTGCAGTGATTTCCACAAACAATTATTATTTAGGTTCTAAAGAAAAATCCTTGAATAACTGCAGCCAGAAACTCTGAGGATTCTGTATTTACATAGAAACTTGAAAATGATCTCAATTATAACTGAAACAGTTCAGTAATTTGTTGTTCTTTCACTTGCTCATTCATTTGTTCAGAAATCTTTATTAAGTGAAACTTGTAGGAAAAAAAAAAACTTTTCTTCAACATAATACAATTTTAAGAATAAAGGAAATCTTGTAAATAACACATTTGTGTAGTTCTTTGTTCTGAAAGAATAGTGTAAGAATTAGGGTGAAAGTGATGTACTGCATTTGTAGGGTATTTTGAAGCAATGATAAGAGAATTCCTCTGGAAAATGACTTATTGTAGCTTGGAATTGAAGCGATAATATTTCAACTATTCCCCAAATCATAATGGTGTTCAGTGACAACTTAGACTAAATCTTTGAGCACCAGAAATTTTACAGTGTTCAACTTATGAGTTTCAAGCAAAAACTCTTTGCTCTGCCAATGAGCTCATCATCGAATCGTTTTCTCAACAGATTCCAGAGGGGTGACTACCACATCGATGTCTGTATCAATGACTACCTGGACGTTTTCTGTCCGCACTATGAGGACTCGGTCCCAGAAGATAAGACTGAGCGCTACATCCTCTACATGGTGAACTTTGATGGCTACAGTGCCTGCGACCACACTTCCAAAGGGTTCAAGAGATGGGAATGTAACCGGCCTCACTCCCCAAATGGACCGCTGAAGTTCTCTGAAAAATTCCAGCTCTTCACTCCCTTTTCCCTAGGATTTGAATTCAGGCCAGGCCGAGAGTATTTCTATATCTGTGAGTATATAGAGATTTATCATGCTATGGGGAAGCTGCAGGAACCCAGACTAATTTTTTACCCATGTTACAGAGAACTGCAGAGCTGGACTTAACGTTACAGATGTCTCCTCATAAATGTGTACATCACAATCCCTAGGTACATTAGCTGGGAATTGAGAGCACAAATTAGATTAAAGACACAGTGTCTCTCCCCTTATGAAATTGCATGTCAGCCTGTTCAGTGAACCACTGCTGACTTGTATTTCTTTTAAATGAAAATTGCCAGAACTTCTCCAAAGCTCAGGAAAAGAAAAAAAAAAATTCTGGAAAAAATTAAAGGAAATAATTAAATTTACATAGCTTAAAGTCATTGGATTTCTTATTCAGGTGTCAGCATATCCTTTCAATCATCCACAGTTTTAGTGGAGAAAGCCAAAATGCCTGCAAATGTCAGCATGCTGACAATAAATACTCTCTTTGCACCGAAGAGAAAAGACAATTATTAAGAGCAGCTGTGTCTTTAAGCATAAAGCATGTGAAGAAGTATCTAGCAAGGGTTTCGAGGGAATGGAAGGAGTGAGTTTTTCACCTGTGAGCATTGACTGTCCTTAGAGAGCACAAAATGTTTTCAGCATTAATCACAACACCATGCCCTTGTTTTTTCCCTTTTATGTACACCACCACTTCTTCAGGCATTATACTGTTATGTCCCAGAGGTAAATGCTTCTTAGGGTTCGCTGTGCATTAGAATCATCTGGGGATATCACAGTGAATATTCTGACTTGGGATCTGTGACACAGCATGAGATTCTGCACATATAGAGAGCCCCTAGGTGATTGGATGCAGAGGACCTGTGGACTATATCTTGAATAACAAAGTCCTAGGTAATCCCTCCTTTAGGTAATCTCTTGTCAGTCTGGACTCGCCTTTGGCTGGTGTCGTATGTTTCAACTACGTAGCTGTTCCTATGAACGTTCACTGTCAGCAGAAGGAGTTAAAAAGTTATTTATTCTTAAGTACATTTATTGAACATTGGATCAGAAATGTGGGGGGGTAGGAGAGGATAGTACTCCTTTTTAGGGTATAATGTTATAGTAGGGAGCAGACATAAATAGACATTGTAGAGTATAAATAGGCAGTTGATGGATAAAGATGAATGCGAGGAGCACTGGAGACTTGGGGGGAGTGATGCCTCACTTGCTTGGGAGAATCAGGAAGTACAGCTTCCTCCACCCCCACCTCTGTGTGCACAGACCCAGGGAACACCTTTCAGTCTGCTCAGCACCAACTTTTCACCCCGGCTTGCTAGACAAACGAGATAAAGAACATTCCTGTTTTTCTGACTCATTTCTCCAGCCCAAATGTTCCCACCCACGTGCTTTGCATTCACCGAGATTTCTACCTCCTCTTCTTCTCCAGAAAACAGAATTTTATACCAAGTCAGATTTTACCACCCAAAGGGCCCTCTCACTTATATTGGAATTGAATTTTAAAAGGAAATTAAACAGTACCAGTTTTATTATTTCAGGACATATTTCTGCTGTTAGTCATGAGAAAACATGTAAAAACCTTGATACTATCTCACATTCAATATGTAAAATAAGAAAAGGAATATTGAGTCCCACAGATGCAGGAAATACTGGCGTGCAGTGAATTCTCACATTCTCAGGCAGCGTGCTCTTGACTTTTCCTAGTTTCTTACTTTGTGAAAGAGTCCCATTCAGTAAATAAAGGGAAGAGAAGGTCTCCAATGGTGGACAGCGTCCTATAAATTGCCTTGCTATAATATACTATAGCAGGGTAAGAGGAGATTATTACTAGTTTTGAATTTTCTTCTGAGTTTTTTCAGCTTGAAGGACAACATAGGCATAAACGAGAAATGAATATACAGCAGTAAGATGGGCAACATACTCACCAGCTAACTAGTTGATTGCATGATTATTAAAAATTATAGAATCCGTTGAGGTTCATAAGCAAGATGCTATTATTCAAATATACCCATAGTGCTATGACTGGTTTCTCCTCATTTGTGGTTAAATTCAATATTTCACTAAAAATCATTATGTGTCTTCTATAACATTCATTTAACAGAGTCATTTAACTGTCAAGGGCTCCCGTCAAAGTAATTGTTCCAAAATGCTTCAAAATATCAAGAGCTTTTTGCTGTTCAGCTGAGTTTAACTTGAATTACTTTTTTTAAATGAAAGGTAAAATAGCACAAATTAGCAGCAAGCAATGTTCGTTTACAAGAAGCACAGTGGCCTGGTGTTCAATTAAATTGAATTTTCAACCATTTTTTTGACCCATGGAAGCATCCTTCCCTGTCTTTTCAGTAGCAAAGGGCTTCTACCTCTTTTACTGCTGACAGCAGTAGCTGCAGAGCTGATGTAGCCATCTTACAGACATTTAATGTACTGTGGTCATAATTAAACTGGAAGATTCTTAGGGGAAAATTGGCCCACCATTGAATTTTCCTCTCCTAATGTGCATGGAATGAACCAGATGATTGGGAAATGGCTTTTTTCATACTTAGCACATTATAAAAAACTCTAGGGCTGGTCTCAGGAGCAAGCTTGATGGCCCACCACGCAATTCCACCCAGTACTGTTGCTAGGGCAGGAGTACATTTCAGTGCCTCTTGGCTTTCATGTCCCTTCTAGCTTTGCCAAGGCAGAACTGAGGGGAAAGCCGCCCAGGCGTTGTCTGTTCTGCGTCAGAGTGTGAGGGGCAGGCTTCCGTGTAGTTGTCATGTGGATTGCCAAGGTTCAGATACGGCACAGATTTGTGGGTAGGGGAGAAATTTCATGAGCAGATTACCAAGATGCAGAAGGGATACATATCAGGATTCTTAACAAGTTCTACTTTATTTGTAATAAGACTTATTTTCTTTTTAGTGGCTTCATAAAATGAACGTTATGCAGTGATTCCAAGCATCCCAGATGAAGTTTCTAATTTATTTTAAAAACAAAACATCCTTCACAGTACTAAATCTTTTACTCCACCCCAAATGGCTGTATGTTGGGTATTCTTCCTCTTAGATTTTAAATAATCAGTGTCCACCATTATTGTGGACTTGGGCCATTCCGGATTATGATATTCTGCCCTTTAAGTCTATAGGAGTTATTTTGTAAGTAAAGGGCACACATTATTTTTTAAAAAATCAGTGGCATTTCTTCCAGTGATAGGTTTGCAGAACCTCCAGTTAATTAATTAAGGACATTGTCATTTATGAAGAATTCCTAAAGGAAAGAATAATTTTAGAAACTTAAAAAAATATCATTTATGAACTTTAAAAATACTTTAGAGGGCCAGCCAAATAGCTCAGCAGATTAAAGTGCCTGTTTAGGCCGATGCAGTGGCCGGGGTTCGATCCCCATTGTGCTGTTCGCCCTGACTCTGGGGCGCGCTGAGCCAGCAGTTGAGACTGGGTATGGTGGCATGTGCCTATAATCCCAGCTCTTAGGAGACTGAACACGGACAGAT
This sequence comes from Octodon degus, assembly GCF_000260255.1. Taxonomy (NCBI): domain Eukaryota; kingdom Metazoa; phylum Chordata; class Mammalia; order Rodentia; family Octodontidae; genus Octodon; species Octodon degus. The sequence continues at coordinate 17,279,073 of NW_004524585.1, forward strand.
CACTGTGAGTCTGATCTGCACAGTGAGACTCTGTAGACCCTTCCCTAAAATACAAAAAAACAAAAACAAAAACACAAAGCACTTTAGAAATACTTTATATGCACATTAGCCATGTATCATAATGAGAAAATGGTTGGAAAAAGGGTTTTCTGCTGTTATTGTGGATAAAGTGAAATCTTGAAAATATGGGCACTATAACCTATCTTTGCAAAGTTCAGAGAAACATGAATTTTGAATGTACCCTTTTGTAAGGTAAGGAAAACTGAGTCCCAGGCTCTTTTCTTTCCCTAAGTAGTTAAACGACCATGGGTAGTAAATAATTCATTTTCTCTAGAGTCTTAACTCTCTGTGTGTAAAATAACATGTATATAACTGATGATTTCTGAAGTCTCTTAGAGCCTTAATGTCTTAACCTTATTATATTTTAATTGGAGCTCTGCAGTTTCAGGGTGAGAAATAGTGTTGATACAATGGCCCGGCCCTGCCCAGTGCCCTTTTTAGTTGGTCTCAAGAAAATCCGGTTAAAGGGAACTTTTTAAAGGAAATGCAGAGTGGAAAGCTGTGTTAGAATCATTAAACTAGTTTTCTCCCTGCCACCCTGTACATGCCACCATGACCTGCGGTCTCTACTAGCACAACAGAGATTACTGTCATTACTACCTCCACAACGTGTGTCACCACTGGGTCAAAACCCTCCTGTGGTTTTATTTATTATCAACACCAAAGTCCAGTCTCTACCCCGACCAGTAAGCTCCTCCCTGGCTGTGTTCCTCTCCTCCTACCCTCATCTCTGATTCCTCTCACAGGTTGCCTCCCTTGCTGACCCTCTGCTCCAGCCACCCTGCCTCCTTCCTACTGCTTGTATCCATCAGCACAGTTCTAATCAGGGCTCTGCAGCTTAGCGTCCCCTACCTGAAATTCCTTCTGCCCCGGACATCCATGTCCCTTGTCTTATCCCTCATTTTCCTTAGAAAGAGGCTAAAAAATATGTTCTGACATTCCAGTGTAAAAATCACATCACCTTCATTCCTTACACTCTTACACTCCTTTTCCTCTGTTACTTATCAGCCTTGGCATTGCATGGAGTCGGGCATTCGCTGCTGGTTGTGCTGTATACCATCTGTTATATTATTTGGCACATAGTAGACATTCAATAAATAAGGCTAATCAGTGTTTACTTAGCACTTAATCTGCTTAAGGCACCATTCTAAGTATTCTTCAATTCTTGGAAACAGCACAGTGAGATGAAAAATTTTCTCTTTTTTACAGGTGAAAAAAAACGAGGCACAAATTTAGGTAACTTGTAAAAAGGTCATGTAGATAATAAGTAGATGACCTGAGAGGAAATTTAAGTCAGTTAACTGATTAAAAGAAATGAAAACATATATAAGTCCCAAGTCAGAATGAAAAATGTCTTGTATAAAAATAGAAATATGTAACACTCACTTTGACTGTTTAGGGAATACTGTTGTATAAACTCTCCTTATCCTAAATTTGATAATGGAAAGATACATTTAAAATACATTTATGCATTTTTCAGCTCCATAGAGGATATCCAGAGGATACTTCAGATAACTTCAGAAGCCTGAAAGTTGCATTTTCCAAGAAATTCTTTTCGAATTTTCTGAAATAAATAAAGCATTCAGACTGAATCATGATTGTGCACTTGATTCAGGAATTAGTGAGTTTTAAATGAGAAACCTACAAAAGAAAACAAATTTTTTGAAAATAACACTAGAAAGGCAGAGAAATCTAGCATTTGCTAAGGCAAATTTGTAACCGATAACATTCTGTGTTACTATAGACGTGTAGCTCAGACTTCATAGCTATTTGAATGCATACACTTAACAATTATATATTTCACTTAAAAGTTTACAGCATCATCTCAGGCTATGACATAATTTTGTTTTGCTTTACACAAAAGATGAATAAAATAAATAACCAAATTTCTAAGAGAAACTTTATTAAAATTTTGAGAACAAGCTTCGGAAGTCAGTTCATTGTACAGTATGGTTATTGACTGACCCGTGAAAGGTATAAGAATAATCAGGGAAACATAATGTTAGTATAAAGAAGAAACTCCATCACAGGCCGATTTTGTCTTTCCAGAGCCTTGTTCCGTGAGTTGTTGGGGTGTAGAGTATTGCTTCTTATAGAAGTGTTTCTCACAACATCAGGCAAGTCTTTTGCAACATATAGAGCCTGCTTATTTATAATATTGACAGAACACTATATTTTCAATAAAAATAGTAGATAGCAGTATCTAAAAGAACTACTCAATGAATACTATTTGATTAAATAGATGCCATAGTGAACCTTACAGAAGGAGAAAAGATTTTCTTAAAAACATGTCTTTATATTGTAATATTTAAGAAAAGCAGGCAGTTTCACTGCACACTCAGTAGCATTTCCCTAGTTTCTAGTAATAGTTTTAATTGTATATTGGGAATACATGTCATCAAAGGAGGAAGTGAAATAGTTTTTTGTTTGTGTGCTTGCTTGCTTGTTTTTTAAAGTACAGTCTCTGATGAGTGCAGCCCTGGGACAAGCCTGAATTCTCCCCTTATATGCCTAATAGTTATGTGACTTTGGCAATTTACTTAACTGTATCAACCTTCCCTTTTTTCATCTGTAAAATGAATATAAGTTCTTTGTTACAATCTTTCCTATCTTCAAGACTCAGCTAATGATTTTTATGGAAGCGTGTGGTGTTGTAGATCAAACTCAGGGGTACTCTAGCACAACTGATTTCTTTTCCTTTTTCTTCTCTTCTTGCACTTGCCAGGTAGACGCTTATGCTGCTGGACTATCTCCCTGGCTCTATTTTTTAAATTTTGAGAAAATATCTTGCTAAGTTACCCATCTTGTTTCAAATGTGTGATCCTCCTACCTCAGCCACTCAAATAGCTGGGATTACAGGCTTGCAATTCTACATAAAAATATCTTCTTAAAGAACCACTCTGTTTCTAAGGATGTATCTTCATGAACCACATCCAAAATTTTTTACATTTTTTGCAAAGTTAAGGCAACTTGAATAGTCAGGACTGATACTTTAGTAAAATAATAATTAATAATAATAATGATAATAATAATGCATAGTATTTAAAATTTAAAATTAATTCCAATATTCTCAAAAAGCATTATTCTAGGATTATTTATGCTTAAGGATGGCTTCATTCCCCAATGGAAGTCAGATTTTTTCAGTGGCTTTTACTGATAATCTACATTAAGAATTATTTTGATCCTGACAGTTCACACAAATCCACCTTTTCAGGGAATTTTTCTTATTGAAATGGAAGAGCATCAAGATGACACAATTATCAAAGCAGGAGGTAATCTTTTTCACTGCTCATAATCTCTTACTATTGCAGAGCAAGTGACCTGTAAATACAATGAACTTTCTTAACGTGAACAACTCAATATTTGCTCCAGCGTGTGTGTGCATTTTACTGTTGTTATCGAAAACCGTCTTTGATGACGGAAGTCTTATTTTAGCAGTCTTCATTCTAGCTTCAACTCTGTGGAGATGAAGATATGTAACTAGAATTTGCCGTAAGGCTGTGGTTAAATACTGGTTTATCTTCTCTAGTTTTTAGGTCTGTGATGCCAGAACATGATTTTTTTTTTGAAACATGATACTTAAAGGCATATTTATGCTAACACAGAAAAAAAACATGAAAGACAGTGTTAGGAAACTGAAGAATTTCAGTATTTAAGAACTGTTGTTTTCTTAAATTTTGTTTTGTCTTGAAAATAGAAAGTTTTTCTCCACTGGGATACTGGAAATTTTTCTGGTATTATATTAAGTCTCTACCTGAAAGTAGTTCTTTTATTACTTAGTAAACCTGCAAGAATGTATCTTTTCATCTACAGAGTAAATTTAGGATTGGGTGTGTTTCGAGTTGTCCCTAGCCATCTTTCTGTATAGCACGGATGAATTTCAAAGGCTCTTAATGAAGATAAAAGGAGGACCTGAAAGAGAATGTTTGAGACTTCAGTATATTTGCTGTGTGAATTGTAGTTTCACTTATGAATACAATTGTTTGCTGCCTGGCTCCCTGCGAAGCGTCTGAGCAAGAACTCTCTGCCTCAGTGAGGAGCACCCAGCTCAGATGCCGCCCCCGGACTCTGTGGTGGCTTCACGTAACACATTGCACATAGCCTGAGTGAGATCCACAGATTGATGCTAGGTCTATGTAAAGGAAAATGGAGTGAACACAGCTGATTAAAGGGTTTTGACGCTGGAAGTATTCTTAAAATTTGCAAAGAGAGCCTTAAAAGGTATTGAATAATTGGGACTTTATAGGAATTCATGGATCAGTCACAAGAAAGTGGAGACTCATTAGCACGTCTCTTATTGTCTGAATTTTTCAAATTGTGGGACATTCAGATAAGAAGTTCAGAAACAGATAATTTTCATTGATACTCCTTTTAAGAATTCAAAATACAAGGGTTGGCCAGATAGCTCAGCGGACTAAAGTGCCTGCTTAGGCAGAGCGCAGCAGCTGGGGTTTGATCCCCTGCATGCCATGTCGGCCCCACCCCTGGGGGACGCTGAGCCAGCCATTGAGACTGGGTGTGGTGGCATGTGCCTGTTATCCCAGCGCATGGAAGGCTGAAAACAAGCGGATCACTCTGAGTCCAGTCTACATAGTGAGACCCTGTAGACTCTGTAGACCCTGTTCTAAATTCATTTTTAAAAATTCAAAATGCTATTATAAGAATTAGGAAGCGTGTAGAGCTCTGATCTCCTAGGGGGTAGGAAGAAATTATGTCACCTTTTGCCACACTAAGAAAAAATGCTGAAAGTGAAGTAAATCAAAAGCTTGTTCTTTTTATTCATAAATGTCAAAAGTAGCTATATCTCCTAAAGAACTAATACACCTGCTTGTGTAATTTCACAGGGAGGCAGTAATACTCAGCTCTACAAACATGCAATGCACTATTTTGGTCTCAGCGCTAACTGCAAACAGCTTAATGAGCTGTTGTATTGCATGTATGTGTGGTGTTACACATAGCAGATGCCAGAAGAAATGGAGATAACACACCCGTGACACTTGGAATAACAGTGTTTAGACTTCATTGACTTCAGGATGTCAGCATGCTATTCTCTGTGTTGCCCTCAGTAACTTATTAAGGCAACTGACTTCAGTGTGCTGATGCCTAAGTGTCATTTGTTGTAAATTACACGAGCACACACACGCCAAATGCACAGTTCATCTTCCGGGGAAAAGATACTTTCTAGGGTAGACCATCAAAATCTTATCCACAAGACATACACAATAGAGTGAAAGGTGACTCTGAATATGGTGCATGCTGGAAAAAAATAGGATTGTGGGCTTTCATCATAAGAAATACTATTTCTACCGATTTTCCCAGTCATCTATTCTTGCTCTATTTTAACAGAATGGTCGTGTAACTCTTGGTTTGAAAGTTGTCATACAGCCTCACAGCAGGCCTATATTATCCACAGAGTTCTTTATGAGGAAATATAAATCACTACAAATGAGACTTTTCACAGCCAGAGATATGTAGAAATCTGTGTCAGTGCTTTGCTGCCTGGCTAAAAAATATCTCCAGGCTCCGAAGCACGCTCACAACTCATCCCTGCTCCCTACCCTTTTGGGGAAGCAATTCTCAAAACTTGAGATTTATGGCTCGGAGAGCTGATAGTGGCTGTAAAGTTTTCTGTTTTCCCTTTTCTTTAATATTAACGCAGAGAACGAGGCATTATCATTCATTATGTTAGTCCACGAGTACCCTGTGGGCTTGAAATACGGGTTTTGGGGTCTGGCTTACCTCTGCTTAATCAGGGAAGCATGTGGACTTTGGCGCCAGGCTACTTCTCCATTGAAGTTCTTGTACATAGATTGAATAAAATCCACATTAGGAACAAAACTTTAATATATATATA
>NW_004524585.1:17285086-17330569 GCF_000260255.1 Octodon degus
CTTTACAAGATATTTTTTATTTTTGAGCCCCCAAAGTAAAATATTTTGAATTGGAGAACAAGCAGCCAATCCATTATTGTTAGAAATTGGAGTGATATCTTCTAATTTTACTATTTTCAGAGATGTACAATATTTCCGACCAACTGTATCTACATTAATGTTAGCTAAGAGTTGGTTTTCAGTTAGAGTTGCCTTCTCCATGCATGCCCTTAACAATAAATCACACTGGCTGAATTATTACAAAGTGAAGGTACATTGTTTTCAACTTTGATTTGCCCGAGTTCCATTATGTCCCATACCAAAACAAGTTTGTATTGTACCTTATTTTTAGGCATTTTTAAAAGTTAATTTTTTTCCTGAAGGGGATTGTTAGAAGCTTTGACTGAAATCCGAACTAATGAAGTTTCACTGTACATTTCGCTTTCACACATTCACTGGATCCTCATTTTTAAATTCAGAAATTCTTGCTGCATGTTAAGTGAGATTATGAGGAGCAAGTTGAAGTCAAAGAAAGTAAACTAGAGGCCAAAATACGGCTACCCTGGTGTTTTATTTTCAATGCATTACCCCCAGGTCTCACTGTATACACCCAGGGCAGCTCAGAGCAGCCGATTTTAAGACACTGATGAATTCTGCAGGGATTTAAGGGAAGTTTAATTCAGTCTTTTGCTAAAGGCTAACTTTTGCTAAAGGCTAACATATGCCTTGACTAATAACTGCTCCTCTACCATTTGTTCTGATCATCACAGTTACAATACCTTAGCATTTATTGGCACCTGCTGCATGTGCCAAGCGTAATGGCAAAGCACTGTTTTAATTCATCAAACCCTCATGAGGCGATACTGTTATCTCCATCATACAGATAAAGAGACCGAGGCTCAGAGAGGTTAAAGAACTTGCTCAGGATCACATGGTAATGATGTTTGGATTCAAGTTTCCTTCCATATCAAGGCTCTTTACTCTCTTATATCATTTTTTTGAAAAATGAGAGTGCCAAGGATTTAACCCAGGGCCTGTCATATGATATTACTATATTCTTCTACTACTGAGTCCACCCCCAGGTTCATAATAAAATCTGTAAAGAAATTAAAGGGACAAATAACGGAACTTAACCAAAAAAAGGGGATACAGATGAATGTTCATTTTGTATCTGCGTATTCAAAGTGGTTAGGATAGATATATAGTTACGTTCTCTTAATGAAGAGAGGGATTTGTTCTAATGGTGTTTGTAAATAGGATATCATGTCCGTATCTTGTACAGCAGCTAACCAATGGGAGGAATGTATGCAATGTGTTCATTATTGAAACTGTCCTACCAATTTGGTTTGAAACTGTCTCATTGCTATTTGTTTCTCAATAAAATTATGGGGAAAAAAAGAAATTAAAGGGAAACAGATTTCAAACATCATTGTTAAATCATTATACCAGTCTTGCTTTATTATATAAATTTACTGTAGAACTTGTGTAAGACTTTGTTCTAAAAATAGCTGCTGAAAAATAGGTAAACACGATCTTTCCTTAGTCCTGATGTTCACATATCAAAAGATACATAGGGTTGTAAAACAGAGTCAAACAGAATTTAATGCTTTGTGAGTTCAAAATATGATGGCATAATCAGGAAATGTCATTCACTATCTCTCTTGCACTTGTACTGCAGACATTTAATGATTAGCAAGACTATTGAGACTGTATTGTCTCTTTGGTTCCCTGAGTCATTTTTCAGAGGTTAAATTTCATTAACAGAATCAATACCACAGTGTAGACATTGGTGGATATATTACAAAGCCTTATGACCAACTCGCTCAGAACAGGAGCTTGTTAAATGACCTGCCAGGGACTGCTATACTTTCTCTTTACGCAATAAAGCAGCTGCAAATTGTTGTTACAACTATTACTGTTACTTGTAATTGCTGTTGCTGCTGTCCGTGTTATTTAAGATCCACTGCTTTTTCAAAAATTTAGAGTTATCACATATCTCCTCATAAGAAAGAGGGTGGAAGGTTCTAAAGGGGAAAGTTCACTCTGATAATTTGTAACATTTGAAATCTTTTAAAACATGGCAGTCATGTGCAGCACCTGGACTTTACACAGGAAGTCTTGGCACTGGTTCACAAAAGAGGACAGAGTTGAGAATTCTGCTTGGCTGCCCTTCAGCCTCCCCTCTCCTGATGCAGAAGTCAGAACAACAAAGGCAGGGATAAATGAAAAGACGAGTGTATGTGGAATCCAGAGGCTCTGGAAGATAAAGCCAAGTCGAGTGAGCCAGGTTACAGTTAGTCATTAATTCCAGTCTGAAGAGCTTGGAATTTTTAATAGGCAGTAGAGAAAAGTACATTCTAGATAGGAAGACTGATTTGGGGCGTATTGTATAAATACACTAAAATTATTTGTTGTTGGGCTGGACGACGCTGGCTGTATAATGATAATGTCTGAGCATTTATCCAGTCAATCTGTGTTCATATATGCTGACCCTTTCATATCTTCTCACAACTATGTGTTAGGCACTGTTGTTCTGCCCATTGTATAGAGGAGGAAACTGAAGCACCAATAGGTCATGTAACTTGCCCCAAATTACACACCTGCTGGGGTGGAGTTCAGGCTTGAGCAAAGGTATTCTGACTCCGAAGGCTGTTTTCACTCTTCGCTATGAATGGCAAGTAGTATTCCATGCACAACGAACGGTACTGGTACTTATGACAAATTATTCCAATTGTAGGGAAATTAATACCCTTTACTTGTATTTCTGTTGTTTATATAATGCCTTTAGCTCTGTTGCCATAGTCGTGTAGTTTTAATTATTGTGCCTAGGCTTTTATTATGTTTATATTAAGTGGAATTGCTAAATCAATAACATTTGCTAGCTGATTAGTTCAGTCAAATGGCAAAATTTCTGACCTTTTAGTATGATGTATTTATTATTGAAGTCCATTTTAGATGATTTATTAAAGCTATTTCCTAACATACTCAAAATGCTATATAAATCCATTTATTGAGCTGTACTTGGGGGCTGTCTGTATTTGTGCATCATTATATTTGCAGAAAATTGGCCGTGGCTGTAGTAGGATGCACGTTAGTATTGTGTAGTATGTTCTTATTAGTCAGGCAGGGCACCAGTGCTTACTGGGCTGTGTTTCCCTGGTTGGCCAAGGCCGCATGGCGTAGAGACTGTAGAGTGACAATGGAGAGTACTTGTCATCTTCGTCCTTCAGAAGGTCACAGTTCAATGTGGGCAACATAGAGCCGTGAAAGGATGGGCAACATAGGAAACGGAATGTGTTACAAGATTAGCAGCATTCAGAAAAGTGATGGAAGGTTACTTCAGGAGGAAGAGCTTAAGGATGGACTAGTGACTTGAGGAGAAAAGTGGCATTCAGGTCTAAGACTGAATGATCCATCTGCGGGGATCGCAGTATAAAATTCCAAAATTACAGAACATGGCCCGATTCCTAGAAAATAAGCCTATTATATCATGGATTTCCTTTTAGAAAGTCTTTTTAACTTTGGGAAAAAGATTTGAAGTGAGAGTGACAGCTGAGTCTCAAGGCCACCCTTCACTGGGTGTATCAACTTGCACAGAAGTCCCGATTCTCTTCTTTGTAGCAGGACAGGGAGCCGTTTCTTCCCAGCTGTTTTCCTGGTGGTGATTGTACTGATTCTTAACAAGTGTCTCAGGTACTTTCTTATTGCTGGGATAGTATGCCCAGCAACTACAAATTAAAGGAGGAGAGGTTTATTTTAGCTCACATGTTGTAGAGGGTTCAGTTTGTAGCCAGCTGGCTCCAAGGCAGGGCAGCATGGCACAGGGACATGACGGGGCAGAAACAGCTCGGGTCATTGCAGGAAGGAAGCCGGGCCTTCCCTCCACTTTCCCTTTTTATTCCTTCCAGGCAACAAACCTGTTGGTGCATGCCACATATAACCAGGTGGGGACTTCTGTAAATCCACTCAGACACATCCAGAACCATGCTAAACCATGAGTGGACTATCAGGGTATCACACACCCACAATCCTGTCTTTCCCCCAGAACCCCACCTGTGAGTGCATGAGGCTTTGTGGGGGACATCTAGATCAAAGCCATAACAGGACATGTGGCTTAAAGTGACAGAGAGTGGATCTGAATTCAAGACATGGGAAAGAGTGAATAATGGAGAATCTGAGCAAATGGGAATTCCATTGCAGCAGCAGCCTTTGTTTTGAGAAAGGCCACATTTATTATGTGAGTATTTGTGTGATCCAGGGAGTTTGGGTTGCAAAGAGACTTCATCTAAGATAAAGATTAAGATCTGGAGAGTCTTCTTATTCCTGGTGATCATGACAAATCCTCCCTCACCGAGCAAACGGTCTCACTTGATTCATCCGCACAGTTTCACTTGGCCGATGCACACAAGAACCATGTATGTAACCCTTTGTGATACCCATACAATTTTAAAATATTTTGTACAATGAATTTTCCTTTGCAAAGTGATAAGCTTCATCAGGGAGGATAAGAATCAGAAAGCCACCTGAAAATGGAAAACAGGCAAGGTACCAAGTTATAATAAATATTCATTTTGGAGTAACAATTGAGACGGAAAGTACAGGAGAAGGAATAGCCCCGGCGGTACTCTGGTTACACAACGTGAGGATTTAGAAGCACAGTGAAGAAGCTGGTGCCTATTGTCTGTGACCTTTTGTGCTTGTCAGTTTATTTTCCTCTCCCTTGTGTCAGTGAGAGCCTAATGAAAAAGGAGTATATCTAAATGGAACAATGATTTGGTTATGATTAAAGGTCAAGAGTGATATGTACTAAATCACTACTCACCGTTTCCATACTAGGTCAGACAGCAGTCATTTAAAAACCACAGAACATGGCCCGATTCCTAGAAAATAAGCCTATTATATCATGGATTTCCTTTTAGAAAGTCTTTTTAACTTTGGGGAAAAGATTTAAAATGAGAGTGACAGCTGAGTCTCAAGCCCACCCTTCACTGGGCGTATCAACTTGCACAGATCTTCAGCCCCAAGTTATCTATATGTAAATGGATGGATGAAGTACCAGTTTAATAAATGGTAGTCTTAATATTGATATTTGAAAGGTAATTTGTTACTTGCCTAATTCTGTCAAAATTAATGGTAGCTTCCATGACAAATTTTATGGGAACTTTAAATTATACATTTGCATGTATCAAAAATAGTTCCTACCATCAACTAATTTGAAATACACTGCTGGTCAGAAATAGGTCACTGTCATTTACTCACAAGTGCGTTTTTCTCACAATTTTGCAGAACCACCATCATCTGACCAAAATATATTAATTCAGTTGAAAAGGTATTAATTCAGTTCACTGGGTTCGTTTATTCTTCCATAGTGGTGAAGATGTGGACTATGGCCACTTAGAGAAGCTGTTTTGAGTCATGTCCAAGGCTGCAATGCTCTGTCGAGAGTGTGCATAACATTCTCAGGGTCTGACTAGGAAACTGCATTGCCTTTTGCAGGTTCTGTGCACCTGCTTTTCCCCCCGTAGAGTCCCGTACCTGAGAAACATGGAAAATGTTATTTTCTTAAATTGAAGAACTCAGCTGTAGTCTAAATGAAACGAGATAAATTGTCTTTTTCACAATTATCCATTAAAGAGAGAATTAGAATTAATATTAATCACAGATGTTTCATCAAGTTTTATTATCAACCAGATTGACTGCCAAAGTGCTTTCTGGAAGACGTTTTCTATCCCTCCCCCACCTGCTACTGAGAACAAACTGTTATTATGGGTCCTTAGATAAAGATTAATGGTTTTGGCAATTCATTTGAGGAAATCCATATTTTACTGTACACTCCACTTCAGTTGAAGGCATTGCTGAAAAGCATGGTTTGTCATTTACTGATGAAATTATACAGTAGAGACACATGATAGGATAATTCTTTCTACCATCATTAGATGTAGGTTAATCAGTGGGTATCACCCAGCCTGTATTTTTATAACTGTTGCAAGTTTTATTGTTACATAAAATGAGCAAGATATCCATGTATTCTTAGTATTTTAGGAGCTATATTTTCGCTTATCATATCTAAATTAATTTAGTATCGTTTTCATTTCTGACCAGTCACTGGAATAATTGCTAAGCATGTGGGACTTACAATAATTATGAACATTTGAGAATGTTCCATCCATTGGCAAAGTATAGCATAGATAAGCAGTACATTCATCAAGGCTCCTCCTTGTAAGTGATATTTATCAGTTCCAGATGAGCAACTTTTTCTTTTTACTCAAGGTTTCAGGGTGAACAGGAGCCAAGACCACGCAGGAGGCTGCCTCTCCAAGACACAACCACGCCAATTTCTTTTTTTTTAAATTTATTTTATTTTATTTTTATAGATTGAAGTCTTGTTTTTTTTAATTTATTTATTTAATTTATTTATTATTTTTTTTGTGTGTGTGTGTATGTGGCCAGCTCAGCCCACCTAGGGAGGGACGGGGCTGGCTGGCATGTGGTGCTGGGGGATTGAACCGCGGTCCCTGTGCTTTGCTAAGCTTGTTGTAAGTAGGTGCTTTAGACCACTGAGCCATCTCACCAGCCCCACCAATTTCTTAAATCTAGTGTTTCTCTATCCTTTGTGTCATTTCACTCAGGACTCAGGCTCTTGGTGCCCTAAGACAGTGTGGAGTAAAAAAAAGAAGAGTTCTTTGAAGTTTGTTCTTATTGGTTTGTTTTTTTAACTTAAAGAAGATAGACAGTAATGGTGAACAGGCAAAGACAACCACTGGCCAAAATAAGAATATATTTTATTGATAAAAAACAGTGTTGAATATGTGGAATGGTTCAAAACAAAAAGAAAAATCTATTTAATAAATCATTTAAGTGTAAGAGGCAGCACATCATCTCACCACTTATATTTGTAGTTTATTATATGATGATATTCTATTTTGAGTACTATTATAGTGGTGGATTACTAGAGCAGGCTTAACTGAGGTCAAGAAATTAAGCAGTATAGCTTGTATTTTTTCAGTGATGATTTGTCTCACATTAAATTGTTTTTCTTTTTTTGATGGAGACAATCTTAAAAAATGATTCCTAAAGAATGAAAAACATTCTATTTCTTCGTTTTAAACCTTATTTCGTTCATATAATAGAATAAAAGAAATGCAGTGGTTAGGTTGAAGGCCAACTTCTGCCTGTACAACTCTACTGAGATCTAAAAATAAGTCACATAACTGAGGCTGTTTCTTCAAGTTTGTGGGAGAGTACTAGGCTAGATTCAGGGTCCCGAGGCAATGCCAAGGAACAAGGAAATTTTTACGATTTTAGCATTTTGGAGCCAAGTTTAAGTCAACTTTCAGAAATTCTATTCTAAATAATTATTATTTTCCTGCAAGACTTTCCAAGGCTTTACATTAGATACAATACCCAGTAGCTCTCCTTTCTACCTGGTCAATGCAAACAGACTTTTGGGACTGCACAACCCACAGCCTGTGTCTGTCCCTCTTTTGAGATGAGCACCAAATCCAGGCTAATGGATTATTTTCAAAGACTCAGAAATTTGTGGAGAATTATGACATTTAAATTCTTCTGGCTCTTGTTACAAGAGCTCTTTTAAATCCTTTAAATAACTTTTATCACTTTTCAATGTAAATCCAGAGCATTAAAATCAAACTTTGATTATATCTGGTCAGTACACCAGTATGATAGATCTTCACTTTGTACTCTGCTACAGATTTTGTTTCACTGGAAATATGCCTCTCCAGATCTGGTGTTCTTCTGTACATGTGAGGGGTTTTGTGCTTTTAAATCATAACATGTTCTTTATTGTTTTTGTTGAGCTTCATCTTGGTTCAAGAGATCATTTCACTAGATGGCCTCAAGGATTGGCTTCCCAAATAATTTTACTTGTAACCCTTTTCTCAACCTCAATTCATATCCTTTGATGAAAATGTTAAGTAATATCTCAAAAATGGCCAATCTGGGTGTCAGAGGAAAAGAGATATTCACCGGCAAGTTGATTTTGAACATTGATAATACTTGCAGTGACTAACTAGCCAATCCTCTTAGTGATAAATCCATAATCGTTTTTCATCTGGTACCTTATTGTTCTGCAAAAGGCACCATGCTGCCTTTCCAAGTCACCCCGAGCATTTGCTTGGTGCACCCTTATAAGTCCTTTTGCTCTCTCACTGGCCTCATGTTGTGGGTGCTCATGATGTTTTCAATGGTTAGGTTTTGATTGCTAGGTCCAAAAAGTTCCCCCAAAGCTTAACATTTCTGAAGCTATCCAAGATGTGAGTGGATGCCTAGGGATTTTCAACATGCCAAGCACTGGTAATTGAGAAATGAACCATGGTGACATGCAGCATAATTGTGCCTTAACAAATTCAATTCTTATGGTGACATGCTGGAGGTATTCAGTAATTCTTCTTCAAATGCCCTTCTGTAGGGTATTCTTTTCAGATCAGCAAGTGCATTGATAGTGCCATAACTGCTGTGCCTTTTGGCAGCTTTGATGTCTGAGCTCAAACTTGATATGGGCTTCAGCCCCTTGTACTGTCTCTTAGTTTCAAAGGTTCTGATGACAATTTCAAGTTGTATGTCTTTATCATTAAAGGATAAGGTGTTGCTATCAAAGACTGCATATCACTTCTTTCGTATTGGTGAGGCAGAGGCAAAAGGAAGGAATGGGAATGGTGGGACAGCCTCTCTGTGTGGGAGGCCAGGGCGCCCAGGGTTTCTCACATGCCACGGGGGCAAGGGTGAAGCCACCCAGGCTATGATAGGAGGTTCCTTCCTTTCCAGAAGTTTTGATCTGTGCTAATGTAAAAAGAATGATGAGATAGATGCTACTCAATATTTTTTAAGTTCTGCCTTCTATTGTATAGGAAGCTTCCACTGACAGGGTAGAAAGAAATTAATGTTAGTTTTACCCCCTTGAGGAAATCTGTACAGGTCTATATCATTTTAAACAAGCATGACCTAGGAAAATTAGGATATTACAAAAGATAAATTGCAGAGCAGTCATTCCACTTACAAAATATGGGATTATTTTCAATAACCCTAGAGCTTTTTCTAAAAAATTACTTCTAAAAATTACAGGTTACATATACTTTTCAGGATCTGATTGTATGTAAGGAGCCAAAAGAAGATGAAAGTATTTAAAAGATAGTTGTCGATAAGCTGTATGCACAGTTCTGTGTAAGAGAAAAATTTTATCCCCCATTGTTAAGAGGACAATTTTATAAGTTTCTTCATTAATAAAGCAATGGTGATGGTGGTGATGCATGTGTGTGTGCATATGTGTGTGCATGTTGTGTGTACATGTGTGTGATGGTAGTGACGCTGGTGCATGTGACATGTCGTAGTGCATCTCTGGTCTTGGCTGGAATCATGCTTTTATAGACACATGATTGCGCTGTGTAGACCTTAGGGGCTGGTAGCTACTTAAGAGAAATAACCATTTTGTAACTTCATTAGTTTTTCAAATTAGTATTGTAGACAGCTCCCACTTTTCAACCCTGTGCTTTTTGGAAATAGAGTCATAAAGCAGAGGGTTGTAAAGTGCCTCCCATTTCCCTTCAGGAATAATATCTTAATTGAGACTGTGTCTCTAACCATATATTTGAGAAAAAATAAATCATAACCATGACCAAGCCTATGTCAGAAGCAAAGATGTAGTGACTATAATCCACAGTTATTTAAAACAGTAAAATTATATTCTTTTCTATAAAAGGGGCATAAATGTATTATACACATTGGCTTTACAAGCAGCCCAGAGGATATGGCCAGCAAATAAAAGATTCCACTAAACTATTTCATAAATTTCATCAGAATTAGATGTAATATAAATTAATTAAACATGTAATTCATGATAAATTGGTTCTTAGTATTTAAGGAAAGCTCTGGGGAGGATCACTTAGCTCTAATCTGTCCCAGGTCTGATAAACACCTCTGTTTTCTTTGATAGCTGTTTCTCCGCGGATTAGCCATTCAGTATGGTTCTCCTGAGAAGGATGAGCTTTGGTGAGCTAATTGGCTTCTCTAAAGAGTCAAAGCTCAGTTTCTTAAGCCCAAGAAGTGAGGAAAGCGAGCTAGATGGCCGCTGCATTCCTAAATGTGAGCTTTGTGATGTAGTGATCCAAGCTTTCAGGTTCCTCTGCAGAGTCACAAGTGTCGGTTCACAAGGGTTTGATGAGGATAAGGATGAGAGTGGTGACTGTGATGATGCTGATGGTTTCTCCGGTCTGCGTTTCCACATTACACATGTTCAGGTTAGTCAGGGAAGTTGCTAGTGCTCAGCCTTACTCCAGAATGAAGAGCACAAAGAAAATCTAAGCCCCTCCCCCTCCAACTTGCTAAATGCTTGATTGACATCTTTTGCTACCATCTGCCTTCTGTCTTCACAGGAAGGTCTTAAACAGCTACAAGGTTATTAGCAGGAATACTATAAAAAGTACTATAAAGTAATCTAGATATGGTGACACATGCCCTAATTCCAGCAACTTTGGAGGCTAAGGCAGGAGGCCAAGTTTGAAGCCAGCCAGAAAAACTTAGTAAGGAGACTTGCTCTTAAAATAAAAATAAAACAAAAAGAGGTAGGGATGCAACCCAGCACTAGAGTGCTTGCCTAGCCCAGGGTTCAAGCTTCAGCACTGTACTAAAGAATACACAAGATACTACGATAATTATATAGCTAGTTTCTTTTAGTTCATTAAAGATTTGTGCTAATATTATATAGGTAAGTTATCATGTCTACTTGGAATAACTACTAGGTACACAAAAATACACAGTGTATCAACTATTATAAGTGTCATACTGACCTGTTTTGAAGCTTGCTTCATTGATATATTTATTTTTTATTCTCTAAATTAAAAAAAAAATACAACATGAAATGAAACACATGAAGCGTTCTAAGTCATTTTGCTTTTGGTTTCTACAAATTTGTTTTAGTGTACCTTATTGAATATGAAGGAAAACCCCAGTCTAGCTTGAAAAATAAGTTTCTGATTCACATTTATAACAAAATTATGAAGCTACTTATATTGCACAAAACTCATAGGCTTCCTCAATGATTGGATTTCATATCTCCTCCAAGCTTTCTCCTCCAAGTTTGCAATTGTGTAGGCAGGTATAGTGAGCAAACAGCATTTTTCTTAGTCTGACCTTGTCTTCCATTCACATATTCCTTTTTTCCTTTCTTACTTTATTCAACAATATTCAGTGAGGGCATACTACTTTCACATAGCATTTTAGACTCTATGAATACAATTTTGGAAGTAAAATGGGCAAGGACCCTGTTTTATTAAAACCTACATTCTACCAGGAACAGATGATGGACAAAGGGTTAAGCAAGCAAATGATCAAATATGAAAGGTATCAGGCGGGTGGTCACTGTGATGATGAAAAATAAAGTTTAGCAAGGTAGAGCGAGAATATGAACATGGTGGGATTGCCGTTTTGTGCTGTTTTTCGAGTAACCAGATTTCATTGAACGGGAACATAAAGAAGATTGGATGCAGGACCAGTGTCTGTCTGGCAAGAGAATCTTCCAGGTAGAAGAGATAAAAGTAGCAGGGTCCTGTGAAGGTTGCATACTGGAGAAGGTGTCCTCATGCGGGGCTGAGACCCTCAGGGCTGAAGCAGGATGAACAAGGGGAGAGCTCTATTAATCTATGCAGAGTGCCTAAAATGTATGAAAGCATATGCCATGGAGTAAGGAGTCATTGTGGATCACAGAGGCTTGTAAGATTTCACTCTCGTCACATATGAGCCATTGGTAGTTTAAGGTGATCCAACATTTGTTCTCGGAGGATCACTCCGGAATTTTGTTCAATTTCCCAGAGTAGAGCAGAATACCCTCCCCCTCCTCCCTTTGATGAGAACTTGTGCATTCAGTTGGTTAACAGAAAAAAACCTTGCAGGAATAGATGGTGCAGAAAAATGTCACACATGCCAATAAGTAAGGCATCCATTGATCAAGTATCTATATTATAGGGGAAAAAGTAGACAAAAAGTCACCCTTGGTACACATTGTCAACATCTGTAGCTCTACTACTGAATTTAGGGTACAAGCTAGTGGATATGTTACCTCTGCAGTTTTCTGAGGACTCACACCAGGCCCTTGACTTTGCAAATAAACAGGTAGGTTTGAGCTCAGCGGACCTCTTCCCCATGAGATTAGGTGTTGACAACAGGCGTTTCTGTTTTACCTGTTCCTTCAGTTCTTGTACCACAATGTTGTTAGCTTGTTGACTTTTCCTGGCAAGGGCGAAGGATGAGAACAGGCTGAAGTTAAAGGGATAGACCATGAGGACAGAGACAGCAAGATCAGTTCTGGAAATCGCTCTTCCTGTGGGCAAGTGTGTCATAAGAACACTGCCAATTTTCCCAGTTTTCTTTTCAGAACATTGTGTTTTATTTCCTATTTCCTCTTACTGTGCTACATATGGGTACTTGGGAGTACATAAGTTATGGTAATATAATATTAAAAGGTTTTTCCTTGACATTTTCTTGATTAGGAAATATGCACAGGGCATGTCTCTGCAGGCAACTCCCCACTTGGTTTTCCTACTGGAAACTATTGCAAATGCCTAAGATTACACTGTCAAGTTCTACCAAGTTTTAACTTCCCCTTAGACATTTTTTGGAAGGACTTTTAAGAGCTTCTGGGAAATTATGAAACAAATATTTGAAGTAGGGCAATCCCGAAGAAAAGTATGATTTATACTGTAACTAAACTTGTACAGTTTTGGCATCAGAAAGGCTTGGAATTGAATATCCATTCTGCCATGCGCTAGCTATGTACAACACTGGCTAACTACTTATCCTAAATCTCAGTTTCCTTGTTTCTAAAATGAGGATAATACCTGCTGCAAAGAACTGTGTTGAGGATTAAATTTAATAATCTGGCATAGTGCCTGGTGCATGAAGTAGTAGATAAATGATAGCTATTATAAAAATATTATTGGTATGGTGCATCCTGAGATGTAGTTCCTCCCACCAAGGTCTATGTCAATTAAGAAATAATTTCATGTTTCTAATTTGTATTTGGTCCAATTAAGTGGAGAAAGAGAAACATTATGAAAAAATAATATTCTAGAGTAATGGGTGCCAAAAGAATCTGAAAATAAAAATATAAGTCTGGTTATTAATTCCTTAAAACAATCATTTGTAACCATTCCGTGACAGATTTATTGACTACAACCTTCATTTAGAAATGCTCAGCTAATGAGAACTCGCCCTTAGCTGTGATAATGGTGTATCATTTCAAGCTTGAACCATGTGCACCTATTTGGCTTCATTTCAGAATAATAAATGATTTCTAACTCATTTCATTTCTTGAAAATGTCCTTATGATTTAGGTCATAAATTGGATTATATGAATAGTATCCCTACAATCCATCATCCAAAATAAACTATATGATTCTGAGCTATTTTAAAATTGACTAACTTCAAACATTTTTCAGAAATTACATAAAGGGGTGACAGGGTTTCTCCAGCTTCTAATTTACCTTTTTATGCTCCTGCTTGATTGTTGTTCCATATTAAGGTTTATTTTCCCTCTAAAATAGCTCTGCACAAAGAGAGTATACTGCTAAGTACTACCACAAGGAAATGTTTACACATGCAAATGACTTCTATTTAGAGAGCTCATGATTAAAACTTGAAAGAATGTGGCACTAGGAAGCATGTGAATAACCTTTGAAATATCTCACAATAGAACTGAGTATGGGATATTTATAATCTAGGATTACAGCTGTAAGAGTACGTTTGACTATGTATGTTCTGTATACTATAAAGTACCTCAAAGTAATACTTGCTCGCCACATATTGCTTTAATTTAGATAAATTATCTATTTTGTCATTGTGACACTGTGATGTGGCAGGCACTAGAAGGCCTGTGCACTCGGAAGAACTAGGGGTACACTCGTCTGCAACAGGTGAGCCAGGCAGTGTCTAAAAATCCATCCTTAGACACAGGAAGGGCATCAGATTTCTTGCGATGGCCCATTTCAGCCTCTTACTTTGAGACTCAAGATACGTTTCATTATTTTATTGTTTTAGTGTTCACAGAGCAAGCTGCTAATAAGTCAGGGAGGAAAGGCATAATTTTCGCAGACATAAATTGTTTTATCTGCTCGAGCCTGGGAAGACCTGTGCAGCGGCTTCTTGCCTTAAGGACTAACCCCCTGGGCTCATCACGCAGACCACTGCAAGTCATCGTCTCATTTAGGTGGAAATCATGTCTTTTAACTCTTTGGGGTGTAGTAAACACTCTCCCTGCTTCCCCGTGCATGACTCCGGAGACGCCTCGCTCCGGCCCTGGCCGTGCAGGGGACTAATGAACATGTCATGTGTGTCTCGAGTTCTCCAGTCCCGGGCACAGCTGTGGCACTTTCCCCCCTGCTGTGAGGCACAGCACGCTGGCCATTTGTTGGCAAGTTCATATTTCACACCGCAGGGAATTGAAATGATTGAACAGACAGAAGAAGAGTTTTATTTGCAGTAGCCTACGTATCCCCAGACTCTGATTTGGCGTAAAACATCTGCTTCATGATCTGCTTCGAGGCCAGAACCTTTTCTCCGACAAAGGTTGCGACTTCAGGCAAGCTGTGCTTCCACTGGCAGGAGGAAATTTGCCCAAAGACTTGATTGAGTCAGAATCAAAGCATCCTGCTACAGAATTTCTTTTTTCAATTATCTCCGAAGAGGCAACCAGACTTTAAATGTATCTGTATAATAAATGTAATGAAATGAGACAAACACTTCTCCCTGCTGTCACTATCAATGGGCGGGACACACAGCTGGGTTTGCACACCTAAGTGCCGCTCACGCGCCCACCTCTCTGCCAACATGTGTACCTTGGCCGGAGTGTACTGTAAGGGTAGCCTTTGGATGTCTCTGGCCTTGCCAGCATGGAAACTAAATGCCTGCGTTGGTTTTACCTGTAGTGTTTATAGCTTTCAGGTTATGCAAGCGAATTGGCATGATGCTAAAAGTAATTATTACTATTTTTCTTAGTGAAAACACGTCATATAGCCTTTGTTTCATGTTATGGTTGTAATTACTAATTATGTTTACTTGTGGATTTTGTTATGCATATTCTTTGTTCAAGACAGCACTCATAAGCCTTACAGACATATATACAAAATTAAATCCTGGCATTTTATTATGCTAGAGCAATTAATGCCATCCTCATAATGAGAAACATGACATCTTCATCACTCTCTTCAGTATTTTTGTGTTGTGTTGTTTTAATGCAGACATTTACCAGAACTGAATCCTGTCACACACACACACACACACACACGCGCACGCACGCACGCACGCACACACACTCCTAATTGAATATCTGCATATCTTCAAGGAGTCCTGTGGGTGAAACCATGTATTCATCTTCTTTAGTTCTTAGGCCACTTTGGTTTAAGAGTAAGAACTGTTGCTTTTATGAAGTGCCTTTTTCTATAAAGTCAAAACCTCACAGCAGTGCACAGAAAACCGATGGTATAAAGGAGCTAAGTAGAGTCTTTAATAGAGAGAGCTGGGTTGTAAGTGTTTTTGTTCCTACAGAGCAGATAGATTTGGCTCCATCTGTTCCATATTCATAACAAAGGAGCACACTTACAGGAGGGCCAACTTCCCGAGCCGCCTGGTAATGATCAGTTCACCAGAATGAAAGCATCTGAGCCTAGTGGCGTGGCCTGGCAGAAAGCTCACAGGACTGCCCTTCAGAATCCCGATTTCCTTGTAACTCGAGTTGACATAAATTTTCCCAGCATAGAGTGAAAAACATCCCGATGTCTCATCTCCCCACAGCACTTCATGGTTGGGAAGCTCAAAATGTATACATTTTACCTTCTCTTCCTGCAGAAAGAAATTGTAATTAGATGCTATGGGGAAAGTTTGCACTTCAAGTGTCTAAAAGGTATCACGGGGGAGAGGCCGTTCTTCAGATTTCTGTTTCTATTCAGACTTTTTAATCTTTTTTAAACTGGGGTTAATGAATAGAAATATGAGTTATACCAAAAAAGGAAAAACCCCTGTTGAGTTTTGTAATTAGCAAACTTCAAAAGTCAATTTCAACTGAGACCTCTTAGATTAAAAAGATAAGTTGACTCAAGAGTTTTCTTCCACTGAGCAAAGGAAAAATAGAATGAATTCCCCCCTAAATGCCAAGGAATGCAATAAATTGTATTTATATGACATGTAGAATCAGTGCAGAAACATAAATGTTTTCTTAAGACTTAAATAGCGCATTGGTATTAAACAATTTGCTGAAAACGTAATAGCACATCACAGCTAATAGATAAATTACTTGTTTTTATGATAGTTTCATAAATTTCTTTAAAAACAGATACATAGTTTAAGGGATGGTTATCCTTTTCTTAATTCTGCAGATTTCAGATGCTAGGAGCTCCTAAAAAATACATCGTTTATTTATTTAATACACTTCAAGTTAAAGTATAATTGTAATTTATCAACCTATTATTATCCATCTTGCTACCATCTGTGCATTATCTGCTCACTAAACTAGGGTTTCTGGCACATCAAGTAGTGAATAAATCTTCCCAAAACTTTGCACCAGCAGTAAAGTGGGTGAAGTTTTCATCTGACTATCAGATTGTTCTGTGCTTTTGTGCAAAACATAAATGTAACGTTCGAGGAGAATGAAAAACACAGCAAATCAGTCTCAGGATTTTAGAACACGTTAGCAACGTTGGCCAGTTTTTATAACGTACCTGTAGCTCACTCAGTTTTCAGATCATTCAGTTATTCACCACTTCAAAAGCAGCTTTTGGGCATCTACTTTGTGTCAAGAACAGTGTTAGGATTTTGGAAACATGGGTGTATGAGGGAAAAAAAGGTGCCTGCTTTTGGAAGTTACCATTTAATCAGGAAATAGACAATAAACCTGGAAAGAAACAAACCTATAGCTGCCAGTCATGCGAGAGGCTTGTAGAAAGCTGTATGTGGTGACAGAAACACAGAGACAGCCTTCATTTGGCTGGTCACGGGAGGCAATATTGAGCTTTTCCTGGAGGGATCAATGTGAGGTTTTACTACACAGGAAAGTGGCTTTTGCCCATCATATAGTTTAGTTAGAGGGATATACTGGATTTAAAATTTGATAAGCATTCATGTGTTGACTTATTAGAGTTAAAAAAATTGAAAAAATAATTCTTCCTGGATATTCTAAATCTATGCTATTCAAATTAGCTTATATGGCTTATTCCATATGCATGGTTAGCAAATATAAGTATTTGGTTCCATTTACAAAGGTAGTCTTTTAACAATTTCATATTGAACTTAAAGATTTGATGTGTTCTCTCTCTATCCTGTGAAATTATGTCCCTTATCCATTTAATATGTCTTAGTTGTCTCAATGTAAAAGATTCTCAAGTGCTTTAATTATTCTTGTCATTATAATGAAGCTAAAACATTATGGACCTTTAGTTTTCTTAAATATTCTAAAACTGCATGTAAAACTAAGATGTCATTTCCCTACAAGTCTGAATCAATGCTTCCATCATATATTTTAAATTGGATTACGTATCTGGTGTGGTTGTCAGACTGGCCAGTTTTCCTTTACTTTCAAAATGTACACATGTAGTGATATTTTTTTCCTTGCAGAACAAATACTAGTTCTGTCGTTTTTATTTTCTTAAAAAATGCATACCCTGCTGTGATTAAAGACTGGTTATGTCCTAACACAATTTGGGGGGTTAGAGCCTCTTATAAGGTGCTTTACCTTGCTGACACTCCTCAGATCTTTGTAGAGCACCTGTCATGAAGCAGTGGACTTCCAGAACCAAGCAGCCCATGCTCCTGTTCTTGTAGAACTGTAACTGTAGTAACAGAGATAAGATGTAACAGCTAGTTCTAAAGCAAACAGCATGGGGTCGGGACTGTGAGGGAGATGAGAACAGACATTTTTAAGAACCCAGAAGAGGGTTATTGCGTCAGAGAAAGGAGTTGTATCTGAAGTGGCCAAATGGAACTGGAGTCCTAAGAGGCAAAAGAAAGGTCATGTGAGTTTAAAAATCATACTTTCTAGGAGGTTCTGGTAGGTAACGCCATTGGGGCTGGCTGCTAATATGTACTGAAGGGGGGAAAAGAGCAGGAGAGACAAAGAAGTCAAGATCAGAATCAGGCTAGGAGAGACCTTGGCTGCGAGGCTGCGGGCGCAGACCAGAATGCATGGGTGCTGCTTTACTGGAGAGGGCCTAGCTCAGAGACTCAGAGGGAGCCGGAATGCAGCCCTCCAGATTGGCTTTGGTTTTGCCCACTCTGTCAAAATAAAACCGCTAGCACGAAAAGTGTTCTGGTGGGAAACAGAGTGTGCAGTCCTGGTACCTGAACAATTCTCTCCCTGGAGAAAGAGCTTTCATGTGTTCAGGCCTTGAGAGTTCCACTGGGAGCCTGAAGCCCAAAGCAGTGGCTGTTGCTGCCTAGATACCTGCACTTTTGCCGGAAATGATAAACGTGAGAAAGAACACGGCCTCCTGGTGAAGAGAGCCACTGCTTAGTTATTTCTCTCTTGGTGCTGAGACAAAAATACAAGATGCCCAACGTTAAAGGGGGCTAGGTTCATGTAGCTCACAGTTTGTAGAAGTTTCAGGCTATAATAGTCTGAGTCCAAAACAGGGTGGCATGACAGAGGCAAAATAGCTCGTGCCAGGCAGAAGGTAGCAAAACAACAAGGAACCTTAGCAGCGTGTTTCTGCCAATTTTATTTTACCCAGGTTACTCAGGGTGGGTAGCACTCACACCCTAATCCTAGTGCCCATCGAACCATGAATTAATCCCAGCATCCCACAGGCTAGCTTCAGCCACCTCTGAGAAGGCCCCACCTATGTGTACATGAGGCTATGGGGGGACGTCTAGACACAAACCATAACAAAAAGAAAAAAAAATCACTGATTTGCGTTGTTATTTACTTGAATGTTGTGCAAAAAAATATTGAAGTGTAGAGTAAGAGGCATCTGTACATGGCAGGACTGTTTAGGACACTCCGCTGTATTCACCGCCAGGCTGGTTTTCCTTAGTGGCACCACTCTAGTGAGTCAAACAACACAGCGATAGAGGCGCATGCAGTGCCCAGCCTGGTTGCTTCTCTGTAGAATGTGTATCTTCATCTATTTATGCTCTTAAAGTAGACTACAAAACCGTTTACAGAATCTTAACAGCTTTCAAAGTAAGAGGACCTTGCAATGCCCTGATTCTCCAAACACTCTCAGCCTCACATAAACATCTTCATCATCACGGGCACAGTCCCCATTAACAAAGCAGGAAACAATCCAGGTTTTAGAAGTTGGTCTTCAGAGTTCGGTATGGTAGTGCATGCCTATGGTCCTAGCTCCTAGGGAGGCTGAGGCAGGAAGATCCTTTGAGCCTACAAGTTTGAAGACAGCTTGAGTAACATGGCAAGACTCCATTGCTAAAAAACACTAAAATTAAAAATACACAGGGCCCCATTTTTCCCACTGATTTTCTTCACGACATTATAAATAACTTTTTACCACCATTACCCATTCCGGTCCCCTCCCTCTCCCACATATTTCTACTCTGATCTAGAGACCCAAGAAGCCCCAGCTGGGCCTTGATTTTGAGAAATCCCATTGCAGAGGAGAAAATGCACAGAGCAGATGATATCAATCTGTAGAGCAGTGAAATAATATTCTAAATCTATGGGGACCTATCACCTGAGATTCCAAGTACACTATAAAATTTTACAGCCCCTCTAAAGTAGGTCATACTTAAAATTTGTTTTGAGAGGGGGAGGCTCATGGGGAAACTGAGGTGTAGACAGGTTAAGCAGCTGGCTCACAGCCACAGAAAAAGTCCAAATGGGTGAATCAAGGAGGACCTTTGGTGCCTCATTATACTTGCACTCAATCCACCACCCCATGTGATCTCTGAAGAGGAAGTGAAGGATGAGAGGGGTTAGGAAAGGCTCAAAGAAATATTAACATTTTTCTAGGAGCCTTTTTGAATCACATTCGCTTGGTGATTTATTAGTAATTTACTGTCACACTCCATTAGTGTTGTATGATAACAACCTTGTTTCTGTTATTATAGAACAAATGAGAAATGGGGGATGCTGTGGCTTTTGCGGGTAGCCATTCCCAGTCCCCACGATGGTGTGTCGCACATAGTGGTGCGAAGAGCCAGTGGAGAGGGAATAATATAAATATAATATAAATCATTTTGTAATTCCAGGACTTCTACTTGTTATCTGAACTTTTCCTTGTTAATAAAATTAATTTCCTTGTTAATAAAATTAACATCTATTCACCTTCGGGGCTTTTAAAAGCAAAATATCTCAGTGTTTCTTTCTGTGGTTGCATAGGTCAACTTGAGTATCCCTCTGCTATGGGGCTTCCCATTGGAAAAGATTTTTTCTTTTTTTCTTTTTTTAATTATTTTTTTTATTTTTTCTTTTTTAAAAATAGTTTGAATGAGAAACAAATAGTAACGAGTTTCACAACTGATTGCTAGCACATTTTCAATAATTAATACGTTGCATATTGTTGTCTTAGTGGTTATTCATTATACAAGATGCAGACCCGATATCCTGTCTGAAACACTAACAGAACAAACCTCTCTGATCATTGAATTAAGCGAATGGAGCTGTATACCTATCCTAACTATTTTGAGTATATAGATACAAAATGGTCATTCATTTGTATCCCCTTTTTTGGTTAGTTTTGTCAGAGAACAGCATTCCATTGTCATTTAAATACTATAGGTGCAAGAATTCAGCAAAATATCCAAATATAGTCCAATAGTCTATAATAGTAGTGGATTTTCCATAAGACTGTCAATGTCCAAAGTTGTTGAGCATTTTACAGCTCATCATATTAATATGACTTTACTTTTTATACCTCATTTTCATACTGGAAAAGATTTTTTCTAATCGAATAGTTCTTTTTTGTCAGTTTTTTAAAAATCAAATAATATTTTTCTGGATCATATAATACGTATGTGAACTAGGGCTACAACACTCACCATAAGCAAAGAGAAAAGAACAATCTGACCATCTGGTATTAAAGGCCTTGGACAGTCACTCAAGTCATGTTCTATAGCAAGGCCAGGACATAGAAAGCAGGACACCAGTTGAGCATGGGAAATTTATTTTCTTTTTGCCTAAAAAGGTTCAGGAATTGTTTTCTAAGTTCTAAAATATTTCATAATAAAAGTAATACCTACTCATGTTCACAGCTTTAAAAAAAACATGGTATCTCAATGTTATATTGCTTTCTGTAGTTTTATAGGTCAACTAGACTATGCCAAAGTATAGATTTTCACACTAGATTTATTTCAACTGCCTTGTTTCCCTTAGCATTAACTAGAAATGCTTTCTATAAGGGACATTTTAAACCCATTCTCCAAAATACAGGCTACTTGTTGCTCATAAGTCAGTGATATCAAAGACATAGCCTTGGGCTGGGGAGATAACTCAGTAGAATAAGCGCTTCCCTGGCAAATGCAAGGGCCTGAGTTTAATCCCTGGTTCTGCCAAAAAAAAGAAAAAAAAAAAAAAAAAAAGACATACCCTTCTTTGGTGGAAACTGGCTTATTGTCTCTAAGCTGTTAAAAGAAATACTTAGAATAAATGTGTACATAACTGTGATAATGTCCTATTTGTTTATTCCCAGTAATTAGTGCAGAGAAACTTGTCCTCAACCATTTATTTGAAGTAGCTGAGAAAAGTAATTGATCTACAGAGAATCAGCTTCTGGAATTTAAGCAGCACTTCAGTTAGCCTAGCATTTGCAGTGACAACTTTGCCTAAGGGACCATAGGAGGTGGGGGAGCTATGGGTGGTATCTTTTGTGCCTCCCAACTTTTCTTTTGTCCAAGGTTCCCAGCTGGAACTTATTTCACCTCGCTCGCCCTGAACTTTACTCTAATAATTTGTTCCCTGTTACAGTCCCCTGGTGTTGAAACCAAGTTTTCGTTTGGGCAGTAAGTTTTCCTGTCTCCTAGGTTTATTGTGGGAAACACCTCACTCTCCCTTTCTCTCTTTTTTTTTTTTAAAGACTCCCTTTCCCCAGCACCATATCAAAATATCTAATATTTATATGATATATATTTAATTTCTCCAAGGCCTCCATAGTTGGTCACCTTTCTAATTTTTACATCTGGGGCCTTGACCTTGACCTGCCAGTGATTTAAATCCTGAGACACTGCGTGCTGCAAGAGGTGAAATGTGTTGGCACATTTAGCTCATTCTGTGGCTACCCTGGGGGCCTGAGCTCTGTTGACTGAGAGTTTGAGCAAAGAATCAAAGCACGGCCTTTGGGGGAGGGGTATCATAGTGCTAGAGCACCTGCCTAGTGTGCACAGGGCCTGGGTTTGATCTCTAATGACACACACACACACGCACACACACATTCATGTTCACGTGATTTTTCCATACACAGTCAGCAGAATGGCATGATTCGTTCCCTAAGTATAGGTGATCTTGTTCTTTACTTGAAAAGTAAGTGCGGTGGTGCAGTTAGCCAGTTGCACATGGTTGTTGGGGTATTCTTCCTTAAAAAGAGGCCTAATTTTTGTTTCCAGAATGTTTCTGTGTGTCTGGTGACCATTTTCTAAGAAGCCCATATGGCTTTGGTTAATCTCTGTCCTATCCCCACCATTTCTGTTCCCTACCCTTTGCTTATATGCACAAAATGCATTTTATTGATTCATTAAATTCTCAGAGACATTTCTATTACTGCTCTGTATTTAAGTAGGCTTTATTTTTCCAGCATTTATTGTGAGAGGCCTATTAATACTTGACTCTGCCTTCACCTACCTTATTTGCATATGCTTGTGTTGTATGTTACACTGCAGAAAAACACCTCCGGGGGGAAGAATTAGGCCCTGCTAACAACTAATAACCTATCTTTTCTTTTGGCTTGCTCAAATTGAGAAGTATTGCCTGTGGCAAACATAATGGAAAACTGCATTTTTAATGCTCATGGACATACTCATTTCTTTAAAAAGAAGAAAGTGGCTGGCTGTTCTTAAAAAAAACAAAACATCCCAAAGTGCCCAGATGGACATGGTTCACAGAGAAGGAGAAGGATCTGAGTCTTTGGAATGAAGCTTGGAGGCTCAGGTTAGGCAGAAACGTTAAAATTGACTAGTGAGCCCGGTATTGGGCCTGAAACTGTGAAAGGAATACTGCAGTGTGGCCCCTCTCCTGTCAAAGTTTTGGTTCTTCATGAAGAGGGATGCTTGCTGCTTTGATTATTGGGGAATCAAGGGTTGCTTGGAATCTCATAACATTTATATTTAATTTGATGCTCTATGCGAAAGATAATTGATAGTCTTTTGTTAGTGGGAGTTTTCCTTTATTTTAAAGTCCCTTCATTTCAGGTGTTTGCAGAGCTCATCTTTGCAGTCTAGCTCTCTTATGTGAGAAAAGGCTTTCCCTCCTCTGATTTAAGTTCATATTTGTATCAAGATGATTTAGGTTTACCCAGCAATTTAGAGCTAAAGTGAGACATCGTGCTAATTACAAGGACTACATTTGCAAAAAATAAGTTGGATGCAAAGGAAAATGAGAAACAGCTCTTAAAAGCTGGAGAGAGAACAAATAGGTGTGCCTTTTGTATGTCTTCAACATTAGTTTATAATTACCTCTCTTCAAGGCGTATTTTAAGTGGACTTGTAACTGTAGCTTGAAATATAAACTAGAAAGATGCAGTTACAGAGGCATGGAACAGGCCATTGGAAGCATGGCGTAGCCGCCTGACGTACAGAGTGCTGCCAGTCTCCAGCATGAAGTCTGCCTTGGGAAGCCTGGGATTTAGGGATGTGTTTGTACACAGCATGGCATCCATTAACTCTTGCAAATTACTTGCCCCATTTGTGCGCAACACAACATTTCAGAATTTGTGTGGGGCAGGGATCTAAGGCAAGCTCAGCAGGGAGGGCCCTTGGATCTCCTAGGAGCTTCCTTGAGGCTCAGCAGAGGAGGATTCACTCTCTCACTTACTCACATGACTGTTGGCTGGACTCGAATTCCTTGTGAGCTGTTGGCTTCTAAGCTTCTAAGGCGTAGGTTTCTTGATGCCCTTGGCTGGAAGTCTCTGTTGGTTCCCTGCTTCATGGGGCTCTCCATGGAGTATCTCACAATAAACAGGACCTTGCTTGCAAGAAGAGAGTTGCAGGCATTTGTAATGTAATCACAGAGGTGAAACCATAACTTTTGCTGTACTCTACTCATTAGAAGCAAGTTACGAAGTTCAGTACACTGTCAAGGGGAGGGGACTGCAGGAAGCACTGCATACAGGTGATTGGGGGTCACTGAAAACCAGGTCAGAAATAGCTTCTAACAAGCATGGTGCTAGTGTTCTTTTGTTATTTCTGAATGATAGAATAAGTAGTCATCTGTGGTGTGGATGTCTATCTGTCTATCTCTCTGTTGTGCTAAGGATATCTTTTATAAATACTAATTTGAGGGCACTGAATATCGTCCCCTTTGAGTAGCACATTGGCTAAGTATTGAGCTAAGTTCTTGAACCTCAAAAGACTAAAGGAAGCAGTTTTCAGAGATGGCCTAAGTCAGGGCCCCTCTCTGAGGTCACGGAACAGAGTGAGAAAAGGGGTCCTCACGGCCTTGTTAACGTGGTACTCTAAACACAGAGAGCCAGAGTCTTCCATCTTGTATTTCATTATGTGTCACAAGGTTTTAATTGGTACTTTACAGCTTATTAGGGGGAAGGGATCCCTATGCATTGATGTATAAAGTTGCTATTAAGATAATAGAATGGGAGGTTTTGCTTATTTTAATGGTCCCCACGTCCTCACTTCCAATTTCTAGAGTCCAAACGTACATTTTTAGCAGTAAAGTGAGTAAAGGGATATGAATTTAGATTACATAGCAACTAATGACGAGTTTTCTCATTTTGATTTTAGAAATTCTATTAGAAAAACCATGTGTCTTAATAGAAAGAAATCAAGTCTAAGATTTCTTTGCTTGTTGCAGGTTAGCACCTCTTTTTTGGTTGAAATGTTTTAACTCTTTCATTCTAGTTGCTATTTGGTGGCTTCCGGGGGACCAGGGAAGCCTCTGCTAAGTCCTCTGACAGCACACCTGTGCCACCTTCACAGGCCTGCACAACGCTGTGCTAGCTGTTCATGCAAACATCAGCTATCACACGGAGGTGCCAGCTGTCCCTTCTGTGGCTTGTGCTTGCATCCCAGTTGGAAAAAAAGCACAAAGCACAGCAGGATGCGTGTATCTTCTATCTTAGCATCCACAGCATCCAAGAGCAAAGCACACATAGTAGGAATTTTAAGAGTGCTTGAAATGAGCATGAAAGTATAGTAGAAGAGAAGCTATTTTGATAATTATTCCCTATCAGTTTTCAATGGTGACCTTTTCGTTTTCTAAGGAGAACAGGGGAAGATATATTTATAATGCATATATTATAAAAAATAATGGTAGTCATTCTGAAGTGGCATTTCTCTGGAGTCATATAGACTGATACTGCTACCTCCTAACAGAAGCCAGGTGTATTTTAAGTGTTTACTCCTTCCCGTCCATCCCTTGTTCCATCCCTGGTTATAGGCTCATGAGAGAATTTTCTTTCTGTTTGTGGAACTATCGCATGCCTCGTTTTCTCTCTGGTCTTTTGGAGGTTTCCTGTTTGTCTTTTTGTTGGTTGAGTAGTGCAAACAGGCCTTGGGCTCACTATGCACCCCAGGAAGGCCTTGAACTTGTAGAGACCTCTTGTTTCAGCCTCCTAGGTGCTGAGACTGCAGGTGTGCACCACCACACCCAGCTCATTATTTTGTATTTTTAATGCTTGGCCCTCTGCCTTTTGTGTGTTTGTGAACAGTCAAGAATTTTGTATTATGTTGTACCTTTAAATATCACTAGTAATTAAACACCTGTTTTTTCAGGTAGTAGAAAGCATCCTACATCTATCAGCCAAGAGTGGTAAGGTGAAGAAACCTTGACTTTACTATGGAAAAAAGTCATACCCTGTATTTTAAAACTATTTATAAGAATTGTAGTTTTGCTGGTATCTTAATATTTTCCCCCTTTTCTGGCTTTATTTTTGTGTTTCAATATGTCAAATAAGAAAGAAGCCAAGTTAAACTAACCTAGCAAGGCATACCTTTCAGGTTGGCCCTTAGGGTTGGGGGTTCACTCTGTGAGCTCCAGAAAGCTGGGGGCCAGCCTGTGGCACTTGGTCTGTGCCTGTGTTCACAGCTAACATTGTGCACTTACGTTCCCTGTTCAGGAGGAGTAGGTGGTAAAAAAGTATCAGAAGGCATCAATTATGTCATCATCCAGCCAGCTTTTCTGATGAGAGGAAATGAGACAGTGAGGGGTAAGAGAGGTTTTGATCTTATATTTTATATAAACACATGTGGTATTTTTAATTCACATGAGGATGTAGCTGATCTAGTAACTAAAGCTCTAGTCCTTCCTTGTGAGCTGAGAAGAGAACTCTAGGTTTTTCTTTTTTCCTGCCTACCTGGCTTATCATTTGCTGCTCTTTATTTATTCACTGGACTCTACAATAATTTTTATGTCCTGGCTTTATTTCTTTTTAAGAAAAATTAGAAAGAACTATTTTAAATCCAGGAAGCTTCTCACTATAACAATTAAACCTTTGATCCTGCTGTGAGCCTGTTCCCCTTGTGGGAGCTGTAAAATCAGTTATTTGCACATGGCAAGCCAAGTCCATGGGGCTTGAAGTGAGTTCATCTCGGCTCGGAGATCTGTAGAGTAGCTGTGCGAATGTCCATGTGTCGCTTCTCCACACCACTTCACATGAATAAGACGCTCTCTCAAGAGCCCATGGTTTCCTGATGAATTGCAGTCACCTACATGTGCTGTGCTTGTGACAGGCACATTTGCAGTTGGGGGCCACAGGAAGGACACCATTTCCTGGATCAAACCACAGAGTGCAAAGATTGTGCCCTAAATAACACACTAGTTACTGTAAATGTCAGGAGAGGGAGTTTTTCTGACTTTGATTTAATGAAAGCCTACTGCAAAGCCAGCTGTTAGCACTTCCTAACTGCTTGTCAGAGGGACCTGGGGTGACAGGGAGGCCTGAAAACATCTTTTCTCTTACTTTTGCCTTAAAATTAAGAGTTTCAACAGGTGTTAGACAATGCCACCAGGGGTCCTGTAGTGCTTAACTTCTTTGAGGTGGTGAATTTATCAGCTCTCCTGCAAGATAGTTACACAGATCTGTAGTTATATGGGCAGACTCCTGTAAACTGGGTTTGGAGTTTGCAGCTTGAATTCCGTCACCTGTAAAGTAAGCATTTTGGTGTTCTGGGTTCCTCGTGGAGCATAGCACAAAAATGAAAGAGAGAGCTGGCATCCCGGCTGCTGGCTTTCTCCTCGTCACTCTGGGCATTACCAAACTAATTTTAAGCCATGTGTGCCTTGATTGATGTCATCTGCTGTGTCTGAACAAAGAAACCACTTGAAGAAGAACATAGGGAGGAAAGGATACAGTCCTTGTTTCTGTAATTTTTGTCATTTCTAGAGTGCATTAGTAAACACATGTGGTTGTTGAGGGTCTTGCCACCCTCGGGAATCCCTTTGACATTATGCTCTGAGTATTGAGGGCAGATAATCTTTCAAACATAGGGAAAGTTTGCAATCTTATTATTTTGAGGAGGAGAAGAAAGTTTCTTCCTCAAATGACTTATAACTTGAAACATGTTGCCATGTTTTGGTAAGCCCACTTTATTAATTCCATCCTTCTCTGTGGCAAATTTGAAAAAAACAAATAAATGTGACATTGCGACATAGTACTTTCTCAATAGCATATTGTACTTATAATAGTGTGATGGAAGTGGCTAGGCTTCGTTTAGCCAGATAGAAAGTGGAGCCAAGTTCTGAGTAAAACCTCTAATTGAATTACCTGAGGAGCACTGACAGACGGAGCTCTGCTTTGCCCAAGAGAAATAGGTCATGTTTAAGTCGGCCTTGCAGCCCGTCCCTGGTTTGTGCCTGCACTCTCACCAGCGGCCTTTGGGGGGGCCTCTTTCCCAGCAGTGGAGGAGAAATAGCCCCTAATGTGAGGGGGCTCAAGCGATATCCTGCTCTGAGGAGGGCTAACAGAGCAAGTTAAATGGAAACACCTTTGAAATAAAAGTAGTTTTCCACAGATCACCCACATTCTTGCTTGCTTCCTTGCTGTAGAGGATGGAGAAGATAAGCGATGAAAAGAGCCGGGTCCTTAGCCCTTAGATCAATCCAGTGGGATGGTTAGTTTCGTCTCCTGACAAGAATTAGGCCAAGTACCTATTGTCCAAGAAAGAGTCTCAGACAATTTGCGTGTGAAAACTATGAAGTAACTCGTTGTTGTTCTCTCCTTTCTCCCTGCCTTCTCTGTCCTATCCACAGCCTCTGCAATTCCAGATAATGGAAGAAGGTCCTGCCTAAAGCTCAAAGTCTTTGTGAGACCAACAAGTAAGTTGACTAGAATGAGCTCCTGAGGGTCCCTTCACTGCGCATGCTTTATCGTGTGGTCTGGTTCCGAGCGGTAAAACTTTTTTTTCTTTACTGTTAAATCTCGTGTGGTATCTGTTTTGTATATCAACATCCATGTTTTAGTTTTCATCATATTTTTTTCTCATCATTCTTCATGATGCTTTGATTTAAATACACGGCAGTTGCTAACTTGTTTCTTAGATTGTTGTACGTGCACAGCAAGCAGGAGCAATGTTGGCATCTGGATACGTGCCACTGATCGTAAAACAATCTCTACATAAATAAAAGGAAAAACTAGAGAGAAAGAAAAAAAAGAGAAAGAAATGGGAGTTTAAGGGTGTCTTCACTAACATATTTGGCTGTTATCTCTATTTTTGTTATAGATAGCTGTATGAAAACTATAGGTGTTCATGATCGTGTTTTCGATGTTAACGACAAAGTAGAAAATTCATTAGAACCAGCAGGTTAGTATGCTTAGAGAATCTCTTTTAACAAATGCATCTATCTCTCTGGTGCTTCAAGTACTTTTTTTTCCTTTCTTCTCTGCATGTTTGCATGCGATAGTTGTTCTGCTTTTGCCCATTGCTAGTGATGCTAATATTACTTATCTTCTACCTCATTCCTCCAGTATCTTTGTGTAATGCATGTTAGATAAAATAGAACTCTTCTGTTTGGACATGGGTTTCATTTAATACAGTATCCTAATATAGAAGTCCCATCAGAGTGCTAAAACCTCCCTGCCCTTTGCCATATCTTCGGAGCATGCTGGAGAATCACTGAATCTTGAATCTGTTTTCATATAAGACAGAAAACATTTCTGTTGTATATGTTTATAAAATTTTCTTTTCCTGATAGCCAATTCTGCGGATAGATGAAAGTAGGAAGACGGTTAAAACAGGAACTAATCCAACAACTCAGTTTTCCTTAGGAGTTCACATGCATCATGGAACTGATCTAAACAACTTTCTTGTATTTCAATATTATTTTTGCCCTGTGTCAATAGCAATCAGTCCAAAGAAATACAATCATGTTGCCACAAGTCCCCACACCTGCAGCTCCCGCAAATGTACGCAATAGCCCATTGAGACAAATGTGGTCCCTGAGACAAATAAATTTCAAGGATAAATATATTTTTGTTCTATTCTCTTTGACATACCCAAACTTTCCCATTACTGTGAGGGAAAGTAAAGCCCACAAGAGCCCTCACATAAGCATTTACGCTGCAGCTCACTGTGGATGATAACCTAGAAGCTGTCCATTTGGTTATAAAGTCAGTCTCACCATTCGGTGCAGCCAGACTGATGGTGGGGGTGGGAGCCTTCTCTCTGGGTGTTGTTCACTGAGGAGTGCTCTACCGGCCCCCTCCTGGGTGGTGAAATTTTTCACCTGCCTGCTCAAGATCTTCATGATTTCCTTTGTCATCTCCCATGACCATCTCAAAGCTAAGCATTAAGAAAGTAAAATTATTTTCTCTTCACTCCAATATTTGAGCCCCCTTATATGATGAATTTTTTTTGTGTGTAGTAGGACATTTCTTTCTCATGGTCCTTTCTAGGGATTGGAGACCCACTTTATACTGAGTGGTGTTAGGGGGATCCCAGTCCAGGAGCTGTAGGGAAACTCACCCCAGTAACTGCTGTGCCTCTGGATGTAAACTAGCCTTCGTGCTGCAGCTGACAGGAAGAGTCAGGTTTTTCTCCTCAAACATTCTAGTCTTTTTGTGGCAGGCGTCTCACCCAGAGTGCAAATGAGAGGTACACACAATGAGCCTTTGGAGACCATGGGGCTCCCGGATCAGTTAGCTGCATTAGAAAGTTGTAAGGAATGAGTGTAATGAGGAGACACTTTAATTGTGTCCTGGAAACCTGGGAGCATTACTGTGGCCTTTTAACACACCACACTCCCCCCAGGTATGAGGACATAGGCCGTCCTAGAAGCTACAAGTTCACTAGGATCTCTTTTAAAGACCATAGCATCTAAGTCTTCCTCCTGTGACTGAGAATTCCTTCCAGGCCACAGAGCCTGTTAGACAGATCCAAGTTTAATATTCATGTCTTCGTTCCCATTCCAACAGTAGTATAAAAGTGGGTTTTTTTGTTTTGTTTTGTTTTTTCTATTTCTAAAGGTAAACATGAGTGGAATAAGTGCTTGACTTTCTTGGCTTTGTTGACATGTCACAAAGAGAATGTCCAGCAGAGTTAGATGTGTTACAAATAAACCATGCGCTTGGTCTTGGGAGATAGCTCGGCAATCTAAGCATCTGCCTGGCAAACTCAAGGACCCAGTTCAATCCCCAGTACTGCATTCTGTGCCAATGTACCAAATAAATAAAAAGATTTAGAAAAAACAAAACAAAACAAAACAAAAAAAACCATCCCCAAGATTATGGCTTTTCAAGACATATATAGAATAAAGACATAACTTTCCTACACTCTTTTTTTCTTTCTTTCTTTTTTTTTTTTTAGGTAAACCTCAGTGCCTGTCTAGAGAGCAAAAGACTTTAAAAACAACAGATTGCATGTTTTTCTCAGGGAATGAAGAGACACATTGAGGCACAATTAGGAAAATTATTTTTAAATTCAATTAACGATAAAATGCAAGCTATTAAGATGCTTTCACGTGCAAGCATATTTCATTATGTTTTGGGTAATCAGATCTCTTTTACTGAGTATTTAGTGCCCCCAAATCTATGGTGGAAGTTTCCAAAACCATAGCAGAATATACTTGAGTGTGTATATGCGGGTACGTGTGTGTCTGTGTGTGTGCAGATGTGTTGAAGAATAGAGCATAAGTGTACCTGTGAGTCAGTAATGGCTGCAGTTCAGTGTTTGCTGGTGAACAGCTTCACTAAAAATGACATCAGGTTAAGCCATCATGCCTGGCAGCGCTCATACAATGACAAATTTGAGCACTTCTTTGTTCTGTAGAAAATTCAGTCAGATCTGAAGTTCTTTTCCTGGTTAAGTATGAATATGTCCCTTTACCCCCCTCTATGAGAAGAGGCAGACAGTGAATCCAACGACCTTGGAAGGCCCCCACTGCATGTTCTCAGCAATACGTACTAATTCACCTGACTGTGGAATGTATTTGTCTTTTTTGTTCTCTTGCCTTCTCTGCCTGCCAGTTTCCTATCATCAGGGATGCAGAATAATCTCAGGACAGACGTATGACACATCACATGCTCCAAAATGTCACTAGTGTTCCCTCAGTTAACCATTCAAAACCCCTGTGGTAGAATCTGATAGCCAGGAGACAAGATTTGACTTGGCTTCTGAAGAGGCATGTGTTCTTCTTCCAATCCTTGTTCATTGCTACAAGAGTTAGAAATTCTCTCCTAATCGGGTGTAATTGTTGTTGGGATAGCTGTTAGTTAGGAATTCCTCTTTAGAATCTTGAGAGTGCTTTAGTTTTATCTAAACAATAGACACTTCCTCATGTCAATTTTGGGGGTCATAGAATCTCCCATCATTGAAGGTTTGACTCAATCCAAGGATGCTTTGTGCAGTCCAAGTTGGAGAACGACGCGTTGCAGACACAAGAGTAGAATCATGATGTCCTAATTTCCCTTCTGGGAGCACAATTGAATGTATTCATTTGCTGCTTAGGAAAAACCAATGAAAGGAAAAGTCAGCCTCATGCTTCACTTACATTAAAAACGAAAGCCTTTCCTCAGTTATCCTGCAAGATTCTTGCACTGTGTCTGGTGCTGAGTGAGCCTATGCTCATGGCTAAGGCCCAAGGAACACTGGGAGGGGACCAGAAACAGTAGAGGAGTCCCCTTCATGCTTACACTGAGCACCTAAGTACTGCCTGGATATCTCTTAGCAATATGCTTCCAAGCTGCTCAAAAAGGATTGTGTAATACATTAGTAAGAATAAGGTAGACAAGAACCCAATAGATGATGTAATATCAGTTGTATCAGCAATGTTTCAAAGTGAATTCCGTAATCCTCTGGGTCTTTCTTAGTTTAGCCTGAAGTACTCAATTGTTTTGACTCACGTCATTTTGGTGCTCATAAAAAAGTGATTTGGATTTTAATTTCAGGACTATTCAGGACCTTTCCTTCTATGTCCTATAAACGTTAAATTTAATTAATACCTTAAAAGGCTTAAAAAAAAAAAGAAAAAAGAAAGAAAAGACTGAGAAAAGGGGAGAGTCTGTATGTACGTGGCTGCATTTTCCAGGACTTACTACATTTTTCTGTGCATTGTTCATCTTCCCCTTCTTGCTCCTAACCTTCTCTAGTATCCTAAGTGAAAACCACTCCAGATAGGTTTGCTAAGGTCCAGTAAAGAAGAGCAAATGAGACAAAGAGTTGCTGCAACTCCTATATGAGGGCAGGCTAACATGATACATGTACTCATCTCCAGGGAAGAATATGCAACCCTGAGAAGACATATTTCCTAGTTCGCATGGGGAATGAATGGCCTGCATGGAAACATCTCCAATGAGCATATCTGCAGCAGTGGCCAGCCAGTCAGCCTAAAAAGAGGTCATTTTAGGACAAATAGCAGGGACCAGGACTCTACGCTATCACAACATGTTATGTGGTAGAAAAATATAAATTAGTTTAAAATAATGGATAGCTAATCCAGGAAGAGACTCAATGTAGGTCATTCAGGGATATTTAGGGATTGTCTTTTGAGGTCTACAGAATAGAGTAACCACTAGCGTGTCCTTTGTCACATTCTCTGATTGACCGTTGACTGAAACCCACATGGCAATGGCAGAGCTCCTACACAGGGTTCCCTTGATGCTGAATAAAATCTGCATAGAGGCCCACTGTTGTCCCTCAGAGCACGTCCCTCGGGGATCACTGGTGTGGCAGCATATGAGTAAGGAGGCCAGGTAGTAGAAGGGCCACACCAGAGAGGAGCACGGATCCTGAGCAAGCCCCCATCCATCTTTGGGCACTAATTACTGCAAAGTTCCCATTTTGAAGTTAAGCCCGTTAATCATGCAGCTCAGGGAGGCTATCCAAAGTAGGAGGCAGCCTTGTAGAACACTTTATAGCAAAATAAAAGAAGCTTAACTCACTTAATCCATTTTATTTAGAGGAAAATTTGCATCCATGCTGATAATTTATGTGCCAAGCTGCAGCCCGATAAAAATAAAAATAGTCAAGTTCAAGTAATTTAATCCTAGAGATACAAGGCCTATAATAGAAATAGCACCACAATTGATTTCTAATTGTAGGCACATCAGTCGGTCCTAGTTTATTGAAGTTTGCTGGGCCTTCTACGTAGTTTATTTAAAATGCTGTTGTTTTTGGCACTTAACTTTCCCTACTTGAAAATTCACCTAGGAACCCAACAACCAAGCATTCAGCTCTCATCCTATGAAATGGCTAGAAAGAGGAGACTGAGCGGCCCTTTCTGGTTAACCACTAATATGCCAACGTAACTGCTTCCCTTCCCTGTGTCCTCCAACACGTACTTTCCTTCCTGTGTATTTGAGATATTTAACGGGAGCACTCGATAGCTTCGGTTTCTGCAAGGTGCAGCGGACTGCTAGCAGACCAAAGTCCCTCGCGCCATGGAGGTTACGAAGTCCGTCCTCACGGTTTCCCCCCTCAGTTTTAAAGGCAAGTTCGGATATGGCCAGGAAAGTCCGATTTTCTTTGCCCTCCTTTTGTTTGCTGTAAATAATGAGTGATTATGCAGACATGAAAGTCAATGGTGGCACAAGGTTCATTACCCTACTTTGCAGAGGGTGGCGAGGTCTGCGAACAGCAGGCTGCTGCGAGAGTTATTAAGGATGTGAGATCTCACTGGAATGTGTGCTTTCTGTTTGAACAGATGACACCGTCCATGAGTCAGCCGAGCCATCCCGCGGCGAGAACGCGGCACAAACACCAAGGATACCCAGCCGCCTTTTGGCAATCCTACTGTTCCTCCTGGCGATGCTTTTGACATTATAGCAGAGTCTCCTCCCGTCACCTGTCACAGAAAACATCAGGGTCTTGGAACAACAGAGATCCACCTAACTGCTCATCCTAAGAAGGGACTTGTTATTGGGTTTCGGCAGATGTCAGATTTTTGTTTTCTTTCCCTTGGCCTGAATTCTGAGCAACAACATGGGGAAGGGGGGCTGAGCTAGTTGCTGCCTCCCTGACTCCAGCCCACCCCTAGCCCTTGCCCTTGACTTCTCTCACCCCTTCCAAATTCAGTGGACCCCAGATGAAAATGCCAGCTTGCCGGCGTGACACCCGTGGCTTGCCAGCTCCTGTGCATTGTCCTCTAAGAGCTCCCCTCCGTTAGTGCACTGTGTTGGCAGGTCGTGGTCCAGGAAGAGGGGCAATGCAGCTAGCGACAGCCAGGCCCGGGGGCTCGCTCTCCTATACAATATTTATGCCTTCTCATTCAGGACTGCGAGATGATCGTGCAGGGCATCGTGTCACCATGTCAGGTCCAGAGGGGAGGTAGTAAGAATAGATATAATATTACACCATTTCCTCTAGGAGTATATAAATGAACAGGCTTCTAAAAGGTTGAGACACTGGGATTTTTTAATATGACTGTCTTAAAGCATTCTTGACAGCAAAACTTGTGCTCTATCAAAGAAGCCTTTTTTCTTTCTTTCTTTCTTTTTTTTTTTTTCTTCGAGGAGGCAGGTTGGGTAGAGGAATGCTATCACAAACTAGTGTGAAGAACAGAGAGAACTCTATGTTGGTGGGGGTGTGTATGTGTGAGTGCCTCTAGTTTTTTTGGTGACCGGGCAGTACACACCAGAATTTTTTTTTTTCTTTGAATAAAGATCACCATGGTGCTACAACTTTTCTTTTTTTTTGAAATTCAAAGAGGCATTTTTATGAATAAAGTGACCTTCCCCAAGGCTGACAAGCCAGGGTTGATGAGTGCAGAGAGAAATAGCTTTGGCTGCTCCTCTGGGGGACGACGTGTACCAAGGAAAGGAAGTAGGTGGCCAGGGGAGCTGTGAGTTGGCTTTGCTGAAGCGCCAGTGTGCTGTGGCCTTTTGACTCCCACCCCATGCCCACGGTTGGCTCCACAGGGGGCTCAGATGCAAACCCCTGTCACAAGGAAAGTCAGTCAGCGCTACTTGGGAGGGCTAAAGGGAAATTTGGAATAAAAATTCCAAAGTTTGGAACAAAAAAATTTTCAAGTGTTGATTCTATATTCTTTCCCTTTCTGACACAGCCTAAAGCGTAGGGGGAACATGTGTTTATCTGTGGGTGATAAACAAGATGGAGTCCCAAAGACTTTAACAAAATATTTTTTTAAAAATCCACTAGAATAGAAAATACATTATTTAGATA
The DNA here is from genome assembly GCF_000260255.1 of Octodon degus. Taxonomy (NCBI): domain Eukaryota; kingdom Metazoa; phylum Chordata; class Mammalia; order Rodentia; family Octodontidae; genus Octodon; species Octodon degus. The sequence goes on from NW_004524585.1 coordinate 17,320,793, forward strand.
TACTTTATGCTGAGAGTGAGTATATATGCTTGTCCTATTTAAACATGTGAGAAAAAGTGGTATCCCTTGATACATTTAGAAATACAGGGGGGCTATCTTGTTTCATTGTGGGGGTGGGACAGAAGAATAAACATAGGATAACCCTGTTTAAGGAATTTCAGCACGGCCAACCGGGGACATTTCCAGTTGATTGCCAGGAAATGCAAGCCTTGGGGTTTCTACTAGTAGGGTTCTCATGAACTTTAAACTCCAAAGCCTAGGCAGGGAAAGTGTCGGCCCGATGGAAAAGCGACCTAGCCTTTTCTGCTATTGCAGGACATGTCACTAGGAACCATGCCTTTCAAAGTAAGTAAATCAATAAATGCAATGATCGTGTAAAATGTGAAAAAGTTGAAAGCATTCCAGCAAAATAAGGATTTTTTATAGATTCATTTTTTAAGATGTATATATAAAACAAAGGGGGGGTCGTATTATGGACAGACTTCATGAATGGAAAGTTGCTTAGAGTTGTGAGTAGGTTTTTTAATTAGAGAACTATGTGAATGAAAGGCAGCTGTAAAGGTACTGCACCCTAGAGAGTTGTACACATGTCGAAATGGAATCTGGGCTTACCTGATCCAATTGGAGTGGATGTTACTACTGAGTCTGTTCTCACTTGGCACCACGAGCATGGAGCTGCCAGCCTCCCAATACAAACAACCCCTTTCCCCTGATGGCAGGAACTTTTCTGGAGTGGCAAAGCCTTTCACAGAAGGCACCCAGCAATTCACTGACACAACAGTTCACAGCATCAGATTCCTTTTTCCTTTCACTATTTATATGCTCTATACACCATAATGTGCAGAAATACTCTCATTTTTATTACTAGTTGCAGGCTTGTTGGTCCAGTAGGATTTGAGTAGGGGGGAAAATACCCTCTAAAATGGATCAATAGTCAGAAACAAATAATACTGCATGTTGTGTAACCAAGGAAATCAAATGACCCTGTAATAATTCCCGTTAGTCATAACTACATTAGCAGTGCTAATTTCATTTTAGAAATGGTGACTTCTGTGGTTTTTCTAGCATTTGTCTCTAACAAATGAGACTATCATTACTCATGGCCCTCTTTGCCATTGTCTTGCATTTTCCATGGGGAAATTAGACCCTTTTACTTTGCCATTGCACCACCACAAATGAAGTAAAAACAAACAAACAACAATAGCAAGACTATCCACAGCAGTAGGCAGTATGCTCCTCTACCTATAAGTGATGTAACTGTAGTTAATGCGCTTGCCTTGATGTTTTCCAGAAGGTGATTGATGCCAGACAGTTTTTATCATGTCCAAAACAGTGCTGGTGGCCTTTTGTGGCGGTGTTACAATCCTCTGGGGGCATAGGAGGATATTGATGCAACTTTGTAGCAGCCTTTAGTGTAGAAAATAATTCAAAAGTTTGCAGGGCAGCCCTAGCTGGCCCGCAGCCCCAGTTGGTCAAACCCCAGTGACCTTTGCCCCGGTTGCCACGGGCTTTGCTACATGAAGCAGGGAAATAAGGATCTGTCTGTTTAGTGGATACCGTGTATCCTTTAATAGACCAGATGAGAGTTCGTGTTAGTTTAGACTATTGTTTTGTACTGTACTTTCTTGGGTGGCAGAGGAAAAAAAAGTAAACATTAAAAAAAAAAAAAAAAACCTGCGTTCTTTAAATTCTGTATTATTAGCAACCTCTGTTGTATATAGTGTTTGATAATAAAATATTAATTTGATTCTTATGTCTTTTGTAAGTGAGAACAATAGACTTTCAGGATACAATACATGCATTGAGGCTTTGAAACACCCAATGTGTCCATGGCTGAGAAAAGTCACAAATGGCTGAGACACTGCTCCATACAGGACTCCTGTGGTCATCGCCCACCCAACCCTAAGACTCCATCATCTTGCCACCTGGAACAACGTGACTTTTTTGATCACTAGTATGTCCTCAGTGTTCTTGAGGTCTGATGTTGGAGCCCTGTGATCCTTCCTTACCTTACGCATGTGGTTTGAAAAAAAAAAAAAAGTTTAGACAAATTAATTATGGTTCTGTACTTCTGTTTGGTTTTCTGTTTGTGGTTGTCCCATGGACTGTTTCATTTTTCTCCCCAGTAAGAGTCTTGTCAGTGTGAAGCGCAGCCCAGGCATGGGAATGGCTGTACACCCATCCCTCTAGGCAGGTCACGCAAGGGGCCAGACCCCTCTCTGAGTCATTGGGAAAGGAAGAGTCGCACAGTACCTGTGGATTTTCAGGAACTCTTTTTCTCCGGTGCCTTAACAACGGCTGCAGCCATTTTATTTTAAAAAATCATCACTCTTAGAGTTGTGGTCACTAGCTCTTCTTTGAAAAACATCTCAATTGCTACTCCCATTTGCCTACACCCCTTGACTTTTTGTGTTGATTTTATTATTATTATTACTTTGTCTCTTGCCTTCTCCTCAAGTTTTCTTTCCCTCAGAACCATGAATGGGCAGGTCTGTCTCTGGTTTGGCATCACTGAGCTTTTCCCACGCGCTTGCCCCAGAGCTGCTCGGGTGTGAGACAACTCTCCCTACGGTGGCTGCTCCCATTGTCTGTACAGTTTCCTAGACGCTGGCATGTTGGAGGTTACCCATGAGTCAAAACCCACCTTCCATGCTTACTCTCGACACCTCATTGAAACCATTCATTGTGCGTGTGTCCGGGTGTGGAGTCCGGCTCCGTGTGCTCCTGTGCTTGTACTGCCCTGCTTTGCAGTTCCTTTGCACTTACTCACCGAGTGCTGTTTTGAAATGCTGACATTATATAAACGTAATAGAAAATGTAAAAAAAAAAAAAAAAAAAACCCATACCACCACACAAGCAATCCCATATGATCTGTATTTGTATATACACGTGTCCGTACAAGTATACCTAAATAAAAATTAAAGATTTTCACCATTTTAATTGGATCCCTCCTACTTCTTTGTTCCTTGAATGATGCCTTTATTTCAGGGGCTACTTGTACTTTGCTGATTTTTCAAAATCTTTGTGGACAAAAAAAGATAATGCAGCACACACAAGAGAAAGCCTGGCTGCTCAAGGAATGCAGGGTTCGGCATGGCCACGTCTCTAGGCACACTGCAGTTATTCTGATGAGATAATGGTGAGATTTGTCTTGTCTCTTTAGTAGTATGACAAGCCCTGCATTTAAAATAACTTAAATATGATAGGAGCTACACACATATTACATTCTTTCATTTTGCACGTTTTCACCCCATCAAGAAAACAACCAAATCAACATTTTCTTAGCAAATATATCTCAGAAAGAATAACAACAACAACAACAAAATCACTTCAGTAAGACCCCAAACCTTAGTTCTCACTACCAAGGAAAAATCAACTCACTAATTTGTGACCATAGGCAAGTCACACAGTATCTTCAGGATTCAATTTCATGATAACATGGATTTAGAAGTGATTTTTTAAAAAAAAATTTCTTTGATTTCTGAATTCTGCTGTTGTGCATTGTGAGTCATGTTCTACATCCAATGATTTTTTTTCTCTTTGATGATAACGTTGCTATAAACACAATTTGAAAATTTCACCTATAGAGAGAAAAACACCAAATATCTACTCTAGTAGATTCCTAATGCATTTCAAGACTTGGCTTTAATTACACCGCGTTAACATTACACTCATTGAGGGAGGGCATTTTACTCTCTTTAATTATTGGATAGGGCACAAAACACTAATGAGAAGGTATTATCACTTTTTTCTAATGAAGGAGGACGGCTTCATAGAATGACAACTTATATCTTAAGGAGAACTATACTGGGCTACCTATGTGACATTCTCTAACCAGAACAGCATTATGTTATCATTACATTTTCATCATCATCATCAAAAGCATTTAAGTGATCATGACATTGTGCTCAGGGCTGTACGGACTAACACTGACAATCTGTACTTTCAAAATGTGCAACATAAGGCAGACATTATGTACAAGCATAACATTGTAATGATGTACAAAGCAGGAAAAGATATAAAATCCAAAGATTTGTGGTATGTGTACATAATAGGGGAGAGTGTTTTTTTCTGAAAACTGAATTTTTAAAAAGTTTGCAATTTTAAGTCTGGATATCTTGAGTTAAAAGAAATTACCTTTGAAAAAGCAACAAAAGGAGGTTAGAAGCTTCTTATAAAATCAAACCTTGGTGGGGTAAAAACTTTGCAGACTTTATTAAGAGAGTGCTTACCTGTATGGAGTAGATGTTCACAGTAGCTACAAAGGTGACCGGAAATGAAGAAAGCCAAATAAAACCTGAGTGTCACTGAAACAAATTTTGAAGATATTGGTCGCGAGAAATCACCATTTTCCCCCCTAAGGAAATAGGGGAAAGTGATGAAAAGGTGACAATTTCAGATTTCACTTTATAAAATAATCAGACAGCTATTCCTGAAGCTGTGACTGTACCTACACATGATCGTAACACACCCAAGATCTACACGAAGGTGAAGTCTGCACACACGCCAGGTCAGGACAGTGGGGTGAAGTAGAAAACATGCAAATATGAGGGGGGACAATTGAATAGTGACTGTGAGTTACTGATGAGGAGGAACGTCTCTGGAGGCAGCACTGCACAGTCCAGGGGGAAAGCAAGCTGCACCCGAGACAGGACAGTGAGCACGAAACACCTGAGGAACAAAGCCCTCGGAGCGCTTGAGCCACGTGAGGTGTTGTATAGAAAGAATCATGGGGAAAATCTTGGAACCCAGATTTCCATGTATTGGTGAATAAAACACACATGTATTGGAGTCTTATAGGAATGTATATTATAATGTTAGTGTCACTGAGAAAGTTCAAGATAACTTTAGTAAACTGTTCTAAATTGATCATCCTAACATTTTCTTACAAGCTGTCTAGAAAAGGTTTTCAAGACTGGGGGGAGAAGGTTTGTTCCATATTCTGCTAATAATAAAATGCTATGAAAAGCATTATGACTTTCCTTTTGGAAAAAAAATTATTTCTGAAAATCATTATAACTAACTAATCAGACCAATATGCTGGCAGTGTTTAGTTTGATACATTGCTCTATATAAGTTGTTCAGTGATTAAATACATAAGTGTGTCTCTATTCAAATGGAATTGTAACTGCTGGTCCCTGTGAGCACCAAATTTATATCACTTGTGTGACTTTTAAAAAATACAAGTGACAAGAAAATCTTCAAGATTTTTTTTTAAAAGGCATGTTATTTCATTGCCCAAAGAATCAGCCAAGGGCATGGTCAAGAATCCAATTGACCACTCAGCCATCTTTGACAAAACAGCCAAACATGTTTACTAGAACAAAGTTAACTTCTTTAATAAATACGGCTCTAAAAATTCATTCTCTACATGCCAGAGACAAAAGCTATACCCATGCCTATCACCATGCACTAAAGTCAAAGTGGGTCAAAGATCTAAATCTAAATATTAAAACAGAAACACTAAGTCTACTGGAGAGAAAGTAGACAGAAATCTTTAAGACATAGATGTAGATAGAGTTCATAAACAAAGCTCAAACTATATGGGAAAAACTTTTTAAAAGAATCAAAAACTGGGGGGACCTAATGTTATTCAAAATCTTCTGTACATCAAAAGAAATCACCAGAATGAAAAGACAACATATAAATTGGGGAAAAAAATTTAGCCACTTATTACTCAGACAAAGGACTTCTATTTAGAATATACAAAGAACCCACACCCAACCCCCCAAATTTAAAGACCCCGTCCAAAAATGGACATTTGAGAGGAATACATACTTCTCAGAGGAAGAAATAAAATGTCAAATAAATATATAAAAGAGTGTCCAACATCATTGGTAATTTGAGAGATGCAAATTAAAACAACGCTGAGATACCATCTCCAGAAAGAATGGTTATGATAAAGAAATCAACCAATGACAAATGCTGGATTGACTGGGAGGATAAAGGAACCCTTGCCACTGTTGGTGGGAGTTCAGACTGGTACAACCACTACAGAAATCCGTGTGGAGATTCCTCAAAAACCTAGTATTGGAGGTCTTATTTGATCCAGCTATTTCCCTTCTGAGTATCATCCCATTGATGGAGCACTATATTTTTCCTTTTGAAAAACAAAACGTCATACTACAGCAATGTATGTGCTTCAATGCTTATAGCAGCACAATTTATGATAGCTAAATCCTAGAAAAAAACCAAACACCTATTAGCCTAGGAATGAATACAAAAGATGTAGGATTTTTATGCAATGGATTACTACTCTGCCATAAGGACGACTTGAGACTTTCATAGGTAAATGTGTGTAACTTAAGACCACTCTCATAAGTAAATAAATTAGACTCATGTAAATATTGTATTGTCTCCCTGGTGTGAGGAACTGAAAGAGTAAATAAGTTGTAAAATGCACAATAGATATTGTAAAATGGGAAGAAATTGTTAAAAAAGGAAAAAAAGAGCAATGATGGAGGAAAGGGGAAAGGAAGGAAGGGAATAGAGAGAAAAATGCAAGTTAGGTATACTATTAGTGTCTCTTCCTTCATAGAGAAGGAAGATTTTCACTTCTATCAATTAGAGAAACTTTATGTCCATTATCTTGTACTTTAAGTACTTTAAAGATGATAATATGCAATCAATTTATTATTTTGTTATGAAATTTTGTTTTACCTTTTTCCATAAAATAAAGATATAACTAAACAGATAATGATGCAAATAAAACAAATGATCAATGGATCTAGATGGAAAACATAAATGTCTAGCATAGAAAAGAATAGGAGGCCATAAAAATGTTTCAAACAGAAATCCAAGATTAAAAATATGATTGGGAATATGAGCAGCAGAAATAACCAATATGAGGACAGAGTGTCAGATCTAGAAGATAGAGCTGTGTCCAATAATCAATAAATTAGGGATAACAGAAGAATATGAAACATGAATATAACCGTCACTTGAAAGCTCATAGAAGGATAATACAACAGTAAATGGAAATAATGAAAATCCAGGAGATAACACAAAAGGCATTAAAAAAAAAAAACCCTGCTTATAGAGGTAATAGTTAGAAAACATTGCTGAGATGGAAAACAATTTAACACAAAGATAATGGAGGTATATAGAACTTCAAATAGCCATGATTGGAAAAATAATCACTCCATGCCACACAATAACTAAAATACCAGAAATTCAGTACAAGAACAGAATCTTAAAAGCTGCTAGAGAAAAGCAAGAAACCACCTACAATGGAAAATCTACCAGAATTGTAACAGATTTCTACATGCAAACCTTAAAGGGAAGGAGAGGTTGAAACAAAATGTTTTAAGTCTTAGAAGAAAATGACTTCTAACAGAGACTGACATATACTACAAAATTATCTTTCTTTTTTTTTTTTTTTTTTTTTTTTTTTTATTTATTTGAGAGAGAGAGAGAGAGAGAGAGAGAGAGAGAGAGAGAGAGAGAGAGAGTGGTGTGTGGCCAGCTCAGCCCACCAGGGGGCGAGGCTGGCTGGCATGTGGTGCTGGGGGATTGAACCGCGGTCCCTGATGCCTTGCCAAGCTTGTTCTAAGTAGGTGCTTTAGACCACTGAGCCATCTCTCCAGCCCCCAAAATTATCTTTCAAAATTGATAAAGAAATAAGATTTTCCATGATGAAGAGAAACCTAAAGAAATCACATAAAAAGAAGCAAAAACAAACATCACATGTTCATCTCAATAGATGTAGAAAATGGCTTTGATAAAACCTAACATCCACTCATAATTAAAACCCTGAAGAAAATAGATATAGAAAGATTTTTTTCTCAATCTCATAAAACATATTGATGACCAACATCATATTAAGTGGAGAACCGTTGAGAGCTTTTTCTCTAAAATCAGATACAAAAGAAGGTAGTGCACTGTTAACTAATTCTTTTCAACATAATTCAAAAAAGCAATCATGCAAAAGAAAGAAAGAAAAGGAATACATAAAGGATAGGATGAAGTCAAATTATTGTTATTTGTAGATGGCATGATGCTATATACTTACAAAAGGCCAAAATCTCTTCAACAACAGACTCCTAGAATTAATAACCAAATTCAGCAATGTAGCTGGATACAAAATAAACACATAAAAAGTAGCATTCCTGTACATTAATAATGAACTCACTGAGAAACAAATTAGGAAAATATTGCCATTCACAGTAACATCAAGGAAACTTAAAACCCAGCCAAGGAAGTGAAAGACCTCTGCAATGAAAATTACATCATTCTGAAAAAGGAAATCAAAGAGGACATCAGAAAAAGGAAAGATATTACCTGTTCTTCCATAGGCAGACTTGATATAATCAAAATGACTATCTCTCCAAAACTTATATAGAGATTTAATACAACCACAATCAAAATAGCAATGTCATTTCTCACAAGGTTAGAGAAAACAATCCTAAAATTTATATGGAATGAGAAGAGACTCATAATGGCAAAAATAATCCTAGGTAACAAAGGTAAAGTAGGAGGCATCAAGATCCCAGCTGTGAAATTACACTGTAAAGCTACTGTGATTATAAAAGCATGGTATTGGCAAAAAAAAAAAAAAAGGCATAGGCGTCAGAAACAACCTTCAGCAGATTGAGATATTTGATCTCTGACAAAGAAGTTGAAAGCATACACTAGAGGAAAAATAGCACCTTTAATAAATGGTGCTGGGAAAGTTGCAAGAAGATTAAGTCTATGTTCATATATTTCACCATACACTAACCTAGAATATAAAAGAACAAAGACCTAAAAGTTGAAACAGAAACATTGAATCTGATAAAAGACAAAATAGGTAAAACCATGGAAGCCATAGGTGTAGGCAAGGAATATCTGACCATAACCTCAGTGGCACAAGAAATAATACCGAGTATCAATAAACAGGATTAGAGACAGGGTGTGGTGGCACACATCTGTAATCCCAGCTCTTGGGAGGCTGTAAACAGGCGGGTCACTACAAATCGGATCTAGTAATGAAACCCTGAACACCCTGTAGACCCTTCCCTAAAACTACAAAAAGTAAAATAAAATAAAATAAAATAATAAACAGGATTGTATTAAATGTGAAATCTACACAGGAAAACAGCCAACAGAGTGAAGAATTAACCTGCAGAATGGGGGAAAATTTTTCAACTACTCCTGGGATAGAGGACTAATATTTAAACTATATAAAGTACTCAAAAAAAAAAAAAAAAAAAAGGAAGACTCAACCAAAATAAAAGACTGATAGCCAATAAAAGACAAAGGGCCAATAAATCCATGAAAAATCTTCAACATCTCTAGCTATCAAAGAAATGAAAACTATAACTATATCATGATATGATCTTACCCCAGAAAAAATAGCTATCATTCAAACAATCTAAAGTTAACCAAAGCTGGCCAGATTGTGAGGACAAAGGAACTCATTTACACTTTTGGTGGGAACATAAACTAGTAGAATCACTATGGAAATCAGTAAGGAGATTCCTCAAAAACCTGAAAATAGGAATTCCATTTAACCGAGCTCTTTTCTTTCTGGACGTCCTCTCAAAAGAGTCCAGGTCCTCGTACTACAGGGGTGTGTGCCCACCCATGTTTAGAGCACCACTATTTGTAATAGCTAGATCTTGGAAATAGCACATGTGTCCATCAATTGATGAATATGTAGAGAACTGTAGTATTTACATGCAAGGGAGTACTACTCTTCCATAAAGAAGGACAAACTTAAGGCATTCATATGCAAATGAATGCAATTGGAGAGCATAATGTTAAGTGAAATAAGTCTGGTACACAAACAGATATATG
>NW_004524585.1:17330669-17378457 GCF_000260255.1 Octodon degus
TATATATACATACATACATATATACACAAATAAAAAGCAAAATAGAAGATAGACAAATAGAAAGTAGGAAGACGTTCAAATAACTTCTCAAATTATTTATTCCATTGTCTTGAAATATTATGTTAATTTGTTTCATTTATGCTACTAGTGTCTGTAATTCATTAAAAAGAAAGTTTTGCACTATTATATGTTTCTTCTGTAACAGAACCTTATTTGTCAATGATATTTACTCTGAGTAATATTTTTGCTGTGCTTTTAGGATTATGAAACACATTGTATTAACTGCTGTTAATCTTGCTTTACTTTATTATGTGATTTTGTTTTATTTTTTCAAACATGTAAGAAGTGTGCTTTTTAATATTTTCTTTACTAGTATCTATTTGTATTACGTTAAAATAAACGAATTTGAGAACAATAACTAAAATATGAATCCAGCTGGTGTGGGGAAGGGATGAGTAAACGAGACGGTGTTCTAAAAATAAAATATCTAAGTAAAAAATGATGCACAGATAAGTGCTCTACCTCCCTTCCCCTTTCCGAGGGAATACAGTTTCTAAGCATTTTGTGGAATTTCTGGAGCCAGGCCTTAGACCCACGGAGAGTTTATCCCAACACAATAACCAACAGGATAGTTTCCATCAGAGAACAGGAGGCTGCTTCCTCAAGAGCTCAAATCACATGCTGAGAGGGAAACAGGACTTCAGTACTTTGTATCAGCAATGATCCCCTGGTCCAGGCGCCCCCTAACTTCCTCCACCTCACTGCCAGCGATGACACTGTTTGATGTCCGTGCTAAAGAATGATGAACAAGCCCAAGCCAGCCCCCTTGGCAAACAAAACTTGAAGTTCTTCTTAGTATGTTTATTTAGTTCAGAGTTCACTTTCTAAACATGCGGTTTTCTGTGACATTAATAGGAGAATCCTTTGTAGCTACGCAAATGGTGTCATAACAGCCCTGGCATAAACATACCAGGCCTGGGGCAGCAGGGGCGGACCTGACCATTGGGAGTAAAAGCACTACTTCCCTGATGCTGTCTGTCAATGTGAATCCAGAATAATTCCATCTAATGGGTGGTTCACTGAGTCAATAACATGCTTTGAAATATCCTGGACTTTAAGTCATGATTATTCAAGCAAGAACTTCATGTCACTTGGTAACACATGCATGCTTGTCAATCTTGATATGAACACAAAGAAAGGGACAAAAAATGTTGCAAAGAGAGACTACAATGGGAAGATAGAACAAAATATTTTTGCCTGCTGTTTTGTTCTCAAGCGCCAGGTGCTTCCTCGAATTGCACATATGATTTAAAACGTGGAAAGCCGAAGTCATTTTCTTTCCTTCACAGCCATGAAACAAGACCTTAAAAAAGAAGTTGCTTTCTACACACATCTTACAAAATGCATTTTATTATCACCCTAATGTCCTCTCTTTCATGTGTGTGTTTAGAGTTTGTTCTTTTGGGCCAAAAAATAACAAACAAGCAAACAAGAGCATGATTTGTGTGTGCAGCCCAGATTGTGGAATAAGTAGGTCCTTTGAAATGTAGGCTTTGATTTGCTAGATTTGGACATGTTTTCTACAGCAGGCAGACCAGGACGATCCATGCCTGTCTTTATTTTTTGCTGAAGACAGTGTGCCAACCCGAAAGCCAACCCTATTTATTGTCCTGCAGGAAGCCAGCGTTTTCCTTCTCCTGGAAGATGCAGGTACTTAAAACAGTAATAGGCTTTGTGGCTTGCAGAGAGTATTTCATCCCAAGATCGCACAGGCATAAGGAGCGAAACATAAATTAGTGGCTCCTTCCAACAAGCTTGGGAAGAATTAGCAGGAAAGGAGGACTGTCATCATTCTTCCCTGGAGAGTGCAGAGAAGAAAGCTGCTTTACTCAGGTAGCTCAGAGAAAGAGCGGGAGTCAAGTTGATCCAGCATTTGGAGGAGGCCCTGGGTCTATTCCCCTTCTTTCCTAAGAACTTAGGGATTCCAGCTGAAGGAAAGCAAATGACATATTGATCCCTTCTCCAGGAAGTTTTCCATGCAATGTAATTAGGAAAAGGGCACTGGGCAACTGCCCCAATTTTTTATTTGTCATAAAAGTTGACTTTTCAGTTATAACCTTCTTCTGTAATTTTTAAGGTCTCCTGACTCATGCACATATTCAAACATATCTATAAAAATTAGAAAGGATTTAAAAGAATGCAGTCATTCTTGGATATCCACAACAACTTGGGATTGGTTCCAGGACCCCTGCAGACACAAAAATCTGTAGTTGCTCACGTCCTTTACATAAAACAGAATAGTATTTGCATTTAACCTCCACACATCCTTCTGTATACTTTAAATCATCTTTAGATCACCTACCATACCTAACACAAAGTAAACGCTACGTTAATAGTTGTTACATTTCATTGTTTAAAGAATAACAAGAAAATAGTCTATCCATGTTTAGTACAGATGCATTTTTTAACAGCTTCTTCCTTTCATCTTCCTTTCGCCCCTGGGGATTGAATCCAGACCCTTGCTCGTGCTAGACTAGCATGCTCATGCTGACCTATATCCCCAGTTTGTTTTAAAACTTTATTTAAAAAAAAAAAAAAAAGTTTATTTTTAAATAGGCTCTCATTAAGTGGCCCAAGCTGGCCTAGAACTTGAGATCCTCCTGCCTAGTCTCTGGAGTAGCTGAGATTTTAAATGTAATCTCAGTTTTCATAGCAATTGGCTGAGGTCACGGGTGCTCAAATGGTGGAGGGGTTGTGGCCGTTTGAAGCCTGTCACTTCTCTCAGTAGTGTTCTCTTGCCCCACAACAGTAACTCACTTTCATATTCCATTCTATATTTGCAGCACATTTCCCCCCTAGTCATTGACTGTGCTAAGCAATGCAGTATTTAAAAGGTCAATGAGGGTCACTGTGGCCACATTTGAACACCTGTCTGATAACATCTAAAGCCATAGGGCAAATTAGTAGGTGGTGGTTAGGAGAAATCATGCTAGTGAGGGCAGCCAGGTACTGGGCCTCTGCATAGCTGATGACAAGGAGGAGACTCTTTCAGAGCCCCAGCTGAAAGATCATCTTTCCTGGCGGAGTTGTCACAGGCTGTTTTGGATCCTCAGTGTCTTCTGAAAGGTCACTTTCTCTCCCAGGGTTACCCAGTGTTCTAATGACAGGTAGAGCCATCATTCATCCAGTGTTTGAGCCCCAAACTCTTGAGTGGGCTAGCTACCAAAGTGTGAGTGTGTGTAGACTCTGATACAGAAAACTAGGGCCTGCACGTTCAAGGGTATGACCAGTTGGAACACAAGGATCTAGAAAAATGGCCAGAATTCATTTTGATTTAAGAATTCCTTAAATTCACCCTCCAGGTTTACTTTAGTCTCGATCTGGCTGGTGGCACAAATCACAAGCCTTCCTAGTTCGCTCCTGGTTCCGTGCTATAAGTTACCATGAGTTACAGCATCCTGTATGCTTTGTGGGTCCTGTCCTTCTCTGGTCCTTGTCAGTATGCAACAAAGCAAGTTAATCTCACTGGTAAATGACAGCTCTGCCCCTTGTAACTAGCATGGAATCAATTTTTCTAACTTGATTTGAGAGGTGAAGAGAGTATCAGGAATTCGGTACTAGTGAGTGGATTCATTAGCAAGCTGAATGAGTTTTAGTTGGAATCTGTTTGGCTGTCCTCATCCTTTAGTGTGGCTTTTTCCCTTCTCTTTTCTCATCGATCCAGTTCACAAGACTTATTACCTGCTCTGCCTCCTGAGGATACCAGCTTCCTTTGCTAAGCTGTTCAAAGTAGATACACCCATGCTGGTGTGGTTCAAATTTTGACAGATCCATAGGAAAAAAAGAAGAAAAAGTGGGGTCCTCAGATATTGATCAGGACTCCCTAGAGTTCTACAAAGAATGAACAGAGCATAAGAGAAAGCAAGCGTGACTGACTTCAAGGTAACAGGCTGCTGTATACAACAGGCATATGCATATTAGAATAAAAAAAAAAAATTCTATTCAAGATACGGAAAGAACCTACCATCCAGGCACTGAAGTTCACTTTTTGGTAAGGGATTTGTGAAAAGGAAGACTGATTTGGCAATCACACTGCAAGATTTCTTCTGCCTTAAAGTACATTCTCTGCCCTTGCCCAGGTCAATTTTATGAGTGGGCAGGCAAGGACGACAGAAAATGTCAACAATGCAGTGGGAGGTGGTCCAAGCAGGGAGATGCTTCTGTCCTGCACATACTTGTCCTTGCTGCTACATCTGGGAGCTCCCACTGTGATCACAGAATCTTGCTTCAGTTGTCATTTGGGACAAATGATAGGTTCTGGCCCTAGTATGAATTGAATTCTGAATTATTACGGTGGTCATCCAATATGGTTGAAGCTCTTAAAACAACAGCTCATCTTCCCAGAGACCACCTTCCCCCTTCTTCTTCAACTCAGTCCAGGATGCAGTTTCCTTTCACCTTTCCCACCGCCTTAGGGAAGGTCCCAGTCAGCTCCTCGGGTCTATCTAAACATCCTCCTTGAACCCCACCCTTGGCAAAAGGCCATAAAAGCCTCAGCCTCCCTTTGTTCCAATCCAGAGAATTCCTTATCTTCCCAAATTCTCTCTGTGTCCTCCTTTCTTGTTCTGCCTGTTTCTCTGCTGCGACACCCCTGAAAGCCAATCAGCAATAATGTGGTGAAATCTACCCAAAGGACTGAAACATAGTTGAAGCTTGCTTGCATCTCCTGTGAGGGGAAGGGGGGTTTCTGCCCTGCGCCTGCTGCCCACAGCATCCATAATTTCTTTTCATGTCCAATTTAGAGGAAGGACGGTGTTCTCATCTTGGGGGGTGGTCCTCCATCTTTTCCTATAAAAAACAATGCTTAGCCCTTTAAAGTCAGAGTGCAAATTCATCTTTTTCCAAATAGGCTCGTTCCTACAGAAGCTACTGAGGGTTTACTACCACCTCCTACAGAAAATGGCTGGAAAGTGATAGGAAGAATCAGAAGGACTATAGCAAATACACATTTTAAAAGAGAGGTTTGGTACTAATCTCATATTATTTTAAATTGGTAACTCTACCACCATGGCTTGATTCTTCTAGAAGGGGTTAAAACATTTTCTGGAAAGGGTAAAGGAAAAGTAAAATGTACCACATTGTTTCAGTTACTCTTCTCTTGTTGCTGGGAACAATACCTGACACTCAAAATTAGGGAAGGAAAGGTTTATATAGCTCACAGTTCCTGGAGGTTTCAGTCCACGCTCAGCTGGCTCCAAGGCAGAGTGGCACATGGCAGAGAGCAGCCTTTCATGGCGGCGGTAAAGAGCAGAGAACAAAATGGAGCAGTAGCGGCAACAATGGCAACAGAGACGAAGTCTGTCTCTCTGTCTCTCTTATGTTACACTCAGGCTATCCGCCTCAGGCTGTGTGTACCACTCACACCCATAATCCCAGCAATTCTAAGACCCCATAATCCCAGTGGATCATGAGTTAACCTCAAACTCTAGAAGTTACTGTCCTATGACTGCATGAGGCTTTTGGGGGAACAACTAGCCAAAAAACCATAACACACATCTTTTAATCCAAATCTTCAGTAGTTTCCTGCTGTTGAAAAGTTTCAAATCACATACATACTGCAAGTTAGCTCACTTTCCTGAAAACTAGCCTCAAAAAAAAAAAAAGAATAATATTAAGATTCCCTCACTCACTTTGGCCATACCTGATGGAGCACCTACGATACACCAGACCTTAACTAAGCAACGTGGATGTTTCTGACAGGAGCCTGGCACCACCCAGGTGACACTCCAGTCCTTCTTTACAAAGTTGCACAGATCAGCCATGGAGCTTGTCATTTATGCAGCTCCATTCAAGAAAGGATAGAGGAATTAATGAGCAGCCATGCCACGCACAAAGCCACCTCAGAACATGTTGGATGGGGACTGTGCAGCTGATCCAAAGGTAGCCTGTCCAGGCCTGGTCAGCACCCTGCATGTGTTCTGTCAAGGAGAAAGCTACCCCTCCTCCAAACTTATTACTTAGTCATTGTCCAGGTCAATTAATACGTCCCTCTTAACAGGTAATGCAAACAGAAGACAGGGACATACATAAACAAAGGGCAAATGTGCAGAATGTATGTTCAATGCGTTTCTTGCAGCAAAGCCCGATTTCAGTTGCTCGTTCCACAGAGTTGCTTTCTGCATCTAGAGCCACTTCCCAGCTCCAGTCATTGTAATGCCTGGCCATGATCTGGCCTCTATTTTGAGGATTTCAGGAGCTCCTGGCTCCATTATTAGTAGAGGCGTCCTTAAAATAAGCCCTCATTATTTGAGCTACCCTCAGTGAATTGCACTTTCTTGCAAGGAAAATAGTCTATTAAACAAATATGATAGAATAAGAAGGTTATGAAGAAAGTGCAATGGAAGCACAGAGGGAGTAATTAATACTACTAGAATTTTAAAACCTGATTTTTTAATTTTAAAATATTACATACTGAAGAAATTTGCCATATTTCAAAGGTCATATCTAAATTGACACAATGAATTATATAAAATGACACTCTTAATTTCCTTGAGGATAGAACTTTTATGGGGTTGAATATAAAATGAAGGGTGAAAAGAGCCCCTGCTCCCCATTGATGTTCCAAATCATCAGCAGGAGGAGGAGCTGCGAAGGTAAGAGTCTAATTGGAGAGCCTTTGAGATGGGCCATCAAACAATGAGAGGAAGGCCAAGTGTTGCTACAAAGGAACTCAAGGATCTGTAGTAGAAAACCACAGTGCTGGCGAGATTGCTCAGCAGACTAAGCTCCTACTTAGACAGGCACAGGGACTGGGGTTTAATCCCTGGCACCACATGCTGTCCCTAGGCATGCTGGGCAGGCCACTGAGACCAGGTGTGGTAGTGCACCTTTGTAATTTCAGTGCTGGGGAAGCTAAAAACAGGAGGATCACTATGATCCCAAGCTTCGTAGTGAGACCCTGTGCCAAATACAGAAAACACCACCAAAAATAGGACTCATGCTAATCTTAGAGCACCAAACCAAGGAGACCTTCCTCTGCTTACAAACCTGGAGTACCACCTAGTAACATGTGACATTTCCTAACATAGTGATGTAATTAACAGCCAGTCTAATACTAGGACAGATGGTAAGTTGTTTTAACTTGGCAGGAACTCTCAGGGAAATCAGAACTTGTTGAGTACTATTTGACTATTACCAATATTTCCCATCATGCATTAGGTACACTGCTGGCAAAGCAACTTGTTACGGGGCCATAGATGTCTTGGTAATGCATGGTGGAATCCTGCACAAGTGCAAGTCAGAGCAGCAACCTCTGTTGATGTCTGCATCTTTTCTCTGCAAGCTCACACTGTTTAAAAATTCCTTTTCAGTGGTGAGAATCCTCAGGCTGAAAGGCAGGAAAGAAACATTTCAGGGCAAGCATTTGTGGTTACAAAAGGTGCCCCCACTGGCTTAAATCTATACTCTGAAAAGGAGAGGGTGGCAGTGGGGAAACACATTATTCCAGTTTCACTTGGCTGCCGTGGAAGTTTGCTGGGTTTTCTTTTACTCTGGTGAAAAGCTCTTAGTACTGATGGGAGAGTGCACAGTTTAGATAAACTGGATTAGAAGAAGAGAGAGCGAGATGGATATAATACTTCCGCACACACTGAGGATGGAATGGCTGCCTGGTGTAATGAGTCCGAGAGAAGGGCCACGCTTATCTCAACTTCAACTCGGCTCAGTAATTATACAGAAGATGAGAAGAGAGGTCCCTGTTAACCAAAGCAAAGGGTTTATCTGGCCTTTGTAGGTTCCTGGATAAATCCATTAGGAGTGCAGCCTCACCACTCCCCCTCTTGTTGTACAGTGTTTACCCTTATCTTCTGCTAGACATAAAGCACCATCAAGACAAAGCTGAGGAATGTGAGGCTCTTCATTGCAAGCCACCGCCTCCTCTGCTTATCTCCTTTAATTATTATTTATATTCTGCATTTGTTTTCAGGTTAAAATAAAGTAACATAAAGTAGGAAAGCCACCCCGCATTTCCTGAGCTCTGGTCTCATTAGCCAGATTCCTTAAAACTCTGGCACTTCAGAGAAGTTTTGCCAAGTGGCTAAATGAAATGCACACAATTGCAAAGTGTTATGAATATTTATGATGGGTTAATGATGGGATTTTTTTTTTTGCATCCATGAATAATAAAGATTTTAACAAGAACAGATAACGAGATGGGGACAAAACAGTGAAGTGGTTAATACAAGAAGTACTGTGGGAGGAACCCCGCTGGGAACAGCAGGAGCTGACTGCCTCTGCTCCCTCCCCACCATAACCGAGAGCTAGAGGGGCACGAGGTTTAGGCTATTTTCTCCTCCTCTTTTAATAGATACCCTTGGCTAAAATAGGCATTTCATCCAGACTCTTTGCCTAAGCTCATGTCTCCCCTGGAGGGGAAGGGAGCTCAGAATGATCGACAGCACTGTTGTGAAGTGACCTTCCACTTCTAAGGGCAGCTTTTATTTCAGCCTTGGGTCTCTAGCAGAATTTTCTGTTTTCCTTACTTGGAGCAAGATACCAAATACAAAGCTCTTGGTAGAGGCTTGACTTGTGGGCCCTCTTCCTGGAAGTTGCCGACTCTGTCCCAGTTCATCCTCCTCAAGTTGGGTAGGGACCTCAGTACTAGTTTCTGAATAGTAAAGGCTAAAGTTGGCATGCCCAACAATATCTCAGATATTCAAGACAAATGATTCCCAATGCAGTTTTGCCACTTGCTGGCATTTAGAGAGGCTCTGTGTCACGCTCCTTGGTTTTCACCAGCCTATCCTGGGGTTATTCTTTCTTCAGACATACAATCCCCGGTAGACCCTCAAAGAAGACCCATTAATTTAAAGGGGCTTAAGTGAAGGAATTTGGCATTGGCTGCCACCTTTGGGTTGAGCAATTCATTTATGTAAGGCAAACTTCCCCTGGCCTCCCAAGTAGCATGCGTCAGCTACACACCACAATGTCTGAGCAGTCACAGCACATTGGCTATGATCTACTCCTCTTGAGAATCTTGCAAGCTATATTTGTTTGTTTGCATGTTTGTCATGTGAGGATCAAATCCAAGACTTTGTGAACACTTAATAAGCCATCTACTACTCAGTTGCACACCCAGCCCCAAGAATCTTACAGATTCGTAGATGGAGATGGAATACGAGTAACAAGCAAGACAAAGAAGTAAATGGTTGGTCATCGGTTGACTTGACCCAGGTGATCAGGAAATAGGACTTTCATGTCTGTCATGATAACACGCTTCCATTATGTGGTAGCATATATAAATATTCCAAAAAAGTTGCATGAAAATCAAATGACATGTTAAAGCCTTTAAAGAGTGTGTCAGTGTATATATTTTTATAGATACACATGATGAATGACCTCATGAATGACTATATCTTGCTTTCTCCCCACTGGGAATCTGAATTTTCACATATTGTTTGGTATTCACAGATAGAAAAGTCTACTCTGTATAAATTACCTTTGGGATTGGAAATCTTTAACACCAAACCATAATATTGTCCAATATTTGGTTAACTTCTTGAGTTGGAAAGTACACCTCCATTCTCTTAAATCTGTCATTGCAAATACAGAGGAAAACAATTCTCATCTGGAAACTCATTTAGAGAATAAATTAGGTGCAGGAAAAGAATGTCCAATATAAGAAAGGCCTTATGATTCCTTCTCTTGTTCTCCACCTCTATTTTCCTCACCAGTATTCTCACAGCCCAACATCCCTGCCTGCCAATTTTATTAAAGCCTGCTGTGCGGGAATTTCCTTTCTCTGCTTTACTAGCTACCAAGACAACCCCGTCAACGTGATTTTTCACACATTTTCTCTTCCTGTGTTCTGCATCTCAGTGAAATTTCATCTCCCTGACTCACTGTTAAGTGTTTCTCCTCTGAAATCACACTCACTCATACTTTCAAATAAAGTGCAAAACGAGGAAGTCACAAAAGGAGAAAGACAGGCCAGAGTCCTTCTCCCTCCAATTACTCAGACATTAAGCAAAAGCTTTGTGGGAGTTGTCTGGCCAACCAAGACTAACTGAACACCAGAATCTACAAAATAGAAGATTAGTTGTGGCACAAAACACCCACCTTTCACAGCACTTCTCCTTTAATGGAGCACATACATCTATCTAGGCATTAAAAATCTAGAGAACAAGTGATAAGTTTGTCATGGAACAAAAAGAGTAAATAGAACCTAAATTCCCACGGGATAGCCCATGGACTGCCTCCCCAAGGAGCGAGAAACAGAGCTGGAGGAGGGAGGACTAGAAGTGAAGGAGGGAGGAGAGGGGAACTAAGAGGAAGAAAAGCCAACCAGAATGGAAACCAAGAAATAGCTTTGGGCAAAAAGCCCTTGGCCATCCAACTAGGAAGAAGAACACTGTAAGAAGTCTGTAGTCTTCTATGGTAGTTTATCAGATAAAACAAAGAGCTACACTACCACCAAAAGCCAAGGTCCCTATAGGTATAGTCTAACCCCACTATCCCAAGAAGATCCAATTATATATTTGTGAGCCACATCCAGTATTAGCTGACAAAATGAAAAAGGAAATACCGTGTTTTGAAAAAGAGCAGGAGCTGGAGTCTGAGCTTTGCTTCTGTCTAGCGCATCATGGGTGCACTCAGTTGGATGCTCTTAGATGATGTCAGTGGTGTGCGATGCTTAGCTGGACACGAACTCTACTACCGAGGGCCTGGTATCTATGCCACAGATGACCTATACAGGCATTGGAGAAAACCAAATAAAATCAGCTTTTTTTTCTTTTTCAGTTCTGTGCAGTCAGAAGTCAGGTGGAAGGATGTTGTTAACTTTTTCATCTTTTTACTTTGGTTCACAGAGAAGAAGTTAGAAGAAATGAGTGATGGTGGGAAAAAAGAATTGGAGAATCTAAGGCAATTACAGTCTATAGGAAATATTAGTGGTAGTCTATGTCAACTATTTCCATGCACCAGGTATGAAATTAACTCCTAGTAGTGACTTAACATGTCACAGGATCTATTAAAGTCCTGGAAAAAAAGAGTCATAAACCAGGAACCTATATGAAAAATATTTTTTGCAGTATTAAAAGATAAGTTAATCAAATAAAGCAGCACTGAGTACACTACCATGATGAGTACCTAGTGTCAGTCTAATTTAACCAGAAATTCCTATGATCCCTGGCATTTGTTTTGAGATTTCAGGAGGTGGGCTAGGGCAGTAATAAAAATGCCTAATGTACATAATAAAAATCAACAAGGGCCAGCCAGATAGCTCAGTGGACTAAAGCACCTGCTTAGGCAGAGGGCAGGAGCTGGGGCTCAATCCCCAGTGTGCCACACTGGCCCTGCTCCAGGGTCACGCTGAGATGGCAATTAAGACTGGGCGTGGTGGTGCGTGCCTGCAATCCCAGGGCTTGGAAGGCTGAAAACAGAAGAATCACTATGAGTCAAATCTACTAATGAGACTTTGTCTACCCTGTACCAAAAAACCAAACAAACAAAAAAAACAACAAAAAACAAACAACAAAACCCGGAAATCACATGATACGGGTTCAGAGTGATAGATTTTCCTAATCCCCTGATAAAGTACCTTAGCTGGAACTTGCTGACTTCCTATATGCCTCAAGTGAGGTACTGGTTTCTGTTCGATTCTTGGTGTGAGTTGAGAGATCACTGGATTTGGGATCCTGCTCATCTGTGACTGCTGAGAACACTTCTCCTGGGTGTACTTATTAGAAAAGGTTATAGAAGATGCTATGAGCAGGGTAACAGGCACAGTGATTTGTCCATGCTAAATGCTCAGCAGTCATCACCTCCAATGAGAACGTCTGAAATAATATGTAAGAGATGTCTGAACATAGTAACTTATTTTCCCAACTTTACCTTTTAGTACTTACCTTCTTTTTTCTCTTTGCTTTTCTTTTCCTTAACCTGGGATGCAGATGGACAGCTTTTCTACATTCTCCAAACTGCTACCATGGTTTTGGTGGCTTGCCATACTTCCTAACAATAGAGGAAATGATGAAAATGTTCCAGTTTGACAGACCCAGGAAGGTTCAACAGATGGTACAGCTGAGATAACTGATTTATACAAAGAAATCCTTCAGGATTTGGCCTTTAAATGAGCATTCTCTCGCTTTAGAACAGTCATATTTTGAGGCCTTAGATGCACTCACAGTGTTACTACCTTTGCTTTAAGGTATTTAATTAATGTTCTCCTTCTGTGGTGCTTTTAGAATCTCTTCAACTTTTTCAGTGAAAATAAATGTTCATGCTTAAAGAAGCATTTAATTTTGAGAGATATCGAAGAGTCCTTAAAAGCAAGCCTGATCAGTACAATGAGTGAACTATCTTTAACCAAAAAGAGATGTATAATTTGTAAAAATCTATGTAATTTTTCTTCTGTGGACTTTGAACATTTCCAATGGAAAGTCAGAGTCCAATGAGACTTTTTAATAAATTCAGTATTCCTGGCATCAACAAAGGTTTCAAAGTTCCTTCTTTGAAGAACAGCTATTTATTTAAATTCTTTAAGTCTGAAATACACACGTACACACACACACACACACACACACACACACACACACATACAGAGTTATCAGTCATCGTTTTATGTCATTCCTGACAGAGCCAGAAGTAGTGGCATTTCTTACATCTATAATATGCTAAATAATGAAAAATGTGTGAAAATTTAGTGATTAGAAATGATTACTATTAAGTGGCTCAGGCCTTTTAATTTCATCAGCTCAAGATGTGCATTTTACATGTTGTGTGAAAGTACTTATGACCTAATGGAAACCTCTTGATCTAAAAACTGGTTATTAACACTTGCAATGCATGTGTAGGTTGATGGTGTTGCATACAGAAAATCTCTTTTGCAGAGCATCCTGTTAAGTAGAACACTCTGTTTTAACCAGTACTTTTGTACAATGAAAATCTTATAATTTTGATCATCCCAAGGCTGTACCATAGCAAACCATCAAAAGAAATAAAAGTGCTGTTCATTATAGTGGTGTGATTTATATGTTTTATCCTCTAAGAATCAATAACTCGTGTCAATCATTCAAGTGGGGTACAGAGAGCAA
The DNA here is from genome assembly GCF_000260255.1 of Octodon degus. Classification (NCBI taxonomy): domain Eukaryota; kingdom Metazoa; phylum Chordata; class Mammalia; order Rodentia; family Octodontidae; genus Octodon; species Octodon degus. The sequence goes on from NW_004524585.1 coordinate 17,343,761, forward strand.
ATTTTTATCACTGCACATGTGGGGCCATCCTACCTATTAAGCAACCTTAGAGGAACAAGGACATCTTCTAAAATTCTTCACTTGGAGCCCAACTCTTCTCTCCCTGGCACCTAAGTTATTTTCAAGCTGCCATTGTGTGCCAGGCCTTCCCCTTATATATATTTGTACCATTTTACAGGTGAAAACTGACTACTAGAAAGTCAGTCTTCCCCAAACCTCTTGCTTCTGCTTAGGCGGTGAGGCAGGATTTGGATCCAGCTTGTGTGTATGAATAGAACTTCACATTCTACTGAAGACACCCTGGTGACTCAGGCTGGGTTGAGTGAAAGACATAAGGGGAGGTCTTAAGTGATGGCAGCCAGAGGCTGGAGTATTCTAGAACAAATCCAGAGGTTTCAGGATTGCTGGTGACATGCTTTGGAAATCTAAATCTGTCTTCCCCTTCTCCTTTGGATTGCTTTAGCCATGTGCTATCTTTCATCCTTAGCCCTGGCTTAGCTCAGGGTTTACCATTTGACTCCTTCTCTTTCTCAAGGAAAGCAAGAAAAGGCAAAACAGAAAAGAGAAAGATATTACCACAGTTGTTTATCTCTACTTACTATATAATTCACACCAGCACGGTAAAATATTAAGACACTTTTTTTGACAACTTCCTTTAAACAACAAAAAGAATCCTTTCTGTCTTTTTCACTTATGCAAACTATAATTTTCTTCTGTGTGTGGGTTTGCCAATGAGTGCAGAATTTTAGATTATTTAGAAAAGTACTTGGTTTCTTCATTTCTTTTCACATGTGTGACATTCAACTGGTAATTTGAAAGATGTTTTTTTAACTGAAAATTGGTGTTTAGTTTGGGCATATCACCAGTTTTCTCCATATTTTGTAAGCCATGAATATCTAGTATCTATCCCATTATTGTGACAAATTAAAACTTGCTTAATCATAGAAGATTAATGAGCAATAGTTCACATGATTTGCTAGCCATTCTCAGCACAGTTGATAATAAAGAATGGACAACACACTTGATTACAGAACCATGTTTTATTCTATACATTATCTATATACAATTCATTATCTATGTACAATTGAATGACCATACATTTATCTGTTTAAAAAATGATAGAGGGGCAGACACAGGTACTGGAGTTCGATCTCTGGCATGCAGCACTGGCCCTGCTCCGGGGGGCACTGAGACGGTGATTGAGACTAGGCGTGGCAGCATGCACCTATAATCCCAGCGCTTGGGAGGCTGAAAACAGGAGGATCACTATGAGTCAAAGCTGCATGGTGAGACCCTTTAGACCCTATACTAAATATGTTTTTTTTTTTTTTTTTTTTAAAGACAGGGAATAAGCTAACAAAGAGAACTGGGCTTAGACGTAACTGAAGAGCACAATTAACCGGAGATTTGCCTTTTTAAGAGGTACAGCAGAAACTCCTAATTCTGTATCCAGTGATTGTTGCCATCTTTTATTCTTTCTATGATAACCCTTCCATTTATTTCAAGCAGAAATATTCCCAAACAAAAACTTATGGTCAATAGAGTGCAAGCTGGCAGTCACACGTGGTGGAACGGGTCTGGCGTCCCAGCTACTCTTGAGGCTGTGGTAGGAGGATTGCTTGAGCTTAGGAGTGCAAGACCAGCCTGGGCAACATGGGCAGGCTTCCTCCCCAAGGCAAAAGTGCTGTGAGCAAGAGCTGTAATCGGAACTCCTGAAGAAACATTATAACCATTTGTATCACTAACCTTTCCTTGGCTGAAGATGGACAGTGTGACAGCACCAGTCTTAAAGCAGGATGTAAACTTGACAAAATGCTTTAAGGATGAAGACGCAGGAAGTGAAAAGAGCCTGGTGTCTCTGGTTACCGAGGAGCTCCCAACAGTCTGGACTGCTGACCCTTAGACTTCTTTCTTGGGAGACAATCCTACATACTTAAGCCATTTTTATTTCCAAACTGTTACTAGCAAACACAATTCATAATGGATATCTGAAATAAAATACCCACTACTGTCTAAATTTAGCAAGCAATGGGTGTTCTTAGTCCTAAGCTTTGACCTTTGTTGAAATGTAAAATCTTTTGGGAGAGCTAACATATTAAGCAGCTTAAGGTCACTTCTGTGCAGCAGAAGTTTAGCAAAAAAGAAAAGTGGAGATATACTTTTGTAGAAAGCTGCAGAGTGAAGGAAAGGGTATTCCTAGGAATCATGGAGGGCACACTTCATGGAAAAAAAAAATTTAAATAAGATCTTTTAAATATAGTTGGTGGAATGGGTGAGATTTTCATTGAAATTTTCAGAAGATAACCATATTCAAAAAATAAAAAAAATGTGAATCACTTAGTGAAAGAAACCTGAGCAAAACCAAGAGAAACACAGCAAGGTCCTTTTCATCTGACATTTTTCTTCTTCAACTTCTCTATTCACATTCCTGCCCGGACTGAACACCCCTTCCCCCAGGCAGCAGTGGAGAATAGCCAGGCAAGCAGGCTCCACCTGGGGGCACTTTCTTATCACCAGATACAGCGACCTTCTCTGGCACATTCTGAAGTTTTACTATGTTATTCTCCTATCTCTCAACCCCTGCCGATTTTTAAGAGTCAGATACTTCTACAAAAATATTTTAATATCTTTCACTCTTCTTTCTCTTTGAAGTTCCAGTCATTGTAATTCAGTTATTTCTTGGCTCATAAACTTGGCAAGGCTTTTTGGATTTAAAAAAAAAAAAAGTCATCTCATTGGCAGAGCGATTTCTCTTATGCTGACAGTTTTTAGTTTAGATGGAATCGCTGAGTAATAAGAAGGATAAAATAAGGACTGCAAGGGCAACAGGAAGCAGAATGCCCTCCATCAATGAATCCCAGGCACTGATTTTTTGCTTACCTAAGAAGACGAGGGGTCTTCCCTTTGCAGCAGCATTCAGTGACCTCTTGCTAAAATTGTTTATTCAATGTGATTTCTCCACTGGATAGAAAGCAGTCTTGTCTTCTTCTCCAGACCTTTCCTTAAGTGCCGTTTCAAACATAATTCTGTGCTGTCACATCGTGAGCAGTCTTCTCTAACCCCTTCTGCTGAGGAACACAGCTGGAGGCTTAGGGCCACTTACGGTATCTCACACTCAAGGAGCCCTTCATCTCAAAACAAATCTCTTAAAAATATTCCTTGGAGCGAATCTTTGTAGACTGTTCTGCCTGACATGTCATAAAGAGTGAGAAAAGGAGCTTTGTGCACCTCTGCAGAGAGTGCATCTCCGTCTCTGTGTCTGAAGCACATGGAAAATATTAATTAGCTAAGTCCTTGAGTACACAATGAAGGAGACATCTGCCCTTGTTTTCTCCATGCTAAATCCCTTTTCCATGCTTACTATAACTAGAAAAAAAATCACAGGAAGTAAAAATGGCTCAAATTAAAAACACAGTTTCACACAACATCCTGCCCTGCTTAACAGCACCATAATTCTACTGCACTGTAAACAATTAGATAGGGATATTGTAAAATTAGCTCCAATTTGCATAATAATGCTTTACTATTATAATTTAGTGAGTGCATTTGCACAAATTTAATAACAATTCATCTTACATTTTTTGTTTTATTATATTTTGTACAAATAATGTCAAATGAATAAATTACTAGTTTTCTCAAAGCACGCCAGATGAAGACAGTGCACTTCTATAAGTTTAATATACCACATGATTTGATAACTTGAGCCTTCTTAAACTAAAGGTCACTTCCTTTTGCAATTGTTTTTTTGCCCCTGCTTCGGTAAGAAGACAGCTTTCAAGACTCCCAGTGATTTGGAGCAAAAAGAAATCTACCCAGTATACGACTAATACAGTTGTGTTCAAAAGCTTAAAATATTTTTCCTCATTTTGTTTTCAGGGAGCTATAGAATTTATTTTATTTTATTTATATTTTAAATAATTTTATTGAGAAGCAAATAGCAAAGTTTCAAAACCAATTAGTAGGACAGTTTCAATAATTAATACATTGCATATCATTATCTTCTTCTTCTTCTTCTTTTTATTTTCGGAACCGGGGATCAAACTCAGGCCCTTGTGCTTGCCAGGGAAGCACTTATTGCATTGAGCCTTCTCCCCGGCCCCTGTTATCTTCTTAGTGGTTACTCATAGTACAAGATGTAGACATCGTATCCTGTCCACAAACACTGTTATCACAAATTTTTCTATTCATTGAATTAAGAGAAAGTGAGCTATAGAATTTACTGAAAATATCCTCTAATGGTAGCTCAAGTTTAAAAGCAATCAGATTTGACTCCTGGGCTGGTGGTGCAAATGGCATTGGAGGGTATTTTCCTTGTATTTATCATCACAGATGTTAATTCAATGGATGTAATCATTATTGTCTTTTGGATTCATGGTGTAATTCCACCTGACAGAAATTGAATTGCCACCAAAGCTCTGCTTTTATCTGGGGCTTTGGTCTTTTAGTGCCACTAGGTCAATGATTGAAACACTGAATCATGAATCATTACTTTTCTTAAGGAAAATTTCAGTGATCAAATTTCATCTTTTTCAACAATGAGATGAGCAGTATTTTTTTCTATAAAAAATAGGAAGAGTCATTAGTATGTAGAGTTACTTAGTTTGTCAAAGCAGTTGTAGTTGATTAACTATTAAAAAGATGCCCCAAACAATATTAAAAATCATGCAATAAAGATATATTCTTGGTTGTGCTTCAGAAAACCTTGACCCTGTTTAGGGATATTCCCTACAGTTATGGGGATCATTGGCTAAGGGAGGGATCAAGTAAGTACAGAAGTCCAGCCTGTACCCTAGTTGCCATGCTGGGGAAATATAAGACCAAACGAGCACTTTTTCAAGTTTGCACAAGAGTGTTATACGAAGTCATGCCAGTCCTTAGTCTGACATATCAGGCTGGTAAAAATGTGAGTTGGTTGAATGAAAGCATTTCTTCCTAGGGTCTCTCCTTAGCACCATTGTGCAATTTCAAATAAAGAAAGGACATAACCTGGAGTCATTTAACTCAAAATGCTAATCTCACAGTAATTGCAAATAAAGAACATTGTTGAAACCATTAGCACCAGCGTTCAAGTCAATTCTGGTTCAATGTGCATTTATATCTTCTTACAGTTTCATTGAGAACTTGTGATTATTTCCTTACCCAACAAATGGTGTCAACACTTATCCAATGAATTTGATTAATGTGAACAATCAATCATAATGATCCAGCAATAGTTCAACTTCAACACATCTTCACCTACTTCTAAGTGACAGCATTTTTTCAGTTAAGTATTTTAGTTGTTCATTTTGCTTTTTCAAATAATGAGACTTCCCTTCAACTTCCCATTTTTGTGATAAGGTTAGTAGCATTGACCAAACCGTTCCATTTATGAAATCATCTAGAAAGTTTATTGATTAAAAAAGATCCTCTTGGTTTGGAGAGATTATGCATGTTATAAAAATTTGTGCAATTATTTGCCATGTACATAGATTCATTCTTCATGTATTTTGCTTTACTTAAAGGCATCTAGAGGGCTGGCCAACTAGCTCAGGGGATTAAAGTGCTTGCAAGCAGGGGCAGGGGCCAGGGATTCAATCCTCAGGCCTGCCTTGCTGGCCCCGTCCCTGGGGCTTGCTGAGATGGCAATTGAGATGGGGCGTGGTGGCACACGCCTGTAATCCCAGCTCTTGGGAAGCTGTAAACCAGTGGATCACTATGAGTCTGATCTAGTAGTGAGACCCTGAACAACCTGTAGACCCTTCCCTAAAATACAAAAACTAAAAAAATAGAAAAAGAAAAAGAAAGAAAAATAAAAGCATCTAGGACTTTAGCAACCAGAAACCATGTGACAGATAAATAATACTTGATATGGATTTCAAACCATAGAAGAAAAAATGGATAAGGTAGTGAAACAAAGGTGAATGTCTTAGAATGTAAGTATTTGTTTTATATGTCTTGCACTTAGTTCTTTTGTCAGTGCTCTGAAAAATTAGATATTTGAATGAATCCTGAATCTCTGATATGTCTTCTGCAGTCAGTTTTGAAGCATGCAAAACTTTGCATGGAAGAGCACTTGATATCAGCCTTTCCCGGACCTCCACACATAAACTGTAAAAGTGGAGCTAAGGCATACCGTACAGAGAACAAAGACAGTCTATCTAGGTGTAGGTATCATCAACACAGTCCTCTAAGTAAAAATATGACAGAGATCCTCCTTCAGTTAAGCCTACAGCCAACTAAATCCCTTTTCTGCAGTCTCTGGTAAGCTCTGCCCCAGAGATTTCTTCTTGGCAGCCGCTCCCTATAAAGAGGCAGCTCTGGCTGAAAGCCCTCCATGACGATTTGAGGAGAGAAGACTACTTTTTAAATGAATGTTATAAACTTGGGGCTTTCTCCCATGACAGTTATGTTAAAAATTTAAGTAACCACATAAAACAAGAGAGATTGCATTTATTAGCAAATTCATTTTCATCCACAGAATGTGATCTCACATGACTTGTGGAAGCCTCGACAATTCCCACACTTCACTCCTGAAGTTTTGCATTTCTAGGTTTTGAATCTGTATACTATGGGTAATACTTACTTATATTTTTCCTTAAATATCTGGCGATTAAAAAAGCCACATCTATACAGTTTTCTCTCTTTCTTTCTTTCTTTCTTTCTTTCTTTCTTTCTTTCTTTCTTTCTTCTTTCTTTCTTTCTTCTTTCTCTTTCTTTTTTTTTATAAGAAGAGCGAAGCACGGAGATGTCCGGCAGAGACATTTTAGCAGCATCCGAAGTTGAAAGACAAATACATTTCTTCATATGGAATTCGAAGTCGTTCAGCGCCAGGCCTCTCTACCACTCAGAGGCCTTAAGTGTAGTGTGTACAGAGGCCTCAATCTTCTGTAAACAGTGAACAGAGCTTGTTCCCTCTTGCCGCTGCCCTTCCACCCGCTTGTGACTCAACACTGGTTCCATTTCTTCGCCACGGATGAGTACTTCACAGAATGCCCCAATTGCGAAAAAACATTTGGTAAGAGCCAGAAAGTATCACAGTGTAATTACCCAGCTTGTTTATTTGCTTGCTCAGCACATGCGTGGTAAATATAAACTCTACTCGCTTGTGACGATGGAGGCTCAATTCTAGTCGTTGATGAGCTTAGGGCACTGGAGGATTCCTTATTACCTAACATTTTAGCTTGGAGGTTTTAAAGTAAAAGAAGAAAGAAAAAAATCTTGCCTGTCCTGATTTTTTTGTCACATATATCTTCTGCCTTCCTAAAAAAGTGCATATATTTGAATCTGTATCTATCTGTCATCTATCATCTATCTAAAACAAAAATGAAAATGTTCATCTCAGATGTAATTATTCATTGTGCTTATTCTACCAAAACATAATTGTCTCAGAGTCTTTCTAAGTTGTGTCAATTTCTAACATATGAAAATACCTGAAGAAAAGCAAGCTGTCATATAAGCCTGTGATACCAAAACAGTAACACCTTGGTTTTACTATTTTCAGAAAACTCCATATTTTCTCATTTGAGCCTCATCAGGTTTTGTTTGCTTGTTTTGTTTTGTTTGTTTTTGAGGTACCAGGGATCAAACTTGGGATCTTGTGCTTGCCAGACAGGTGCTTTTGCTGTTGAGCTATCTCCCCGGTCCTTCTTCAGGTTTAGATGCAGCCCAGGATTCCATTGTGTAATGGAAAAACATTAACTAGAAGGTTGCTTAATAGAAACACCAAGTCACAGTATTTTAGCTATTTTTTACCCAAAAAAATATCAATTCATGGGCAGTTTGGTGTTATTTTTCTTCTGCCCTGTCTGCTCCTCTTTCTTCAGGTCAGTCTATATTTTGGGGCATATTTGTCCCAGGCATTGGGACGGGAACATGGGAAGATGAAGAACGTGCCCTGAGTACCTTTTGCATAACTGAGCTTCATTATTAACCAGTATCTGAAGCAAAGTGCTGAAGGGCCTTACATGCCATTCAAATGTGTTATTTCTAAGATTATAAATAAGGGCTACAGAGAAGAAGGTATGGGATGAAAACTAGCTGTGAAAGCACCACTAAATTAGCCAGTAGTAAATGCAGCCAATTGCTGAATCCTACTGAGCCACCCTTTTGTCTAGATGCTTGATAACCTGTGTTTGCAGACCTCACATAGTTGTGGGTTGAAAAGTTATTGAAGAGGGGCAGTGGCTTTGTCTACCATCTTATCTCCCACTGGTGGAGGGCTTGCTCCCTGGCATATTAACTTTCTCACACTTTGGTTTTGCCCATTTTAACACTGAGAGGACTGTTTCATCTCTTATAACTGTGACACTGGGGAAGTCTCGGTAGGCAGAGAAGGACTATAGTGTGGGCATAGGTTGATATAATGTTGGGTGGTACCAGTAGGACTTGTGGGGTGTCCTCCAGGCAATGAGGGGACAATAGTAAAATTAGGGAAATATGCCTGTGGTAGAGCATGAAAGGAGCTGTAACATCATCTGAAGATTTCAACACTCACCACTCATGTTTTCAGGTCCCTAGTGCCTGCTGGGAGTCTTCATGGAGGCAGCTCATAGGATCTCCAACCTTATACCTTTCCAACCCAAAACTTTTCAATCTCCCGCTTCAGGGTCACCTCTCCTCTAAAACCAGTGGTAACAGAAGACTTATCTGTACTCTCAGAACGCTTGCTTCACCCTTACAGTTAGATATCCCATGACTTTGATAGATAATGGGAGCTCCCATGAGCAAGCATCTAAGATTAACCTGGGGTCCAATTCACTCAGGCACTCAACACTGAGAACGAATGTGCTCTGTACTAAGTTTTGTGTTAGTAGGTGCTAAGATTCAAATGCTGACCTTGATCTTGCTCTAAAAAAATAACTGATTTCATTGGCTACATTTGGAATTCACCTAAGGGTCCTTAAAAAGGCTGCTGGTCCAAGTGCCCCCCAGACATTCTTGCTAAATTGAGTCGGGGTGCAATCTGAGAGTCAGAAGTTTTAGAAGCTCTCATGTGGTTTTATTGTGCAGTAAGGTTTTGCAAACTGTAGTCCACTGAGAACAGGCTAAAGTGGAACCTAATGGATCCTGAACATGACAGCCTCAGAATTCCTTGTGAGAAATTAATTCCCAGATCCTTAACTGATGATTCACTAAGGCTAGGACAGAATCCGGTAATCTAAATATATAGCAGGTCTGAGTTCAATCCCCGGTTCTGCAAAAATAAAAATAAAAAAATAAATATATAGCAGGAGAAGAATCATACACAGGGTGCTTGGATCTCATGTAGACACAAATCTCAAGTCTCAAGAGCATAGGTTATAGTGAGAGTGGAAAAATTTCAGAAGTGAGCACAGAGGTTACCGAAGGATTAAAAAGACAGTATAAGGAAATATTGTTCATGACAATGATAGGACCAAAAGGAGATTTAAAAAACCAAGAGGCAAAAAATAGCTCCTCCCAGAGAGTGCGGTGTGGTGACCAGCTGTTTCCTATCTCCTCCCAGACAGAGGATGAGCAGAGGCCTTTCAGCTGGAGCATGTGGGCTGTAGGTTATGAGCAGGGAAAGGATTTCTGGCAGTGGGAGTTGTTAAGCACTGATTTAGGTTATTAAAGGAGGCTGTGAAATGTTTTTTTCCTCTGGAAGTTTTCAAAACCAGTACAGATTTTCATCTATCTGGCTGGCTAAGGTATTATCCTGCCCAAAGGCAGAAGGAATAGAATAGATAACTCTTTAAGCTCCTGAATGCTATGTGACTCAAAGATTTGTAACTAACAGCAATGGAGGTTAAATGTGAGTGTGGAGGCACTTGCAGAACGGTGGATGAAGCCTTCAGTGAAACAACCTTTTAACTGGTAAAAATAATAAAAGGCTATTTAACATTTCTGGAAATTGTCAAAGGTCATAAAAATTCTTTCTAAAAAGATCTCTTCTGTAGGCAGATGTAGCAGCCAGGGTTCGATCCCCGGGGTACCCTGCCGACCCCACCCCCGGGGCATGCTGAGATGGCATTTGAGACTGGGCATGGGGGCACTGGCCTGTAATCCCAGCGCTTGTGAGGCTGAACACACGTGGATCACTATAAGTCCTATCTAAGTAGTTAGACTCTGTAGTCCCTTTAGACCCTGTACTAAAATACAAAAAAAAAAAAAAAAAAAGTCTCTTGAGCAATGAGGTTAGTAAGAGTCTGTAGATTTGAGTCAGGAGTCCATTTCTTCCCCCAGTCTCATGTTGGAAAACTCTTTCCTAGGTGTATTAGTCTGGGGTAGGTGTATCCAGTAAGGGAGCAGAGAGGACAAGGCTCCCAGTTATTCCTGGTCCTGGGACAGAGCTGCTTCTGTCTCAGAAGGGCAAGTGACAATTGGTCTTGCTCCTCCTCTTACAATGCCAAAATACTAAAAGTTCTAGCAAAACAAAACACCTTGGGGCCGGGGAGATGGCTCAGTGGAATAAGTGTGTCCCTGGCAAGTGCAAGGGCCTGAGTTCAATCCCCGGTTCCACCAAAACAAAACAAAACAAAACAAAAAAACAAAAACAACAACAACAAAAAAAACACCTAAAGGTGTGCCCCTACACCTGGATCAGGAGCTCTACCCCAGCTGTAACAGGCTGAAAATAGTGTCGCAATGGCCCCTGTGTTGGTAGTGTGGAGGCTACAGGCTTGAGTGTGTAAGCTCAGAAGGCCCGGGCCATCCCCTTCTACTCCAATGCCCATTCACAGAGCAGAGACGTCACTCTAGGAGAAGGGATCCTCTGCCCTTACTCCCAGCTCTGTGCATTGTTGGGGAAACCGTGCTTAGAGAGAAAAGTAGGCTGTGGAAAGCTCTGCTGGAAGGGCCCGACTCTCCTTGGAAAAGAGCTTGGGGAGTATCAGGTCTAAGGGTGTTGAAAACAATGGAGGTCTTGGAGAGAGCAATTAAGAAGGTGTTGGAAGCACCTCCATACTAGTAGCAACAAGTAAAATAGCAATACAGCCAGAAATTTAAGAGAAAGAACTATAGAAAAAGACAGCCAAGAATCACCTCCTGGGGCCACAGTCAGGTGGTGGGTCAAAACAGCTGTGCCCATGTGCTAGACACCTATTCAGGAGCAATCAGACCAGGACCTGAGGGAAACTTGAAATCATTCCCCAAATTGTGCAGACGTCTATCAGCACATGGCAAAGCTTCACTGGCAGAAGTCCAACCACTGTCTGAACACTGGCTGAACAATAGCATATTCTGGCCCAGGCACAACACTTAGGAAAACAGAGTTAGAGTTTCAGGGTCTCTAGCAGTATGGAAGGCTGTGTGTCTGCCCGAAGTGGTGCACTCTCAGGAAAAATCTGGACAGGCAAGTTAAAACTACTATTCCCTTGATGATTTGGGGGTAAAAATATCAACTCCTTGAATTGTGATAGTAGCTCTAAATCCTATCCCCTTACGCCTTACACAAAATAGTATGGGATAAGAAAATCCAACAGACCAAAGGGACTAAACACAAAATTTGACTATGTTGAGACAGGGGCAACCCCTAGGATAGGAAACTAGGCTGCAAAGTTGAAAAAAAATAAGGGGAGAGAGGTAATTCCAGAAGTGTTTGAGGCTGCACAATATAGGGGAGCTAGGCCTCAAAGACTTAGTCAACTAAAGGCACTAAACAAATAAATGGTCAAGTAAACACAGCATCAACTCCTTGAAGGATGTAAGTATTTAGAGTTCCTTCAATAGGTTTCCTAACATGTTTAGTTTTCAATAAAAATGATGGGACATGCACAGAAAGAAACAAAAATATAATACACATGTACAGAAAAGGAGTAGGCAATAGAAACTGCCCTTGGTGATCCAAACTGTTGGAATAGGCAGACCAAGAGTTCATACCATCTATTAAAAATATGTTCAGAGATCTAAGCAAACTGATATCCCAAGGAACCATGCTTAATGAGTTAAAGAAAAGCATGTTCTAGTAAATGGAGAGTATCAGTGGAGAGATAAGAAATCTTTTAAAAATCTGTAACCAAATAGAAATTCCAAAGTTGGAAAGTACTATAAGTCTGTGACTCAAGCACAGAATTCATGAGAGAGGCTGAACATGACTTGGGTCAGGAAAGAATCAGAAAACTTGAAGTGAAATCAACAAAGAATGTGGACAGACTGGTGAATAGAGAGACAAGAAAATGAAAACTAATTAAACCAAACCAGGGCTCCAGAGAAATGAGAGCCACTGCTGACACAATGGCATGTATGACAGGAGTACCAGAAGGAGAAAAGAGAGGAAAGGGCCTAAATATATTTGAAAATCTAATGGTTTAAAATTTCCAAAAATGTTTCCAGTTAAACACTAATCTACACAGTCAACAAATTCAACCAACTTTGAGTAGGATAAATGCAAACAATTAACACCCAGACACATAATAATCAAAATGTTGAAATGCAAAAGTAAATAGGAAGGAAATCTTGAAAGCTGTGTCAGAGAAATGATTCATTATGTGCAAGGACACTTGAGTAAGACAAATGGCAAAATTTCATCAGAGATGATGGAGGTCAGGAGGCAGGAGGAGAACACACAGGAGTCAGAATGGGAGTGCACAGGGCAGTCGAAGTTGTGGACACGTTCTACCAATGACTTCATGCTATACATTAGCTTTTCTCCCCTTATTCTGGATAATTCTCTCATATCTTCTCAGAGTTTCCAAATCTTGAAAGGGGAAATATTTCACTGTTCTAGTTAGTAAAATTCATCAAACTTTTCAGAAATTATTCTGGCATGTCCCCTAGGATTGGCTGAAAGCTTTGATACTTATCTAAACAAATACAATTTTTAAAAGGTATTATCCTGTTTTTATTTATTTTAAATTAAGTTTATTATACATGTCATATTCATCATAGGGAATTTGTACTTGTACATGATTTTTCTTGATTCCTTTTATTCCCCTTCTTTCAAGCCTTGTTCTTTTCTCTATTTACCAAGCTTTGTTTCCATGTTATCCTTTTCTAATTGCTTTATCCTTTTCTAATTGTTTTTTTTCTTATGTATTTAGTACGGGGTCTACAGGGTCTCACTACACAGATCTGACTCATAGTGACCCTTTCTGTTTTCAGCCTCCCAAGCACTGGGGGTACAGATGCGCTCCACCACGCCCAGTCTCAACCCCAGGGGTGGGCCCAGTGGGTCAGTGATCAAACCCCTGACCCCTGTATCTGCCTAAGCAGGTGCTCTAATCTGCTGAGCTATCTGGCCAGCCCTTCTAATTGTTTACTTTCCATTTCTTCATCCCTCCCCCTACCTAGTTCCCCTTTCCTGTTGAACAATTTCTTCCTATTTCACAATATCAATTATACATTTTGGCCCTTATTTAGACTTTCAGTTTTTTATAACAGAGAGACAATGTGATGTTTACAAATGTGTGATATTTCACTTGAGAGCACAATGTCAAGATACAACCATTTACCTAGAAGGGGCTCAAGTTTATCCTTCTTTATGGCTGAGTAGCTCTCCATTAGATGAAAAACTCTTCTTTATCCATTCATTCAATGATCAGCATTTGTGTTGTTTCTAAGATTTAGCTATTACAAACTGTGCCACTATAAACACGAGTGTGCACATATGCTGTGGTATGATGCTTTTAATTGTCTTGGGAAGATACCCAGAAGGGAAACAGATAGATTGAATGGGATCTCTAGTCCTTGAATGGGATCTCTAGTCCTAGCTTTTTGAGGAAGAATCTCCACACTGAGTTTCACAGTTGTCGTACCATTCCAAACTCTTACTAATAGTGGAGAAGGGTTCCTTTTTCTCCACAGCCTGCCAAGCATTGGTATTTTCTGACTTCTTGATAATAGTCATTGTTTTGGAGTAAGAGAAAATCTCAATGATGTTTTAATTTCCATCTCTTGAATGACCAGTTGCCAGGGAAGCACTTACTCTACTGAGCCATCTCCCCAGCCCCTTCAATTCTCGTTCTTCATCTGAAAAGTATATATTCATCTCAGATGCCAATTTTTGGACTGAGTCTCTAAAATATGGGAGGATCTAATTTCTTTCAGTTCATTACATGTTCTAGATAGTAGTCCTTTGTCTGAGGAACAACTGGCTAATTTTTTTCCCACTTGTGCATTGTCTTTTTACTCTGTTGGTGATTGAAAAGCTATACAAAAAAGCTTTTTAATAAGATGAGATCCCATTTGTTGATTCTTTTTAATATTTGTCATATGACTAAGGTTTTGTTCATGAAATCTTTGCCTACACCGTGTGTGTGTGTGTGTGTGTGTGTGTGTGTGTGCAACCAGGGATTGAACTCAGGTCTTTGTGCTTGCCAGGGAGGCGCTTATTCTACTGAGCCATCTTCCCGGCCCCCTGCACCTCTATTTTCAATAGTTCTACCTATTCTGTCTTCCAGCAGATTTAGTGTTTCTGTTTCAATATTTAGATATTTGATCCACTTACATTTTAGTTTATTGCTTGATTAGAGACAACCATCTGGTTTGAGTCTTCAGCATGGGGAAATTTAGTTTTCCAGCACCGTTTATTAAGAAGGCTTGGACAGGCCAAAAAGCTCAGTGGACTAAAGCACCTGCAAGCAGGTGCAGGGGTTTTGGGTTCGATCTCCAGGCCTGCTGTGCCAGCTCCATCCCCAGAGTGCACTGAGAGGGCGATTGAAACTGGGCATGGTGCCACGTGCCTGTAATCCTCTCTTGGGAGGCTGTAAATAGGTGGATCACTACGAGCCCAATCTAGTAGCGAGACCCTGAATACCCTGTAGATCCTTCCTTAAAATACTAAAAAAAAAAGAGGCTATGTTTCTTCCAGTAAGTGTTTGGCCCCTTTGTTAAAGATAACATGCCTGAGTATGTTTGGAGTTGTTTCTGCAGATTCTAATCTGTTCCATTGATGCACAGGTCTGGTTTTTTAGTCAATGTCATGCTGATTTTATCACAGTAGCTCTGTAGCATAATTTCAAGTCATGAATTGTGATGCCGCCCAGCTTTGCCTTTTATGCCTAGGTCTCCTCTGGTTTCAAATGAATTTTATGATTGTTTTCTATAATTCTTTGAGATATGTAATTGGTATTTTGATTTGTGATTGCATTAAATCTGTATAACAATTTTGGAAGTATGGCCATTTTCACTGTTCATTCTTCCTATACATGAGCAAGGGATATAGTTCCATTTCCTGTTATTTTTTAATCTCCTTTTTCAGAATACTGTAGTCTTCAATGTAAAGTGCTTTTACTTCCTTCATTAGGTTAATTCTAGGTATTTGTTTCTCTCTTTTCTTTGGATGCTACTATGAAAGATTTTGTTTCCTTGATTATTCTCTCAGTGAGTTTGTCATTTGTGTACAGGAGCATTATTGATTTTGGAGTGTTGTCTTTATATCCAGTTATACAATTTATCTTTGTTAATAAATCTATACTTTTTGTTGAGTGTTTTTGGATCTTCTATGTAGATTATTATGTCATGTGCAAATAATGAGAGCTTAATATATTTCTTTCCAATTTGTATTCCTTTTATTACTTTCTCTTGTCTAATTGCTCTGGCTAATATTTCCAAAACTATATTAGACAGACTTGATAAATGTGGACATCTTTGTCTTATTCCTCATTTCAAAGTGAAAGCTTTCAGTTTTTGATGATTTAGTATGCTATTGGCTATTGGTTTGTCATAGATAGCTGTTATCAAATCAGATAAAGATCATCTATTTCAGTTTTCTGTGGGTTTTTATCATGAATGGGTGTTGGATTTTGTCAAGTGCTTTTTCTGTATGAGATGGTTACATAATTTTTGTCTTTGTCTTTCTTGATATTATATTCGTTGATTTGTGTAAGTTGGACCTTACTTGCACACCTGAATTAAACCTACTTGATCATGGTGTATAGTCCTCTTGATTTGATGTATTATGATTGCCAGTATCTTATTGAGGATTTTTGCACCTATATTCATTAAGAAGATTGGCCTGTTGTTCTCTTTTTAGGTTGGGTCTTTTTCTGATATTACATACCACTTGCTTTCAAGAGTGACTTTGGAAGACTTGCTTTCCAAGTAAGTTTCACTAAATAGTTTGAGAAGTAGAAGAATTAGATCTTTTGTAAATTTCTTGTAGAATTTAGCAGTGAGTGGTAGGTATGTAGCTCAGTGGCACAGTAGATACATAGAAAGCACAAGGCCAAGAGCTCAATTCCTGGTGCACAAAACAAAACAAAACAGCAGTTAGCAGTGAATTCATCAAGACCTGGGCCTTTCATTATTGGCAGGTTTCTCAATTACATTTTCAATTTCATTGACTGATATTTAATTGTTGGAAATCTTTATATTTTCTTGATTCAGCTTTGGTAATTCATGTGCCTCTAGGAATCTGTCTATTTTGTCTGTGTTTTTCATCTTATTAGAATAAAGTTCCTTAAAGGAGGTGTTTATTATTCTCTGGATTTCTGCAAGGATCCCTATTATTTGACCCTTTTATTCTTAATTGAATGGATTTGAGTCTTTTGTTTCTTTTTGTTGATAAGATTGTCTATCTAAGGGTTTATCCATTTTACTTAATCTTTCAAAGCACCAACTCTTTGGCTTATTGATTCTTTGAATTGCTTTTTAGTCTCCATTGTATTAATTTATGCTCTAATCTTATAATTTTCTCCTTTGCCTGAGATTTGGATTGAGCTTGTTCTTTTTGTAGAAATTTAAAGTTCAAAGTTGTTCTTTTGAACATTCTCTTGTTGTCTAATGTGAGAATTCATCATATAAATTTTTCTCTTAGGACTGATTTCATTGTGTGCCATAAGTTCTGATATGTTGTATAGACACTACCATTTAGCTGTAGGTACTATTTAAATTATCAGTTTAATCTGTGACCTATTGGTTGTTCAGGAGAGTATTATTTCATTTCTACATATATATGTAGTTCTTGAGATGTCTTTTGCTTCCAATTTTATTTGATTTCCAATTTTATTACAGTATGGTCTGATAATATGCATAGGATAAGTTCATTTTCTTTGCATTTACTTCAACTGTTCTGTTGGGTAGCATGTGGTCTATTTTAGAGAATTCCCCTTGTGCAGTTGAAAAGAATGTGTATTCTGATATTGTGGGGTGGAATACTCTGTAGACTTCTATTAAGTCCATATGTTAATGGGTTTGGCTCAGTTCTGTTATTTGTTTTTTAATTTTCTATCTAGTTGATCTGTCTGTTTGTGACAGTGGGGTATTGAGGTCTCCCATTACAACTGTGTTAGTAGTTATATGTATTTTATGTCCATTAGCTTTTTATATAGTTGTGTGTGCTTATATTGGATGCATGTATATTTGTGATTATTATCTTAGAGTTTTTCATTAGTGACATTTATTGACCTTTGTCTCTTGGACCAGTCTTGGCTTAAAGTTTACATTGTCTGAAAACAGAATGGTCACCTATACTTTTTACCAGATTCCAGTCACATGGAATATTGTTTCACATCCTTTGACTTTTAGTCTGAATTTCTGAGTTAGGGCTGGCCAAATAGCTCAGCGGATTAAAGTGCCTGCTTAGACAGATGCAGTGACCAGGGTTTGATCCCTGGTGTGCTGTGCCAGCCTTGCCCCTGGGGTGCACTGAGATGGCTATTGAGACTGGGCATGGTGGTGTACGCCTGTAATTCCGGCTCTTGGGAGGCTGAACACAGGCCGATCACTACGAGTCTGATCTATATAGTGAGACCCTGTAGACCCTTACTAAAATGAATAAATAAATAAAATTTCTGAGTTAAATGTGTTTCTTGTATGCAGTATATTGTTGGATCTTGTTTCCTGATCAATAGTCCCAGTTTGTTTCTTTTGATTGGTGAATTGAGACCATTTACCATTGATGGTTATAACTGATATGTATTATTTTATCCTTATTATTTTGTTTTCCTGCTGTAGGTTCCCTACTTGACCCCTCTGTCTAATTGCTTATCCTGTCTGGTGGCTTCTTCCTGTTGGTGTTCATGAAATTGTGGTCATTGTTTATTTCTATAATATACTTAAGAACATTTTGTAGACCTGTCTCAGCGGTTATGACTTTCTTCATCTGTTCTTCTTCATGGAACTATCTTGTTTCTCCACTGATTTTTAAAAATAATTTTACAGGATAGAACAATTTAGGTTGGAGGTTGTTTTCTTTTGGGGCTTGTAGTACTTTACTATAAGTTCTTCTTGACTTAAGGGTTTGTGCTGAAAAGTCTGTTGTGATTCTGATGGAATTTCCCTTATAGGTGACTTATTTCTTTTCTCTAATAGCTTTTAATGTTGTGTTCTTGTGGTGAGTTTCTGTAATCTAGATTATTATATGCCTTGGTATAGATTTATTTTCATCAAGGCTTGAGGTTGTATGTGCTTCACTTA
Organism: Octodon degus; assembly: GCF_000260255.1. Taxonomy (NCBI): domain Eukaryota; kingdom Metazoa; phylum Chordata; class Mammalia; order Rodentia; family Octodontidae; genus Octodon; species Octodon degus. The sequence continues at coordinate 17,362,055 of NW_004524585.1, forward strand.
TTTGTATGATGAATTCTTTTTCCACATTTGAGAAGTTTTCTACCATTTCTTCTGCAAACTGGTTTTTTATGGTGCTTGTGCTGTCGCAGGCTTTCTCATTGACTACAATTGATCTTATGTTGTTCTTTGCATCATCTTGCAGTTGTTGAACTGGTTTTTCATGATTCTTTGCTATTTTTAAGAGCTCTTTCTTTTAGTGGTCATGAACCACAATCCAGTGTTCCATAGTTCATATTCTGTCCTTGACTTGGTTCAATCAACTGTGTATTCTTTCAGTGAAATTTTTAATCTCCAAGATGTCTGTTTGAACTGTTTCATGGATTTCTTTTCTTTCCTATGTTGGACACTGATGATTTCCATCATTTTTCTAAGATTCTGTATTTGGGTTATTTTGTTTTGTTTTATCTGTGTCTACCCTAGTTTCACTGAGCAAGTCATTCATTTTGTTTGTCATTTCTTCAACCTGAGAGATAATTTCTGATCTGACTTTCTCTGTAGTCTCAACTATTTTCTCTTCTGATGCTGCTATCATTTAGTAAATTCAGGTGGGTGTCTTCTGCCTTCCTCTATCTCATTGTCTCCTGTATTTGTATTGGGTGGGCTGGAGGGCTGGAGCTGTGTTTGGCTTCCACATGTTGTGATTTTATATTTTAAATTTTATTTTGTTTTCTGCGTTGATGTTTGCAAATTTCTTATGGTACATAGCTTTATCATTTGTATTGAATCTTCCCTAGGAAATGTCTATTCCTCAGAGATCTCTTTTTTAAATTTTTTATTTTTATCATGTATTTAGTACAGGGCCTACAGGGTCTCACTACACAGATCAGTCTCACAGTGATCCTCCTGTTTTCACTCTCCCAAGCACTGGGATCATAGATGTGTGCTACCACACCCAGTCTCATTTGCAGTTTCAGCATGTCCTGAGGGTGGGGCTGGCATGGCATGCTAAGGATCAAACCGTGGTCCCTACACCTGCCTAAGCAGGTGCTTTAGTCTGCTGAGCTATCTTGCCAGCCCTCAGAGATCTCTTTTATGTGTACTATTACTTGAACTTTGTGTCTGTCCCGAGATCCTACCTTCCCAATTTATTAGGGATAAGAATTTGCTATCTATTTGGATTAACACTTAATCCTGTGGCAATGGACTATATGACGGTTATGACCCCAGACAATCATGTTGTTATCATACAAGGGAGAATGACTGATTACATTTAGCTGTATTAGATTAGCACAGTTAGCAATAACAATAGCATCAGGCATAGCTTAAAAACTGAAAAACTGTGGTAACTATTAATTTGGTGCCTTTAACCATAGGAGTGAGTTCAATAGTTATGTGACAAAAATACAACATAAAACAGGAATTCATATGCTATGAATTTCCATTTAGTACAGTGATTTTACCGTGTGTGTGTGTGTGTGTGTGTGTGTGTGTGTGTGTCTATTTGAAAATAACAAGGGACCGAACAGAGAGATAAAGGAAGAGGAATATAGTAGAAGAAAGAATTGAGAATAAAGGATGATCACCCTAGCTTTGTGAAACTAGCACAGAGGACAGGAGAGAAAGAATTAAGGATAAAGTGAAAGAATATTGAAGCAAACCAGAAAATCTAAAGACAATGTTCACGCACATGAAAATATCAAAAAGTGAAGAAAGACAATTGAGGAAAAAGAGAAAGAAGATAAACAGAATAAAATATAATAAAAGTAAAAACATGAACAGCCAAAAAGAAAAAAGACAGGAAAAAAGAGAATAAAACAATTGAAGAAGAAACTATAATAGAATTTCTTTGGTGCCCACAGTTCTGTGGTAAGTGTCCAAGTCAGGGCCTAAAACTGAGCTGTGCATCCTTGCAAAGTTTGCAGTAGGATTAGTGCTGGATCCAGGGCAGATTTTGGCCTCCAGATGTGGGGGGCTGCGGTCAGAGTCCACAGCCCGACTTTCTGTATGTCCCTTTGCAGCCCACACATGGCCCTCCACCCGATTGTCTCTATATCACTCTCCCAGTTGCTGTGACATCATCAGCCAGAGATAGCCCAGGCTGCTCCCAGTCCCATGTGGAGTTGGCTTCTGTGGCTCCACGTACAGCCTCCTCTGCTCCACCCTGACTGGCCTGTCTCTATCCTGTCATCTCACACTTTCAGGGCAGCTAGGGGATGGTGCTGTTGCTGCCTCAGAGATCACCCATGGCTTCTGATCTCTCTTCAGTCTCCTTTCCAGTGGGTAGAAGGCCAGCCTCTCACTGCTTGCTCTGCTGTGGCTCAAGGCTGCTTAAATCCTGTGCAATCACTTTGCTCTCTCTCAAGCCACAGGTTGCAGGGCAAGAATGGTTGTACTGTTTCACTGACTATTTTTACCATCTCTACTGTAGTCCCTAACTTTGTTGTCACAAGGCAATGTGTTAGAGTTAGCCATTAGGTTGCATGGCAAACCAAACCAAACCAATCCAAACCAAATCAAACAAAACAAACAAACAAACAAACAAACAAAAAAACCTAGTGGCCCAACAGGGAGTGAGCAGTTCTCTGGTCACTTGTCACTATAAAAGTTGCTGCCAGGTTGTGGTGTCCTCGGTGTAGAGAAGAGCAAACGGGGTGAGAGTCCTTATTTCTCAAACCTATCCTGTGTGACTTGATTTAGTCACAATTTTATAATCATTCTATTCTTTAGAAACTTTTAAGAAGTAGCAATTCCTACTCCAGACTCAGGCTGCAGTTTCAATGGCAGCCCTGTGGGATGGTTCAACTGAAAAAAAATTTTTTTTTTGGTTCAACTTTTTATGAAGTCCTATATCTATATTTCATCTGATCTGCAAGTCTCTTATTTTGGATTGATTTTGACCTCAGAAGGTATAGTCTTCCATTCCAATTATCTGTGTTTTTAGATGATTTTCTTTGAATAGCTCCAGAGCAGCTCCTCCTCATTCAGCCTTGTTGCCTTGCATTGTTTTTAGTTTGTGATGAAGTGTATCATAAGTGTCTTGTTTCTGTTTGCTTTCCATATGTTGCTCTTTACAGTAGCACACCTTTGTGAGCTTTTGGAGATCCACATATCCCTCCTCTTCAGCCCATGTGGTCTAAGCTTTTGACTCCGTGAGTGACAATATAACAGAAATGAGCTCAATGAGAGATTTCCATTCCTCTGGTCAAACTGATCAGCACAGTTCAAGTTTGGAGTCATAAATGAAACCATGACAATGGTAAAAGCTAAGAAATTTTGGTAAAATAACTGGGGACCAGGAGATGCCATTGCATTGGAATTACTCAGATATAAGACTAGTTATCATGGGCCACCAGGAGGAGAAAGCCTGCCTGGGATCCTGGCCTGACACAGGGAAAGAAATAGAGCTGAGATGTTGGAAAAGAAGAGCCTTGTTATCATATCATTATTTGAGCACATGAATCCTGCTGTATCTGGAGATTCTGGTGGGTACAGTGCTTTTCCTGTATGCTCTGTAGCACTCCCACTGGTTAAACTGTTCTTCCATATTTTATGTCATGGTGGTTCCTTTGCATCACTACTTTTGGATTTTGGGGCTATTTTGCTTTAAGTTAAATAAGGTTACTTGAACAAAAGCATTACAATACACTAGTAGATGACCTGAGAAAGGAGGTTACTAAGTGAGTAATGAATGGGTAGTGTATACACCATGGACACAGTGAAAGACAGGATGATTTATGTCCCTGGGTGTGTTGAGCAGTTAAAGAATTTAAAGAAGTTTGTCATGCTACTCAAAATGAGTTACAGTTTAAATCTTATTTCTGGAATTCACCACTTCATATCTTACAGCAGTTGAAATTGTAGAAAATAAAGCTAGATAAGGAGATATTTACTGTGTTCCTGAAAGCCTCTCAAGCTTGATTTGAATTTCTCTTAGTCAAACAAGACTTTTTTATTTTTATGAATTTACAACAGGGTGTACAGGGTGTTCAGGGTCTCACTATGTAGATTGGACTTGTAGTGATCCGCCAGTGTTCAGCCTCCCAAATGCAGGGATTTGGGCATGTACCACCAGGCTTAGTCTCAATCGCCATCTCAGTGTACCTTGGAGACAGGGCCTACATGGCAAGCTGGAGATCAAACCTCAACTGCTGCGCTCTGGCAGGTGCTTTAGTCTGCTGAGCTATCTGGTCAGCCCTTTAGACTTATTTTTTTAAATGGTACCAGGAATTGAACTCAAGACCTTGCACTTGCTAGGCAGTTACTGCGCCACTGGGTTGTATCTCCGGACCAAGACATTTTATCTGCACTTTTATGTATGTATGTATGTATGTATGTATGTATGTATGCATGTATTGTGGTACCAGGGATCAAACCTGGGACCTTGTGTTTACGAGGCAGATGCTTATGCTGTTGAACTATCTCCCTGGCCCCCAAGACTTATTTTAAATAATGTTCTCTTCTACATGTTTTAAGCATCTATGAATCTACTTCTTTTATTTCTAGCTAGAATTTAATTTATATGAGACAAAACAGAAACAGGTAAGACAAGACTAAAAACTAACATGATTATTCTTAGAAAGCCATTCTTCCTTTTTATTTTAATTTTTTATTATAATTTGTAAACCATTCTTTCTTTTTGTGGATTTTTAAAATAATTAATTAATTATTTGGTACAGAGTCTCATTATACAGCTCAAACTCATAGTGATCCTCTTGTCTCAGCCTTCCCAGTGCTGGAATTACAGGCATGTGCCACCATGCCCAGCTTTGGTGGCCAGCGCAGCTCACCCCAGGGTTCCACAGCCTGCACAGTGTGTAGTACCGGGGATCGAACTTGGGTCCTTGCGCTTAAGAGTCAGGTGCTTAGCCCGCCAGGCTATCTCCCTAGCCCAATTTTTGTGGATTTTGTTTTGTAAAGCTGGAGTAACTTCATTATTACTATTTTTCCCCTTTTTCTTTCTTTCTTTCTTTCTTTCTTTCTTTCTTTCTTTCTTTCTTTCTTTTTCTTTCTTTCTTTCTTTTTTTCTTTTTCTTTTCTTTTCTTTTCTTTTTTTTTTTTGGCAGAATCAGGGAATGAACTCAGGCCCTTGCACTTGTCAGGCAAATGCTTATTCTACTGAGCTATCTCCCTGGCCCCTTGGATTAACTTTAATAATGAGTTCAAGAAACTGACACCAGTTTGGTCTGCTAATAGCTTGGGAGCCGGGCCGAGCCCAGCAGGTGACATCAGTGTGAGTGTGACCACATCACTGCTCGTGTGCCTGTTTCTTATTAACCACCGAGGCCTGGAAAGGTGGATAGGGTTAGGGATGAGGGTAGGTTGGGCAGAGGTGACTAGAAAGAAAACCCTGAACATTAACTCAGGGGCTTGTGGAGCTATGTAGGACATCCTGAATGATCCAACGGGGCCACATTTAAAAATAGCATAATGAAATTAGTACACTGCAGTCTGCCCTGAGGAGACTGCATGACCTGACTTGATGAAGCTGCATGCACAAAATGGATTTTATTTTTAGGACATTCTATCTGGGATAACAATGGCTGTGCTGATACGAAGGTGGTGGTATAGTTTGTCTTAGTGCCTGGCACTTACGCTTGAAAAGAACAAAATAGCATATTTAAACTGTCAAGCCCTAATTGTTTCATTAGATGGTGGTAGTCTTTGACAAAAGGAGCTGGCTCACTGCTGAAAGCAAGAATGATGAGCGGTAATTCTGACAGGGCACTGGGGCGCTGCACTAGCTACCTCTCCTCCTTTGTTTCGTCCCAGTTCATCTCTGTTACAAGGGGAAGTCTCATTTTCTAATGTAATGACTGCTATTAAAATCAGTTAAAAGCTTTTTGTGAGCTCCGTGGTATATCTTCTCTGTATTTTTAGATATAAATGAAGGACAAGGCAAGTTCTAGCATTTGTATTCTTCCTTTGCATCTCCAGCATCCAGTTTAATACCAATTATACTAATGAAGGGTGTTTATTTAGGGCTTTGAACCCAGCTGGATCTTAAAGCGATTTACACATTTTATACATCGTGGGTGAAATGTTTTGTTTATCACCGAGTCATAGACCCCTTACTTTTGATGTGAGTTCCATTGCTTCACAATTGCCTTCCCTATATGAAATGGAGAGCCTCCTGTCTGACAGAAATGAAGGAGGATTGTTTCGCCCACAGAAGCCAAAAAGTCGGCTTAATAGCTCGACAGGGCACTGACAAGAAAGCCCTGGGCTAGGCATTTATGGTAAATAATCAGTTTCCACATATTAATTTTATAAAGCATTTCTGTCCTTCCCTCAAATGCTGCACATCTGTGAGGTATCAGGGGAGAGGCTGGGTGGGGTGGCGAGGACGCTGGGAGTTCTGATTTATTCCTTGCTGCTCAGTGGAATAAAGACCCACAGCATGTTTTCCATTTACACACATTTGAGAATTTAGAGGCTGCTTAGAATGAGAGGGTGGATATATTTCATCAAGAGACATCATAAAAGCTTTCTCTACTTTGAAACACAAAAAAATCAGATCCCATAGATAGTTATTTTTTCTCAGGTAAAAGGAACCAAATGTGATTAATGCCTACTCCAAGGGCCCATGTCTGCTCTTGCCCATTCAGAGAGGGCTTGGGAGGAATCCTCTGGCCTCAGCAGCCCCGGCCTCCCTTCTTGGCAGGGAGGGAGGGAGACTCCTCCACTGGGTGGGCTGCGTGGACCTCTGCTTTGGGAGCTTCTCTTCAAAGATCAGAGAGTTCATTTATCTTTGATTCAGGTTTTTAAATTAGTCTTGTTTAAAATCGTCTTTTTCCAAGGGCAGCTTTGCTTCTAGCCAAGCTTCACATTACGCGCTGTATATAAATTTCAGCTGAGTTGTTTCCCAGATTCAAGAGTCTGAAAGTTGAAGCCCAAGTTTACCATCGTGCAGCCCAAGCTGGTGCAAGCTTGTCCTCATCAGACGCTGGCTCCCAGCCTGAATGTGCCTTCCCTTTATCAGCTGGTTCTTAGGATACTTTGGTTGGAAAGATGCTCTCAACTGCAAGCCATGCTGCTCTAGCTTAGATGTGGGTGGATGGGGAGGAGAATGGTATTAGTATTTGAAAAGCTCCATTAGGTGAGAAGAAACCAGCCACTCAAAAATGTGTAGAGTGTGCTAAGGAAGAAAGAGACTCCCTGAGCTTACCCAGAAAGTGAAGTGGAAAGAAACTACTTACAGTCATTCTTCCTAGTCTGTGAAGACAGCTTCAAGAATTCAAAGGCAATCAGAGAGAAAGAAACTGCAATCTAGGTGCACTCTGGCCTGGGGCTCAGAACAAGCCAGCCAGCCGAAGGTGACCATGCCAGGCAGAAGTGGAGCGACTCTCAGGTGTGACAAAATGCTGTTCCAGCAGTTTGTCAGGTTACCAGCATGGACAGGACTTCAGATGCTGCTGGCCGTGTGTGCTGACACAGAGCTTCCCTGACTCTATGACTCATGGCCATTGCGCAGGCTTAGCTGCCTCCCTGTACATGCCAGACCGATGAGAAATGATCAAAGGCTGAAGATAGGGCCTTCGCTGTCGGGACCATTGAACAGAGGGAGACACAGTCTCATCTTCCAATGCATATTTGGCATGATCCATGTAAGAATACATTTCAGTAGTATAATTTGCTATCTTGTTTTCTAGGTAGTAAGGCTAATGAAGAAGAACCTTGAGGAATAACCACACATCATTTCTATATTTCCCAACATTATATAAATAGATGGGATGTGAAAGGAATTTATTTAAGGTTTAAGAGTATGTTAGCTCTAAAAAGATTAGAAATTAAATCCTCAGTTTGTTTCTTTCCTAAATAGCCTGACTATCTGAAAGCTACCGTCAATAAATTGGTTGTGAATATTGAAGTAAATTTCCTATTTAAGGTGAAATTAAAATATATGGAACTAAGTTTCTTCAAGTCTATACAGGAATACAGTATTGATCAGAGTGACCTTCTGGGGTTAATAGGTACACTTGAGTTTTTGTCTTCGTGGGTTTTTTTTCACCCTGAAAAATTAGCATTCACACTGTTTTCATGAATTGTGTCATTCACACAAATTGAATACATGTTAAATAAACAGTTTGGGTGGCAGATGCTCTAAGTTTAAGGAGTTATCATCAAGTCATTGACAATAACTCACAGTCCCATAAAGTTGCCAAATTGTAATCTGGGCTATAAATTGAATCAGGAGTCTGCCATCATGAGCCCTTTCGACAGGCTTCATAGAGACTACTTGAGAATATGTACAGAATTATAGAGTTATGAGACTGCACATGAATTTAAGAGCAGGTAACTCACCAGAGGAGAGACAGACCTGCCAAGGTCAAGTGAGCAGCAGGTGGTTAAAAGACAAACCCAGCCCCCGTTTTCCATTTGTAAGAAAGAATTTTGAAAGGCCATGTAGGAGTATCGGGTATAAAAGGCAAAAGTGATCATAGGATCCTGATGCTTTTTTGTGACTTTTTTTGTTTTTAATAACCCTTCAGAGTTTCTTTGGGGAAAAGAATAGGCTTATGCTAATTTTGGAATATTACCTTTTGGAACTATGCAAGTACAACGCCTGAATTCCTGCCTAAAGTTAGAATAGAATAATGTAAGAAAGAGATCCCATCTGGAGGATTCCCTGGCCTGTGCCCCAGCTGTAATCTTGTCTAAGCAACCTGAGCACCAGAGAACCTCTGAAGAGTCCTTAAACACAGTCCATGGTAAAGCACATGGAGAAATTCTATTTTCCAAAATGCTTTACTTGTGGTTCTCATATAAAATATTCTCCTCATTCTCTACCACTCATCCACTCAATCTCCCATTTCTGACGTTTGTTTTGGTCATCCGTGACATTCATTCTATATTCCTGTGATTTCAAGAAGTAGAAATAATTTGGCAAGTATTGAAAAAACACAATATGCTTTCAAATAATTATCTGTTTAATTTTTTGATACACAGTCTATATTTTAACATAGTGGTATTATAAAATGGCTTCAACAGAACTGCTAAGACTTGAATAATAGGAATGAGGAAATTTTAAAGACATTAGTATATTCTTCTCCTTCATATGGAATAGTAGTGTGTGCAAAATATTACTGCCTCAAACTAACACCAACTCACTATTCACAGAAAAAAAAATTGGTGTATCTTATGCATAATGCTGATAGACTCCGTGGATACTGGGAGGAAGAACATTTAAAAATATGGTTCAGTTTGTCATAATCTCTCTGAGATGAATAATCATTTATAATAATTCAGTGGGAGACCCAGCTCATAAAAATGGGTATCTTCATATTATTTTGTTAAGTGAAATTCTATAGCTCTTTAGTTTTTCTGTTTTTTAAATTTTACTCAGTTTTTCTGTTTTAATATCATTTTGTGCTCTCAGAAATAAAAAAAAAACCAATTAAGAAATGGGCACACTCAGTCTGTATTGGGAGGTGAGGAGGGACAAAATTAGATGATACTGAGTAAATTGCTAAAGGAAACTTTGAATAAGGTAGTGGCTGTGCCACGGTTCCCAGATCGCTGCCCTAATTCTGTTACTAGTGTCACTTTACCTTGTATAGCAGCCACCAATAATGAGGCATTTTTCTGAGCCCGATTCTATTATCTCTTAAAAGTTAAATCTTTCTTGTTTTTGAGCTCCATTCTCTAGCTCCCCTGTCTTTGATAATGGTCCCCAGATTACCCAAATTTGAAATCCTGGACTCACCGCTCACTCATACCTTTGTTCATCCAGGACCATGGATATGTTTCTGAGAATTGACTTGTTATTCTTTATCCATCTTTAGATGATATTATTATTTTAATTTTTTAAATTTATTTGGTACAGAGTCTCACTATGCATCTCAGACTCCTAGTAATCCTCCTGTCTTAGCCTCCCCAGTGCTGGGATTACAGGTGTGAGCCACCATTCCTGGTTTCAGTGGCTGGCACGGCATGCCTAGGATTCTGTGGTTGACACAGCATGGATTGAACTCAGGTCCTTGTGCTTGCCAGGCAGGTGCTGACACTGTCAAGCTATCTCCCTCACCCTAAACTAAATGATATTATTATCATTATTTAGGCCAATCTCTCAAATAACTCGGTGACATCTGACACCAGATTTCATTAACAGTTCACCTTTCCCCTGGGATTTATGAACTTCCCAAAATTTAGCTCTAGACATTTTTCCGTACAATTTTGCTGAACTTTGCCAAAAGTGTGTCCTTAGTCTCTTCATCTCTAATCCTTAATAACAGTTGATTTCTACCCAAAATCCCACTAAATTATTGCCTACCTTATGATGTTTGATGTTGTTTGCACATACTATAATCTTACCTCTGACATATAAACTCTTAGGGTGCTGAGACTGCCTCTTGTGCTTGTTCTAAATTTCTTGTGAAACCTAGATGGTGCTGAGAAGTAATAAGCACTCTCAAGTAGCATGTTAATTGCTTTCATATTTACTCAGAGCTAGCAGAAACATAATTTATATTTCCCATGCAAATGATTTCATGTCTAGTTTTAGAAAACCTAGGGTGAACTACACATAAAAAGGTACTACATATACTTAAACTTCGGATGTTTTTATTTTTATTATAAAGTCAGGTAGCATTTTCATTACTCCAAATGTTGGTATGATTTATGTCTTATCCAGTTTCATACTGAGGGCCTCAAAGTGGTATGTCAATGAGATGCCTGATAGCCAAATGGAAATTCGTAAACCTAGAAAAATGCAGATATTTTGAAATTTGGTCATGTTCCATGTTGTACTGAGGTTATCTTGTGTAACTGACTATGTGTATTAACACAAATAGCTTCATCAGCATTTTTGAAAGAAATTCAATTCGGTAGTGTGTATGTCGTCCAAAAAGAGAATGCGAGCAATGATGCATTTGATTCACATTAAATTTGTATGAGACTTTGAATTTTAGGCAATAGCCATATTTATTTTTATAGTATTTTTTATGAGGAGGCTTTGGAAAAGCTTATGTTCCATGATCTGATGTTTATGGTCAGTTCAATCTCTCTTTGAAGATGAGCTACACCCATAAAATAGGCTGAGTCATCTGGATGCTTATGACTACACGATGCTCATTTGTAAGGTGCAGATCTTTATAACCTTATGGATACACCCCTTGCTGACGAGCTTGGGGTGCCCAGGCTCAGCAGGGGTGGAAGTATGTGTCACTACAGGCTCAGGAGTGAGCATGCTCTTCCATTATCCAGGCTGACCTCAGTGTCTCTGTTGGCTCCAAATATTCATCATGTTCCCTTTACACTTGGGAGTCTTTAGAAAGAGAAGCTTCCCAGTCTTCAACAATAACAAACAATTTAACATTGTGTTTAGCAACTTGTCAGCTACTCCATCTCTGTCAAAGCCACCTCTTTGGTGATTCTATCTCCAACTTGGCTGGGCCTGTTTGCAATGCACGTTATAGAGAAGAGAGGTATCAGCAAAATAATTTAATGGGTGTTTCTTAACAGGAAGAAGCAAATGAAACTAGAAGAGGATGAAGGGAGGAGGAGCAGGCAAGAGAGGAGGAAAAGATGGAGAAGGTTAATTATAGCCAACATTTCTTTGGTTCCATCTTTCAGGTTTTTAGGAAATTTCTATGGATCCACTCACTTACTCTTCGCAGAACTGTCATAAAATAGCTTCTCTTACTATCTTCATTTTTTTTCTAATGAAAAAAATTGAAGTATATGGAATAAGCACAAATTTAGAATTTGAATCTAGGCAATCTGATATCAGAATCTGAGTTAATCCTCTATGGCATGTTTTCTTTCTTTATAGCAATTGATGACTATTTTGAAATTAGAGACGTAATTTTAAAAATAGTTGGAACACAAATTAAATTCAAGTTTGAGGAGCACAGGAAAGGGGAGCGCGCAGGCGGGTCAGCGTCGTGCCAGCTGCACCGACGCTCTGCCTTGGCCCGCCGGCCCGCTCCGCTCCGAGGCGCTGGAGTCGGTGTAGCCCCGCATCCCTGGCTCACTCGGGCCTGGCCCACTGCTCCGACCCCCCTGGGCCGAGAGCTGCTCCCCGCAGGCCAGGCTCACTCGCCCATTTTGTCCCGTTGATGCAGAGGTCAAATTAAGGATTGTTAGAAAACGTAGATGTTTATTCCACATTGGAAAATGCTTCAGATGAACCAAACTTCTTTCATAGCATCCGAATTGTCCACCAACCTCACGGTCTGGCTGTGCCACTTGGGCCGGCCTTGAGTCCACTTTGTATCCTAGGCTGGCCTCGAACTTGTGGTGATCTTCTTGCCTCAGCCTCCCGAGTGCTGGATTACAGGCATGTGCCACCATGCCCAGCCTGTTTTCTTTTTTCTCAATCCCTTTTCATCTCATTTTAGCTGCTCTCTTTCTTTAGTAGCTTGTTTGTAGTTCATAGGCACAAATATTTTAAAGATGAAATTTGTGTCTAGTAACATGTACAATCTTAAATGTACAACTCAACTGTCTTTTTTAAAAATAATTTTATAGAGAAACAAATAGCAATGAGACAGTTTCAAAACCGATCAGTAGGACAGTTTCAATAATAAATACATTACACAATGTTGTCTTAGTGGTTATTCACTGTACAAGATGCAGACATGACATCCTGTCCACAAACACTATTAGAACAGATTTTATTCACTGAGTTAAGAGAATATAGCTGTGTATCTATCCTGTTTTGAATATACAGATACAAAATGGTCATTCATTTGTAGCCCCTTTTTTTGTTTAGTTTTGTCAGAGATGGGTATTCCATTCTCATTTAAATATTGCAGGTGCTTGAATTCAGTAAAATATTCCAATATAATCCAGTAGTCCATAATAGTAGTGGATTATCCACAGGACTGGCAATGTCAGAAGTTGTTGACCTGAGCTCTTTACAGCCCAGCATACCAACATGGCTTCACCCCTTATGCCTCGTTTTTATTCCTTTCTGCTGGATGGTTAAGGCCAAGATAAAGCAAGACCTATATAACAAGAAATATAACTTTGTATCTAATAAGGTCAGTCAAGTCCCCTCAAGATTTATCCTGAAATCCTGTACTGCATTTTGTAGATCCTTGGTCAGTGTCAGCCATGTGGATGAGTCACGGCCATTGCTTGGCCAATGTGCTCTCTGTGAAAGCCTGAGAGAATGTTTTTTCTTCATGTGACTCTCCTTAGGTATATTGTACATCATTGATCATGTTCCTCTGTGACCCCATAATCTCCTTGATTAGAAAATTTGGTACACAACTGTTAAATGTACAACTCAATTGTTTTACTGTATGTATGTGATTGTATGCACTCAATCCAAATCAAGATACAAAACACTTCTGGTATTCTCAAATATGTTTCATTTCTCTTCCTCACAACTCCTTTCCCCACAAAACATAATACATATTTTGGTTTATATCACCATAGATTAACTCTATCTGCTTTGGAACTTTGTGGAAATAAAACCATGTGATATGTAAAAAAAAAATCAAGTTCAAGCTTCTATTTGGTTAAGCATAGCTCTAAAAGATGCCTAGACAATCTACTGAACATTGAAATATTTCACTGGACATTTGACTTTGAATCCATTTGTTTGGTTGATGATTGACAGAATAAGCTGACAAAGAGTTTTGATAAAATGGATAGACAATGAATGTGATTTGAAATCTTTTTAAAAAAATGTATATAGTATAGGGTCTGCAGGGTCCCTCTACACAGATCGGACTCATAGTGATCCTCCTGTTTTCAGCCTCCCAAGGGCTGGGATTGCAGGCACAAGCCACCCATGCCCAGTTTCATTGCTCTCTCAGTTTGCCCCTAGGGGCAGGGCTGGCACTGCACTAGGGGATCCAATCCCCTGGCTGTGCCTGCCTAAGCAGGTGCTTTAATCTGGGATTGGACCCAGGTCCCTGCGTCTGCCTAAGCAGGCACTTTGGAATCTCATAATGGTTAAGAAATTCATCTATTTCTTGGATCCATTTGGCTTCTTATACTCAAGTCTTATCTTGATCACTTTCCTAATTTTGTTTTAGAGTTTGATAGAGAGGTGCCACACACTCAGTAAATGTCAAAGCGTTAGCCAGCAAATGCCAATGGATTAAATGTTCACTTGTTCTCCTAATATGCATGTCTAGAGTTTATGGTTTTGTAGATGATTTACTAAGGATTAATTGGTAAAATTCAGCATTCAACCAAAAGTAAAGCATACTACATGAGTATGAAGTGTATAAGGTCTATCTACAAACCACTGCAAGTGTGGTTTGACTTTGGTAATATCTCTTTCTGTAAGGTAAATAGGAAAAACTTAGATTGTTTTATTATGTTGTAGGAAATTATTTCCAACTATGCCTCGTTAAGCACTGCATCAAGTATAATCGGAATTTGCTGTCTCGCTGCTGAGCATCAGAGTTTGCACCGGCAGAGCCTCTCCTCCTTCAGCCTGAGAGCTCATGAACCTTGAACATCAACTACATTCCTCTTTCAAGGGCTCAACCTGCAGCCAAAGCCTGAGTCAATCAATATATTGTGTTCTTCCAGCCCTTGTGATTAGTCCCAGCGTGAGCTAAGCCAATTCATGACCACATTTGAGGACTAGCTGGATTCATGGAAACTGAGATATGGGATCTCCTGGCAGCCAGTCTGGAAGCATGAGAGTACTGAGGGTTCCAAGTCAAGAAATAATGAGGGAAAGAAAACCCCTTGGGAAAACCATCCAGGCTCTGATTCAGTCCCTCCTTATATTCAGAACATCTCTAAGAGACAGTCGACTTAAAATTTTAAAAAACAAATTTGAGATTTCAGTAACTTGCAATTGAAAAATATCCTACAAATAAAAAATAAAGGAGATGGGAAAAGAAACAAAGTTTCAAACTTCTTAAAACATAATTTACATCCCTATGATGCTGCTAAATAGTTAAAGTTAGATGTTACTAAATACTTAGGAGCTTCTAAAAAGCAGAAACTGTATGTTGCAGAAGCCTCCCGAGATTGTCATCAATATCATTGACAGCACCTGCTTAAATGTTCAGCCAAAAAGGCCACACTGTTTCGTGTGATATCGAGCCCCTGTCTTCTCTTTTGGTGACCTGACAAAGTTGAGTCAATCTAGGGGCTGCACTGAGCCAAATTCTGCATCTCACTTGAGAATCTGAACTGTGACAGAGAAGTACTGTGTAGCTGGGAAAGATGATCGCCTAAACCGCAAGTGGTTAATAAATAGAAAAACCTCCAAATACCAGAGAGGAGGGAGAAGAGAAGAGAGGAGGGGACCAAGGAGGATGGAGAGAAAGAAAATCAGAGAGAGAGAGAGACAGAGACAGAGAGACATAGAGGAGAAAGGAGAGAGAGAGGGAGAGAAAAAGGGAGAGACAGACAGACAGAGAGAGATAGAGACAGATAGAGAGACAGAGAGGAGAGAGAGAGAGAGAGGGAGAGAGATATATAGACAGAGACAGAGAGACACAAAGAGAGAAAGAGATACAGACAGAGACAGAGAGGAGAGAGGAGAGAGAGTAGAGAGAGGAGAGAGGGAGGGAGGAAGGGAGAGAGGGAGAGAGGAGAGAGGAGGGAGGAAGGGAGGGAGGGAGAGAGAGAGAGTCATTGACTAGCCAAGGTGTTGTCTCTATGGTGACATTTGACAATTGAAGATAGCGGTGCAGTAGGCTACTGTGGTCCTGTGATAGCTGGAGAGAGAATGCAGAGCTAGCAGGGAGATGGTAAAAGATGCCAGGACAGGAAGAAGGATGTTACTGGGGACCATCAAGATCAGCTTGGTTTCTGCACAGTAAGTTGGGAGTAGCTCACTACCACACACGTACACAGGCAATGGGGACAATGTTGGGCCTTGAAAGCCATATGAAGAATTTTTTTGAGCAGCTGATTTGGAATTTTTTGTATTTTCCAATCATAATAGTTTAAGAATTGTGAATATTTGCTTCTGTTTCTTGAAAATAACTCTTGGTTAAAAGAGCTGCAAAACATTTTTCGTTGAACTCCGATTTTGGGCTGGCCAGATAGCTGAGTGGATTAAAGCACCTGCTCAGGCAGATGCAGGGCCCTGGGGTTCACTCCTTGGCCTGCTGTGCTAGCCCTGCCTCCAGTGTGCTCTGAGACAGCAGCTGAGACTGGGTATGGTGGTGTGCACCTGTAATTCCAGTGCTTGGGAGGCTGAAAAACAGGAAGGATCACTACAAATCTGATCTGTATCATGAGACCCTGTAGACCTTGTACTAAGTACATTAAAAAAAAATAAATAAACCACCATTTTTTCTAAATCAATATTATGTGAAAACTCTATGTATAGAAGACATGAAGCAGTGTTATTGTTGAAAAATCATTTTATAAGTTTATAATATTTCTCACTTTGAGATAAATCAATGAGTAAAATGACACAATATCACTGAATATAAAAATACAATCTTTGGGTTACACATTTTTTTTTTATTTATTTGAGAGAGAGAGAGAGAGAGAGAGAGAGAGAGAGAGAGAGAGAGGTAGAGAGAGAGAGA
>NW_004524585.1:17378557-17391988 GCF_000260255.1 Octodon degus
CCAGCTTTTTTTTTTATTTATTTGAGAGAGAGAGAGAGAGAGAGAGAGAGAGAGAGAGAGAGAGAGAGAGAGAGGTTACACATTTTTGATGCAAACACAATCTTCAATTTGATGTTTGTATTTTACACTGCTTGAAAGATATTGAAAAAAGGCCTGATTCATATGAATAAATAGGTGCAAAAGGTAAATGATTTTAACAGTGCATCCTCAGGATTTTCTTCAAATAAACTGACCTAGAGACTTGAAAGTGGAGCAATGGTTAACTTTCCTTAAAAATGTGGATTCTCATCAGTAGCCAACATAGCAGTGCACTTCACCATGTATACAAGAGGAAGGTGGCAAATTCATAAACTGTGAAGGTGATAGTGAAAATTATATTATTGCATTACAGAATATGTCTTAGGCTGGCCTGTTACTGACAGCTGTCTGTTAGGCTACAGAGAGACAAAAAAAGTGCCTCTGAGCTGACTACCATTAAATAGTGCAGAGCACAAATAATTTTATACAAAGTGTATACAAGCAGGAACAAGCTTTTTGAAAAATCAGATCACTGCTACAAATGTCTTTATCAATAATCTGACAGCTAGAAGTTCAAATGTGTGCTCAGAGATGCTTAAAAGTACTGCATGAACAAACATGTATCTATAGACAGAAATTGTTGTTAGTTTCCAATGAGTTAATTTCAGTATAAACATTATTCAATTATGATTTTTGCTTTATTATATTTTAAATACAGTTTTATGCTATTATTTTTTATAGTTTTAAATTAGTTGAAAATTTAAGTTTTCAATTTAAACTTTTGTAAGATCTGAAGCTTCTCTGAGTAACGCCAGTCATATCTGAGAAACTCTTTAAAAATGAGATGACCCTCAAAATTGCAGGTCATGTATCCATATGTAGAAAATTGGAACTAGATTTTTATCTTCCTGTACAAAAATCAATTCAAAATTCATCAAAGGCCTAAGAAAAAGCCCAGAAATTTTGAGATTGTTAAAGAAAACATAGGATAAAAACTTGGAGTTATATGCACACACAAAGACTGCCTGGATACCACTCCAGTTGCACACGCAATGCTAGTAACAATGAGCACATGGGATTATGGAAAATTAAAAAGTTCCTGCATGGCAACAGAAACAAGTGAAAAGGCACCTACAGAACATGAGACACCTGAGAATGTGAGTGCTTTCCAGTTACTTTTCCAAGAGAGGTTTAATATACAAAATATATAAAGAATTCAAACTTAATGCCAAGAAATCAAATAGCCCAATCAATATATGGGCAAATAAGTTCAAAAGATAGCTCTCAAAAGAACTGCAAATAACCAGTAAGTACATGAAAAATGTAAACTCAACACCTTTAGCCACTGGAGAAATGCAAATCAAAATTACAGTGAGATTCCATCTCACCCCAGTTAGAATGACTATCATGAAGAACACAAAACCTATAAATTCTGGTGAGGTGTGGGGAAAAGGAACTCTTCTGTACTGTTAATAAGAATGTAAATTAGCATCACCTCTATGCAAATCAGTACTGAAATTCTTCTAAAAACTAAAATTATAATGACCATATTATCCAGTTATACCACTCTTTGGTATATGCCCAAAGGATTGAAGAATTAGCATACTATAGGAATACCTGCATACTCATGTTTATTATTACATAATTCACAGTTGCCAGGATTGAAACCAGCCCAGATGTTCATGACTGGATGAATGGGTAAAGAAAAGGTAATTCCTGCCATAACTGACTCTTCAGGATCTTCACTACAGCTTGTGAAACTCATTGTACCACTTTTTTTTGTGTGTGTTTTAGGGAAGGGCCTACAGGGTATTGAAGATCTCACTACTAGATCAGACTCGTAGTGATCCACCTGTTTACAGCCTCCCAAGAGCTGGTATTACAGGCATGCGCAACCATGCCCAGTCTCAATTGTCATCTCAGTGCACCCTGGGGGTGGGGCTGGCAGGGCAGGCCACGGGGATCATACCCCTGGCCCCTGTGCCTGCTTGCAAGTGCTTTAATTCATTGTACCCTCTTTACATTTATTTCTATAGTGTATATATGAGGTTATCAACTCCCAGAAGGAACTTCTGGCTATGAGTAGTAATTCTTACACTCATAGACACATACAGTAGGCAAAAATAAAGCCCCAACCCTCAATCTCTTTTGTAGTGTCTGACACCTGCTTCTGATTGAGACATGTGTGACTGTCTCATTGCACCAGGAAGAATGGAGTAAGGAGTCATTGCAAAGAATAAGGACTTGGCTTTATTTACATTTGAATAATCAGCTTCTGGAACAGTGTGTGCCATGCAGTAAGTGTTCAATATATTTTTACTGTCTTTTCAGCAGTATAGGCAGAGAACACAGCTCAAGATTTAATTTCCATTGGCCGTAACTGAGAGTATAAATAAAAGGTTATAAGGCTGAGCTTTCTTGAAGGTTGGGGGGTGTTAGTCTGCATTCCAACTGCATTATTGTGTAACCTCTACTTCCAAGTTTTAAGCCTCTTCAGTAATATTCCATCCAATATTAAGGACTAATAGTCTATCCTGTTTTAAAGGAATACAAGGTCACTCTTATTCTTAAGATCTCTAAAGTCTTCTGACTTTTCTGATTTAGGTGTTAGAGAATTGCACTGTTAATGGCCAATGTTTATTTCAACAGTATCTGTGTTTTCATTTAAGACCCATTATTCTAAAACATCCACTATTAATGTCTGACATTCCCAAATGCTGAGTGACAGGAGACTGATTCATTTGAGCCGATTGTGATTGGCATACTTGTGTGGGCGTATTGATGTTGGCCTGCTCTCAATGGATACCATAGATAATTTGATTTCCATTTATTCAGTTACTGATCTGTTGTTTCTTTACATTACCTTGAACTTGGTCACATATGTAGTGAAAAGCAACAGTGGTAAAATTATGGAATAAAAAAATCTATTTATGAGTCAAATATATCTGGTTGTCATCCCAAGTCATGATCCTGTTCAGAGCCTGTCTTTCATTTTTGTTTTGTAAGAACTGTCCTATAAGCCTTCTTTTGTTTGGTTTTATGGTCATCACTGATTTACTGTGCAACTGACTTTGTCTCTAGGATTAGCTCTTCTCTTTCTTCCTTATTCCTGAGCTGCCACTCCTCCGCCTAACAGTGGTCCTTTGTGTCTGCACGCCAATGCCTTAATGTTGTGCTCATGTGTTGGATTCTTGCCCAGAGTGAAACTCAAAAACTTTGTGGAAATGCTAATGTCACTAAAGCTTCCAATAGAAGAACATAGTAAGAATCCGATCATAAATATCCAAGAGTTCTTTGGTTTCATAATCACAGTGATAAGAGTTTTCCTCGATGTCTTTCAGTTGAATGAATGACCCCTTCTGTCTGAACTGTGGGTAGGCTCTGGGAATAAGGATCACTAATGCTAAGGTGCCACTGCTCTTTGGATAAAGACCTTTTTGTGGGTTCTGTTGTGTCCTTCAAAATGATGTGTTGAAATCCTCATCCTCAGCAAGAGTAAATGTGACCTTATATGTAAACAGAATCTGTGAGGCTAAAATCATGTGAAGATAGTGTCATGCGCCATGAATGTGAGCTGTAACCCCAGTCCTCATGAGAAGAGGGAAGACAGACATACAGGGAAAAAACTGTGTGATGATAGCCAGAGATTAGCATGATTCGTTTAAAGCCACGGAATGCCAAGGATCGCTGGCAACACCAAAGACAGAGAAAAGCATTGGATGGTGTCTCCCCTGAATCCTCAAGGACAGCAGGGCCCAGCTGATGTCTTGATTTGGGCTGTAGCTCCCAGAACTGTGAGAGGACAAATACCTGTTTTTATTTTTTTTTTCAATCTGATTTGTTTTTAATTATTATGGTCACATACAAATTTGTGCTCATGTTGTACCTTCCTCATTTTAAGCCTTCTAATGAGCTGACAGGAAGCACCACGACCAATCACACATACAACAGTAGTTTTAGTCTTGTGGGTTGTTTTGTTTTGTATTTTTTAGGGAAGGGTCTACAAGGTGTTCAGGGTCTCACTACTAGATCAGACTCATAGTGATCTGCCTGTTTACAGTTTCCCAAATGCTGGGATTACAGGGGCATGCCACCATGCCCAATCTCAACTGCCTTCTCACCATGCCCAGTCTCAAGTGCCCTCTCAGCATGCCAGGTGCTATAATCCACTGAGCTATTTGGCAGGCCCTTCTTTTTTTAAATTTATTTTTTATTTTTTAATCATTTTAGTGAGAAAAAAATAGCCATGAAACAGTTAGTAGGATAGAAGTTAGTAGGATAGTTACAATAATTACTACATTTCATATTGTTGTCTTCCTAGTAGTTATTCAGAAGACAAGATACAGACATGATATCTTGTCTAGACAATATTGGTACAGACCTTTCTTTTCATTGAACTAATAGATGGTGGCTGTATATCTATCTTATTTTTTGGGTATTTTTTGGTGGAACTGGGGATTGAACTCAGGCCCTTGCACTTGCCAGGAAAGTGCTTATTCCACTGAGCCATCTCCCCAGCCCTATATCTATTTTATTATATATATATATTTTTTTTTCCATTACAAGATGGTCTTTCATTTATGTCCCCCTTTTTTTTGTTTTGTTTTGTCAGAGATGGGAGTTCCCTTATTGTTAGAGAAGCTGTATTTGGAGAACTCTTTAAAGGACCTTTTCATACTTGATGCCTGTTCAAGTATTGTAGGTACTTGAATTCAGCAAAGTAGCCCAATATAGTCCAACAGTCCATAATAGTAGTGGGTTGTCAGCAGAACTGGCAAATGTCTCAAATTGTTGACTTGAACCTTTTACAGTTCAACCTTATACAGCTCAGCATATTAATATGATATTATTTTCTATACCTTGTGATTATACTTTTTTTGTTGGATGGTTAAGACCAAGTTAAAGCAAGACCTATATAGGTAAAAATGTAGCTTTTTTATATGGCAAGGTCAGTTAAATCCCCCCAGGATTTACTCTGAGACCATGTACCGCACCTTGTAGATCTTCTGTCAACCACTCCTTTTAACAGGCTCATAAACACAAACTGAAACAGGGGAGTCCTGCTTGGCTTTGAGATAATGAAAGACCCTCTGAGTATTTAAACATATTCACACAAGCATTCATATAAATCTAAATATAAAAAACAACCTTCAGTAGTTTTGAGATGACATTTTCAATCTTTGTGAAAAGTCAAACATAACTAATCAAGTCCAATCACATATTTAGAAGGCAAAACAGTGATAGTATTTACTGAACTGAAATTACTGTCAAAACTTGGGGGAAAAAGATGTCCATTTAACTACAAGCCCATTTTATTTAAATCGGGACTGTTCAACAAAAATATTCTGTCAGCCACTCATGATCTGAATTCTGGCAGTTGAGATCTATTAAATTATGGTACATATAAAAAAGCCATGAGACATTTCTGTTCTGTAATAAATAAGACAGAGACTATTCTGCATTAGTAGCCTTTTTGAGGTAAGCTATTAAGCCTGCCCTTTCTCCCTTCTTCTTGATGCCGCAAAGATCATTTTTCTTCCACAGATGTACTTCTTGGGATTCTCCAAATACTCCATCAAATTATGCTTTCCACCAGTGATACCTTTGTTCTTGTTGGCATCTGTGTAAGAGAATCCAGCAGACTGACCTGTCTTCTGCCCAAAGAGACCTTGGAGATCTGGCCCGGTCTTGTGCTTGCCTCCCTTCTCAACAGTGTGACACCGGGCACACTTCTGTACAAAAATTTTCTTGCCTTGATCTCAACATCACCCATTTTTAAACCTGCCGCAGCTTCCGTGCCGGGTGGTCACTGCTCTTCCCTTGTTACCACAGGAAGGTTCTAGTTCAGAATCCTGATATCCCACTCTCTCAATATCTGTTTTTTATGCCTGCTGTTGTGATAATTTACTGTGGCAGGTCTAGGAAACTAGCATATGAAGGTGAAAATGGTGGATGATCTGAAGATAGTGAATTTTGACCTTACTCATATTCTGATGGCTTTTCCAATACAAGTGCTTGAGTTCCACAAACACTGTAATTTTTTCTGTTTTCCCTTTTCTTCAATTATATGGCATAGAAAAGCAGGATCCTCCCTTCACTCGCCCACTGTATTAGTGAATTACTTGGGACCCTTCCATCAGCCCTTTAAGGAATATCTTCCACATCTTCAATGCTCTGTCTTTTCAGAAATAACCATGCTCACATTCAGGACACAGCTCATTACTCTCTTTCCTTTTCCCCACATCTTGGTAGTACTGTATTCTCTCCAATCATAGAACTCTCTCTGTCAGAAAGAATGGTACCTGGTATTCTAGGTAAATACTGACCACTGTGTAAGTGACTATTACTGAGTTAAGGTGTAATGTCTTCAAGAAATGCATTTATTTTCATAGATCCCATATTCAGGCATGACTTTGGAAAAATGTATACATACATACATATATACATACAGACATGCATACATACACACATACATACAGTTGAAGTGAAAATTTCATGATGCAGATGCTGGGGTTAAAAGGCAGGCAGATATCTTGGGGCAACACATTTGTCCTGCCCTTCTAGTTATGTCACACAGCTAATTACCTACCATTCCCAGTCTTTGAACCCTGTTGGTATCATCCCAAGAACAGGAAAATTAACTGGGGAGCCCATGTACAGTATATTGATAACTATCTACTTAACAGTAAGAGCTTAAATCCAGGTCACAGACCTTGCACTTGTTTTTATCTTACATTCTCTGTAACTGGACACTTCTTTTTATAACCTTCCTTCTCTATGATGTGCTTCCCTCTACCACCAAATGATGTCAGTGAGAGATCCTACATGTGGAACAATGCAGGAAGCCCCTTTTGCAATTACTTTATAAGTGTTTTTTCACTTTACTGGCACTAATATAGATAGTTGCAAAGTCTCATAAATAAACTTTTTTCTTGAGTGTATGTACATATACCATATGCAAATAGTCACTGACGTACAATGGTTTGACTTATGATTTTTCAACTTTAAAAGGGTGTAAAAACCAATAGACATTCAGTAGAAACTATGTTTCACATTTTGAATTTTGATCCTTTCCCAGGCCAGCAGTATTCTACAGGATACTTTCTTGTGATTCTGCACAGTGGCAGCAAGCCATTACTCTCTGTCAGCCACATGGTCATGGGGAAACGACTGTTAGCATACAGTGTGTCATGCTGGTAAGCTATCATGCTCAGATTATGAGGTGCATTAAATGCAATTTGACTTGGTATTTTCAATTTACAATGGGTGTCCCACGAGAAAACGCCATTGTAAGTTGAACGTTGAACAAATCTATACACAAATATTGTACATGCAGGCTAGTAAATAATGACTATTGTTATTATGTAAAATTATTATTATATAAAATTATAATTACAATTATAAAATAATAATTATATAAAATTAGTAACTTGTTAATAATTTTATACTTTGTGTATAATTTTATACTTTGAGTAAATTTTGGACTGATTTGAACAGGCAAATTAATAGATTGTTTTCTAGCACTGTAGAGATGGAGCCCAATTCATAGGATAGATGCCTAATGCTAACTGCACATCCATCGTGACCTAGTGTCTTGCACAACTCTGCATTTTTCACTCCTCTTTTTCTGGGGTGCAGGTGATTGAATAACTGTCTTCTCTCATTGAGCACACACTCAGGAAATAGCTCCGTGAGTACAGTGCCCCAGAAACAAGACTTAAATAATGACAACACCTACTGATTTTCTGCCAGAGTAAATAGCTGTAAGTAATTTTTGAAATAATGCTGAACTAAATTATCATCTTCAGTTAATCAATGTGAAAGCATCCTAAGACTAATTCAGCTCTAAAAATCCAGAAAGTATCAATCTTGAGTTTTTTCAAGTAAAATGCTAATTTCCTTCTACTGTGAATGCTGACAGCAATCTCAGGTTTAGTATCAATAAGCCACTGCTTGTTGGTATAAAAGAGAGTCCTGTATGGGGAGAAAATGTGTAACAGTACAAGTCCTAGAGGCAGAATGTCCTGTAAACTCCACTAGCATATGTAGGATATCATTGGGAAAATCACCCAACTTTTCAAATGTCATCTTTCATAAAATTGAGAAAATAATAGTAATCATATGAGTGGTGATTAAATAAGTTAATTCATAAGAAACTAAGCATAATAGCTGGCAGTTTATGAGTACTTCCTAAATAGTATCTATTGTTATCAACATTGTTTTTTTCTGATGAAAAGGGACAAAGATTTCAGATGCCTCAGTGAAGCTGAAACTCTAGCTAGGTCCAGTCTTGCTGAGAACAGTGAGTTCTTCCAGCAAAGAAAGTTTTGTGGTAAGACATCTTGAGGAACTGAAGAAGAGATCGACAGGGGTGCCAGCTGAGCAGCAGAGGAAGGCTGTGCTGCTGCTACAAAGAAGTGGGTTGTCTTCTACCAGCCATGGCCTGAGCCTATGGCCTTCTCTGGGTCTATGATATATATACTGTATTAAGATCGCTACTTCCGATGGTACCTTAGGAGTCCATAGAAAATTGTTATCTACATCACATTTGATGAAGTTCAAGTCTCCGCTAGCATACTTTTACTTTTATACTTACAGAAGGCCAAACCAGGCTACTAAACAAAAGGGTATTTCCCACAAGTGATGTTTGTTACCATGTTGAAGATGAGCACCAGGGTTGTGACACAGAGGAGATAGAGAGGCCAGAATGAGAGAAGACTTAGAGGATGGATCAGGTACAGAAGTGAGATGGCCATGCAGGTACACCTGACTGGAGTATCAGATTGAGCAGCCAGCACTTGACACAATGGCACAACCAAAATTATCTTTAAGATATCCATTTCATCTCTTATGAAGAATAAGAATATGGGTGGATTTGCATATGTAGAAATATATAATATATTCATCTATATATAAATTAAACAGCATATGAAAGGCAGTACACATACAAAATGCTATTTTATAACATTTTAAACTACATCTTGGTCGTAAATAGTTAAATTCACATGCACTACATGCCTTTATTAGATGAGTCCTTAAGTCCTGGTGACAACCTAGGATAGCTCAGATTTATTGTGGTGCATACTGTACTGTTCTTAACTTATATACTTTGTCATGCATTTTGGCTGCTTGAAGACTAACATATTTTTTAAGGAAAAAAAGAAATTTGTTAAGCTATGATGTCACATATAGATATTTGTTCTCCAAGGTCTTCAACTTTATAGACAGTTTAGTGTCAGTTTTAGTAAAGGCACTTATAGACATATAAAAGCAAACTTCCTTATACTCTTATCACTTATTAAGGGGACTGGCGCAATCTCCATACTGGGAGAATGGTGAAAACAAATGAATAAAGCACATGTGTTATCACTTTAATACACGCCACCAAAAAGGGTGAGCATCTCTGAGTAACTGTTTTTGGTTGTTTATTTTCCAATGACAACAGAGATAATAAATACAGAAACAGGGGGCCGGGGAGATGGCTCAGTGGAATAAGTGCTTCCCTGGCAAGCGCAAGGGCCTGAGTTCAATCCCCGGTTCTGAGAAAAAAAAAAAAAAAAAAAAAAAAAAAACAGAAAAAAACAAAAACAAAAAACCCAGAAACAGTTTTCAGTATGGAATAGGAAATGAGGCAAATTTGGTATAATTTATCAGATATCAGGGAAACTCTTTGTCCTCTATATGAAATCCATAATAAATATGGAAATTTATTGCACAGGATTGAGGTCTTTCTTGCAAGGTTTGTCCCTCTGTGAAGCTGTGGCACATCAGAATTGTCACATTGCTAGAGGCAAGTGAGGTGAACCTGTTCCTTCTTCCACACGTAAGTGACAGTTTCAAGCTCCTTTGCAGTTAGGATAATATAAAAGAAACATCATTGGAAGTGATGCCTATCGTCTCCAGGCCTGAACTTCAAATTCTCTGTTTGTTTTCCAAACTTTTCCTCCTGTCATGTCTAAGAAAGTTCCACCACAAAATGGAAGAAACTTGAACCTTTTGGTCCTTCCTGGTACTGTGTTGTCCCTCAAGAACTCTACGTTCATGACAGACTGGGTGTAAACGATCATATGCATTTTGGCGTTCAAAATTTGAGATTGTTGAGATTGCCGTAGTGGCTTAGCTTACCTTAATAGAAGCAATTATATCTGAAGTGCAGTACTGCTATTAAAAGCCAGGGGTTTGGTGCATAACTCAGCGATAGAGCACCTGCCTATCTCATGAAGTGCTCTGAGTTTTGTCTTCAGAAACAAATAAACAAAACTGGGTGTAGTTGACATAGCTGTGGAAAGGCAGATAGTGAGATAACTGATACTGAAGAACATAAAGATGCTCATTCATGTGACTTAATGGGAAAATATTTATTAAAACTGTCACAGTGGAGGACAGAACAAATACCTACTCTCTCTGCAGCTGTAGGATTGATGGTTGAAAAGAATCAAAGTAGCGGAGGCTTGTTATTTCAGGCTGTGTTTTCAAGGTATTACAAAAAATAAATGAGCACAAGAAAGATTTGGTTGATTTGCAAGCAGAAATGAATGGGAATTGATGTTCAGAAATGTTTGGTTAGAAAGCTATTTTGAAATACAAAGCAAGAAAATGGGTTTAAAACAATGATAGTTGAATGAAATAACTCAGGGAAATTAGAAATCAGATTAAGAGTACAGCGTTTCCTTAGATGATTATCAACTAATTCTTGCTGCTATTTACTGATAAGGAAGATCTCTTTGCCCTCTAGGTTAAATTGGAAAAAGAGGCATGAATGTGTGAAAGCAAGGTGACAAAGCTGATTTAAGGATTCTGTCTCAGGAATAGTTATATCTCAGAAATAAAGTTGGAATTATTTGCTATCTTGTGGGAAATGCACTGGAAGCCTACTTAGTAATTTAGGGAACTGTATTGCCAAAAAAGTGAATGTTGACTATTCCATTAGCCTTTGACAGTTTGACCTTAAGTAACCCTTGGGCCCCATAGGAGATGCTGTCGTTGCATATTGTCTCTGTCTTTGCAGCTTATGCCAGGACACAGGAGACATACCCTGTGTCTTTTTGCTCTGAGGAACTTTTCACGTTACAGGGATTCTTAGAATTAGTACCTTGAGAATGATCTTATATCTATGAGAGAGTCAGGAGATTTTTTTCCCATAATTTTATTGATAAACAAATAGCAATGAGACAGTTTCAAATCAAATTGGTAGGACAGTTTCAATAATTAACACATTGCACACATTCTTCCTAGTGGTTAATTGCTGTACAAAATGTGAACATGATATCCTATCTACAAACACCATTAGAACAAATCCCTCTATTCATTAAGAGAATGTAACTATCTATCCTAACCACTTTGAATACACAGATACAAAATGGACATTCATCTGTATCCCCTTTTTTGGTTAAGTTCCATTATGTGAATATTATAGGTGTGTAAACTCAGCAAAATTTTCTAAGAGAGTCCAGTAGCTGATAATAGTATTGGGTCTTCTGCATGACTGGCAATGTCAGAAATTGTTGATGTAAGTCCCTTACAGCTCAACATAACAGCATGGCCATACTTCTTATATTTTGTTTTTATACTTTTCTACTGGATGGTTAAGACCAAGGTAAAGCAGGACCTATGCAACAACAGTTGTAGCTTTTGGGTCTGATAAGATCAGTGAAATCCCCTCAGAATTTATCCTGAGATCCTGTACCTCAGATTGTAGAACCTTTGTCAGTGTCAGCCATGTGGATGAGTCACAGCCATTGCTTGGCCAATGTGCTCTCTGTGAAAGCCTGAGAGAATATTTTCTCTTCATGTGACTCTCCTTAGGCACACTCTACATCATTGATCAATTTCCTCTTTGGCCCCATAATCTCCTTGATCAGAAAATTTGGGACACTATTGAGTTACATGACGTTACAGTACAAGTTCTCATATGTCCTGAGTCTTAACTGACCTTAGAAGGCTAGGGCCAAAACGTTGGCTTTCCTTGCAGCCCTCCTTTTTCACTAATTTTGGTCTGCAAACTTAGGTTGTTAACCATCCAGAAGACAAGCTTATTGTTATTACCATACAACTTAGGCTGTTAAGCTTAACCTCACTATCTGTCTACATATCAAACATCTTAGGCATAATATGGAACAGGTATTTTTCATCAAGTATTGATATGTTGAACTTTAAGTCCCTACAGAATATAATAAAAACGTTTAAAAATTAGTATATATTTTAAAAATAAGCATAAAGAATTATATACTTTTTATGTTTACAAATAAGTCCAAAAATCTCACCATATACAACCTTGAAGTAGGACAGTTCCACATTACTCTTTTTCCTGTCTCTTGCTTTCACTCACCACCCCCTTCTTTTTGAACAACAATCTACCCGAGAGACATCATAGCAGCAACTGGCATGTCATGACAAGCAGCCCGTATTCAGAAGACCAGAATGACAGGCTCTCCAAGCATGAAACTACTATTACAAATTGCCAACTGCAGTGCAGTAGCTTAATTCACAGGTATCAGTATATATAGTTAGTCAGGGTGAGAATCTTTCCAATTAACTGCTAGATTCAAAAATCTTCTGGAGATTCTCAGGATCATTGCTTTGCCCATCTTCCACATATAACTGTGGAAGATGGCTTGACTTATTCATGTTTCCTAGCTCTTCTCCTTTCCCTTTCTTGACTAGTTAGTCCTTGAGGTCCTGCTTACATTTACTTGTATTATACCTTTCTATTTGTATTTCTTCTTTTGAGTTCTCATACTAGGGAAACTATATGATATTTACACATGCGTGTCTGGTTTATTCCACTTATGAGTATACGTTCAAGTGGCATCGATTCAATATAAAGGTTTCGAGTTTATCATTCTTAATAGCTGAATAATACTCCATTGTGTAAAAACACCACATCTTTTTCAACCATTCCTCAGGTGATGGGCATCTTCATTGTTTCCAAGATTTGGGTATCACAAATTGTGCTGATATAAACATAGGCACACATATATCACTATGATATGATGTTTTCAGATCCTGTGGGAAAACTCCCAGTAGAGGAATAGCTGGATTAAATGGGACTTCCAGTCCAAGTTTTCTCAGGAGTCTCCACACTGGTTTTCATAACGGTTGCACCAGTCTACATTCCCACCAGCAGTGGAGACGTGTTCCTTTTTCCCCGCAGCCTCTCCAACATTTGTTGTTGGGTGATTTCGTTATGACAGCCATTCTTTCTGGGGTGAGATGATATCTCAATGTTGGTTTAATTTGCATTTCGTGGATGGCTAGTGATGTGGAGCATTTTTTCATATATTTATTCACTTCTTTAATTTCTTCCTCTGAGAAGCGTGTGTTCATCTCAGATGCCCATTTCTGGATTGGGTCTTTAAATTTTGGGGCCCTAGTGTTTTTTAGTTCTTTATAAATTCTAGAGAGCAGACCTTT
>NW_004524585.1:17397023-17441506 GCF_000260255.1 Octodon degus
TTTGCCTTGGAGCCAGCGGAATATGGACTGAACCCTCCAGTAACTGTGAGCTAAATAAACCTTTCCTTCCTTCATTTTGAGTGTCGGTTATTTGTCCCAGCAACGAGTAAAAAGTAACTAAGACACTTATTTACTATTGACCCTGTTAATTCATGCATTTGAGCTGAGCTAGTGTCCTCTGCACTTGTTCTGGGTGGGCATTGGGTTTCCTCCATATTTTTCTGCATTTGATTCTTTACTGCGGATGTTATTAATTCAGGGATTTCTTTTTTTATTTCCAATCTGAGTTCCTCTCTACCTTTCTGCAGCTGTTTCTTTATTTCAGAAGCCGTTGATTGATTGCTTTCAGCTGTGTGATTCCCAATTTGTTCTGTGTTAGTGTCCTCTGCACTTGTTACAGTGGTCTTGGGTTCTGAGGTTGCATTTTGTTTCTTCTCGTCATTTTGTGTAGCAATGTCTTCTGACCTTTGTTGTAGATCTTCATTGTAGTTATAACCTTAGCATGTACTGAAGTTCAGGTGCAAATCTACAAAGTTTGTATTTATCCAGCTGTGCCTGGCTTGGGTCTGGGTGCTGTGCTCAGCTCCTTCCTGCTACTGCCCTTGAGGATGAACCTGTTGTGCCCCTCTGGCAAGATTTTCTGCTCCTGGACTAGCTGGGTGGTTCTATCCTCTACACTCTCTGCAGGGATTTCAGCTGCAGGGTTTCACTCCAGGCCTGTATGCCAGGCCTGAGCTGAGCCTGGAGGGGACAAGGTGGAGTAGGAGGGAGAGGCAGCTCTCCCACACACTCACTGGGCCTGGGCTAGGACTGGGTCTTGGAGTTCCTGGAATGTGGCAGAAATTCCTACTCTGCAGGCGGGGTGGGGGAGGTGCTGCAGAGTAGTGGCGGGCGTCCCAAGGGGGTGGAAGAGGGTCTCACCCACGCTGCGCCTGGGCTGGGACCAGTAATAGCTTCCGCTGGCGCAGCGTAACAGGAAGCTCTCCCACACACTCACCGGACCTGGGCTAGGACTTGAGTCAGGAGATCTTACATTTCCTTCTGCCTCTGTACCTTTCAGAGGAATCATAATCTGTATTGTCTCTTAGAAGGTTCTCAGAAGCTTTTTTATTTTTTTAGTACAGGGTCTCACTACACAGATCAGACTTGTAGTGATCCTCCTGTTTTGCAGCCTCCCAAGAGCTGGAATTACAGGTGTGCATCACCACACCCAGTCTCAATCGATGTCTCAACGTGCCTCAAGGGCAGGGCCAACACTGTACACTGGGAATTGAACCCCGGTCCCTGAGTCTGCTGAAGCAGGCTCTTCAGTCTGCTAAGCTATCTGACCTGCCCACAGATGTTTTGAACTAAAATTTCTCTAAGTAATAACCTATGTATGAATGCTCCACTTATTGATTTTCTTTATTTCTATATCTTATTTTTACACTACTCATATTGCTTCATGACATCACTTCCCCAAGAAGGTGCTTACCCATAATTTCTTGTAAAAGGATTTCATTTTTGTGGAACAAATACTAAGCAAAGCAGGTCCCTCCACCTTCCACGGACATCAAGAAAAGCTTCAAATGTTCAGTAGTCCCCAAGAAGTTCATGCTCTGAAACATGAACTCTCCATCAAATATGACTACAGGTGACAATGGGCACAAGACCACAGAGATGGAGTTGGGCGCCATGAAGAACAGTCGACCAGGAGATGCTCCCAGAGAGCAGACTCAAGGCGAGATTAGGTACTGCCTCCATCTGCCTAGTAGGACTTCAGAGTCACAGTGGACCAATACCTACTGTGAGGCTCATCCTTCTGAACTTTAAATAGGAGTGTTTATTGCAGTAGTCCTGCATCTATTGCACCTCTGTATGAGGATTATGTGGGGGAGAACAGATCACTTATCCTTTCAGTAAGTACACAGCAGGAACTAACTCAGTCATGTGCAGCCAGGGGCAGAGGACTGTGCTTTACCCATAGATGTGGGAGTTTAGGCTTGATGCAGTGGCCCAAAGAGCCTATGGGAGGAAAATTGAAATGAATGTTTAATGACCAGAAAGGAGAATTGTATAGCAGACTACTTAGATATTTATCTACCTCATTTCATTCTCCTAAGTACAAAGCAAAAATATTTTTAAAAATTATTTTTTGATAATATTGAGTATTGAATCCATGACCTTTACAATGAGATGCACTACCAGCCCTTTCACAAATGTTTTATTTTGAGTTAAGTTCTCACTGGCTTACTAAGTTGCATGTATTGGGCTCAAATTTGTGATCCTCCTGTTTCAGCTTCCCAGAGTACTGGGATTACATGTGTGTGCCACCATACCTAGCCAGGAAAAGCTACATTTTTACAATATCCTTTACCACAGAATATGGATAAAGGCAACTTCCAGCCCTTGCTATAAAATCTCCTGTATTCAGTATCGATTACCTGTATTATTTATTTTCTCATTGTTGAGCCACTTAAAAAGAGAGGTTTGTTTTTTTTTAAATTAATTTTATTGAGAAACAAATAGCAATGAGACAGTTTCAAAACCAATTAGTAGGACAGTTTCAATAATTAATACATTGCGAATTGTT
Source organism: Octodon degus (assembly GCF_000260255.1). Classification (NCBI taxonomy): domain Eukaryota; kingdom Metazoa; phylum Chordata; class Mammalia; order Rodentia; family Octodontidae; genus Octodon; species Octodon degus. The sequence continues at coordinate 17,399,596 of NW_004524585.1, forward strand.
GCCTTCATAGTAGTTATTCATACTATAAGTTGCAGGTATGATATCTTGTCTATATTTGTACTCATAGTACAAATGAGTACAAATCTTTTTTCTCATTGAATTAAGAAAAAATAGCTCTGCATTTATCCTATTTTATATATACAGATACAAAACTGTCCTTCATTCATATTCCCTTTTTTTTTTTAGTTTTGTCAGAGATGGGTATTCCTTTGCCATTTAAATTTTGTATTTAAAAGAGAGGTTTATTTTGGCTCGAGGCTTCTAAAGGTACCATCAATGGTTTGTTGGCTTTAAGGAAGAAACAGCACAGCAGGAAGGTGGAGGAAAAGCTGTTCATCCTGTGGCAGTCAGAAAGCATGGAGAGAAAGATCAGGTCCTGCTTACCAGCTTCTTCTGACCAGGCCCTAGCTCCCAACAGCATATCCAGCCATCAATTCACCAGTGGTTGACCCACTGAGAAGCATGCTCATGATCCAAGCAGCTTTCAAACACATGAGCCTTCTCGGGGACATCTGAGATCCAAGCCATAACATCATGATGCTTCTCCTTATGTGGTGCAAATGGAAAAGGTTGTGTAACAAAAATGTAGGAACTTTTACCCACAAGCCACCGCTTTGGACTGTGATGTGACCAAAACTAAACCTTGATTTTGTTGAGTCACTGGGATGTGGGGGTTGTTGATTATAGCTTCTAGAAAAACTCAAGAAGATCCATACCAGCAAATTGTTAATATATTGATTCTTCTCACAAGTTCTTCTCATTCCCAGCTGGCTCTCAGCTATTTTCTTTTTAATCAAGAGGCCGCTAAGTGACATCTTCAGTTTTTGGTAGTGTTATTATTATTATTATTATTATTATTATTATTATTATTAGTAGTAGTAGTAGTAGTAGTAGTGGTAGTTGTAGTAGTTTTGAGACAGAGTGTTACTAAAATGCCCAGGCTACTCTTCAACATGGGATCGTTCTGTTTCAGCCTCCTGTATAGGTAGGATTCAGATGTGTACCACAATGCCTGGTTGGTTTTCGTCTAATTCTTGCAAAAATGTGTCTCTTTTTCCAGAAGTATTTATATTTCACTTATATTTTAATTGGAATTTCCAGAAAACCTAAAACTTCAAAAGATTCACTTGTAATTCAAAAAGGTTGTTGGAGCTGGGGAGATGGCTCAGTGGAATAAGTGCTTCCCTGGCAAGCTCAAGGGTCTGAGTTCAATGCCCAGTTCTGCCAAAAAAAAAAAAAAAAAGGTTTTAATACAAACTTGAAAATTTTTCACAGGTTATTGTCTCACACTTTTGTGCTACTATAACAGGATAGCTAAGACTGGGTAATTTGTAAAGAAGAGAAGTTGTTTGATTCCTAGTTCTGGACACTGAGAAATCAAATGGTGTGAATGGCATTGACTCTATCAGCTTGGCATCTAGTAAGTGTCCTCTGTGTCACATCATTCTTCAGGGGGAGGCAGAACGGCTAGCGAGCAGCTTGAAGAGAGGTTGGACTCTCAGCCCTGGAACCTGCATAGTCTCAACATTGCACGTTAGGGTCCTTCCTCTGCAATTGGTGATTGTGTTTCCAGTGCGTATTGTTTGGGAGACACATTTAGACCATAACATTCATACATGGTCATGCATTCAAATGGTTCAAAGTAAAATTACACACTGAGAATAATTAGTTTACGTTCTATATCACCTCTATCTCCAAGAAGAATTCACTTTTTCTAGGCAGTTAAGTTAAAAAAAAAAATCAATTTTTTTTTTTTTTTTTTTTTTTTTTAGCTCTGGCCTTGTACATGCTGGGCAAGTGTTTTACCACCAAGCTACACTCCCAGACCATGAAAAATCAACTTTTTAATGCTAAGAGTTCATGTGCCAACAGTTAATGGAGAAATACAATTTTAGCAAGTCTTCTTTCTTCAATTGAAATACTACAAATGGTCCTCTATCTCCAACTATTTTACAGAGTAGCCTTGAAATTAATAAACATTGAAAAATTGCTTTAATACTGCATTCTCTCAACCAAAAAGCAAACATTTGATTTTCATGCCATCAAATTAAAATCATGTAATTTTAAATTCCTAAATTGCTGAGATAAGCTTTTAACTATTAACTCATAGAAAAATTTAATTCTGAGAAATTTTAAGTTGTATTCCGATGACTTACACGCTCTCCTCTTCTCCTCGGACATATTTCCTAGGCTTCAGCTAGTATCCAAGAACAAACATATGACTGGGATCATGTAAGTAATAATATTGCGGCCCTGCTGTGTCTCCCCAGCATGAATGCAATCAGCCGCGCCGCGTTTCCTGAACTTTTGCCTATAGATTTTCCTATTACTTTTTGCTATGGCAACAGTGCTCAGAAACTTAACCTTCCTTTTATTTAGAAAAATCAATCTGATTTAAATTATAAAACCCAAAACGAATTTAGTCTTAAAGATGCATTCAGTATTATCTTTTCTTTAAACTTTTATTTCTTGCGACAGTTTCATTCAAAATTAGACGATTTAAAAAGTGAACGTGAAGTTCAGTATGTTAAATATGAGCCATGTGTCTGGGACCATCAGAGGTGAGGTAGAACTCTCGAGGTCCTCTAATCTATGCGCCAGCAGATGTAAAGATCAAAAAGGGAAAATCACGAGTACAAATATAGGGGAAATACTTTGAAGTTAAATGCTTTATGTGTGTGTGTGTGTGTGTGTGTGTGTGTGTGTGTGTGCCAGAAGGGAACCAATTTCTCCAGCGTACATAAAGTTGAGACGAATAAACCGTTAGTGTGGATGAGCTGATGCTGAAAAATTGGTAAACAGACTAACAGATGGGAGAGTGTGCTGTTTGTTTTCTGTTTTCTCATTTTCTTTATTATATGAGACTATGAAAACAAAAGCCACAAGAAACAAAAGCAGAGCTTGGGAAGACTATCTGGGACTACTTAGAATTCTCAATAAAAGCACGGATGGGCCATTTTGAGAAACTGTGTGTGTCTTTGTCAGTAAATAATCAATCAGAATTTCTAATATTTATAGATCTCTCCATCCCCTGAAGTTTTCAGCATATTATGGAAGTGCATTTTGGGGATATTATTCTGTTGGACACAATATACATAAATTAATTGATGGTGATAACTGCTGCACTGTCCACAGTTCTGCCCTAATTTAGTGAGTGATGATTCGACTGCCTGCTCCACAGGTATGTATACCTGTGGAGTTTTAGAGTGAGCGCGTCATGCGGTCCTCAGAGCCCTTTGCTTTTTTTTTTGTTTGTTTGTTTGCTTTTTTGTTCTACAAGAGGTTTCAGGATCACCTGCTTCCTCTGCTTCCTCGTGAACGCGGGTGACTTTGCGCTCCCTCTAGCGTGTCTGCTGTGGAGATCGTGAAGAGCAGCACATTAGACTCCGTGAATTGGCTTCCATATGGAACAAGTTAGCAGCTATTTAATTTCTAAAAATGTTTATGAAGTCTACAGTCCATTGTTATTTTTAGGGAGGCCTGTTCAGATCTTCTCCAGACGGTTATTGCAAGACTCCAGAGATTCTTTTCTTTATAAAACTCCTCAGAAAGCACACCACTTTTTAAAACTAGACTGAGTTTTTAAAAGACTAAAATGAAGATATTGACACCTTGTTTTATTCACATTAATTGTTTTCTAATAGAAGTCAGTTTGTATTTTGCCATGTGACAAACAGGATTTTTTTTTGCGGAGGGCATTGGGGCCGGTTTATCCCACCCTAGGGGCAGGGCAGGCACAGCATATGGTATTGCAGATCGACCACTCTCCCTGAGCTTGCTTAAGCTTGCCTAAGCAGGCACTTTAGACCGCTGAGCTATCTCCCTGGCCCCTACAGGATTTTTATTAAGCTAAAAGATTTGCATGTAAGCTTGCTTGGTTTTAGAATCAATGACTGAATTGTTTTCTTAATTGATAAATACATACTGTCATTTAAAAAAGTCACATAGGACTTCAAACTTTAAAAAAGTGCTGATTCAAGTTCGTCTGTTTTTAGAATGTACCTAAACATTAACACTAAAGTTATAGTTGCTCCTAGGTTTCTAATCTTATGGTCATTAGGTGATTTGAAAGTTTCTCTTGGCTTATTAACTCAGAGTTACTCATCTGCCAAGGGAAGGGATGGTTTAGTAGCCAGCCTTATTGTTCCTTCTGTAAGCTTCTGCGGTGGAATGTTGAACATTCACAAAGGCTGAGAGGCCTTTAAATGTGAAAATGAATTCTCATAACTGGATTTCCTCTTTTTAATCAAGGATACAAAATACTGTTGCTTTTTCTCAATGAAATTAATATGAGGAATTTGAGAAAATGTAGAAGCAAATGCATGTGTTTCTGCCTATTTGAAAGTCTGTATCTCTGTTGAATTGTTCGCATTTGATAATGTTCTTCTCATTACATGATTGCTCGCTTCGATGTAGCTGCTGGAGAATATTTGAATTACAAAAATACCAGTCTGGTGGCAGTAGAGAAACATATTGTGGGTGAAGCTTATCTCTGGGTGGCAACTGAGGGTAAACAATTATGAAAAAAGGAAATGCTGTGCACCCGGAAGTGGGAAAGGAAAATGATTCATCTAAGGAAGTACAATTTGGCTCTTGATAAGTTTGGAGTTATAAGGACCTTAATAATTTTCTACAGAGTACCTATCTGAAAGACATCACAGGCGAAACAGTGCAATACAAAGCTCTTTGTTTTTCTCTTTTTAAAGCTGGTAGGGATTCAATGGAGTGTTTTTCCTTAAAACATTAATTTAAAAATAAAATGAATTTGTCAGTCTCAGGAACCAGTCTCTCTTTCTCTCTAGATGAAAAATAATTTTGTTTTGATTTATGCATTTAATATTTCACACTGGAAATGTAAAACTACAGCAGTTATTTTATAGTGACTGAGATCAGGAAATATGGGGGTGATTCATTATATTTATTATTTTTCTTTATAAAATAATAAATCAATGTTATTGAAAATTAAATGTATGGTCTACTGTGAGTGCATTTTTTGAGGTATAAAAGTACTTTCCATTAGGCTTTCTGGGATCTGACAGAAATCTGAATTATTCATTAGAGTCTTGGATTTTTCTTCATCCTAATCAAATTAATAAAATAATTTCAGTTCTAAAAGCTATTAATGCTCCGTAGAAGACAGCAAAAGGCATGAATTTATCTTCAGTTTCTTTTTGAATTTTGTATACTTCTGGGAATCACAACACTAAAAACGGTAGACTTTTAAGAAAGGTAATGATAGGTATTATCATTGCCACTTGGCTGGTGCAAGACAATAGCGTGATGATTTTTGTTCTTCCATTGTTATTGTATTTCAAAGGGAAACTATTGCTTAGGTCCCTTGAAAAGTCTTTCAACTTCATTTTTTTTGAAAAATAAAATTACAGAGAAGGATTTTAGGTCTTAAGCTTAATTCCTGTCCTACATGCAAAATGTTTGAAGTCTTTAGTTAAATAAAATCATAACATGTGATGAGACAACTATAAACAACTGTGTAAAACAAATATTAAAAGGAACATGATTATGTCATTGGATGCAGCAGATAAGCAAATTCTTCAGTTGCTTACTGAACTGAATTGAGCTGAATATTTTGGCTTCTAAGGCTAAAGGGAAATAACTTTGGTTATATAACTTAGATTGCTTAACACCCAAATAAGCATCTGCATTAGCGTGTGGAAAAATCTTATTTCAGGATATAAATTCAAAGATACCTTTTATGTGGATCCCTGTGTAAGAGACTTAATAACATAAACAATATCCTCAACTCCAGCTTTATTTTATATAGTGATTGCTCAGATTGACCCCTCTTGAATCAGTCTTCTTTGAAAACTGAGGATAGGATATTAAACCATAACTCAATCAAGATATTCCTAAGAGGGTCCAAATAATAAAGTGTAAGTGTCCCACTTTTTGAAGATCTGACTTAATGCAAGGATAGAGCTGGGCGAATCCTGAAGGAGGAAGTGCTTTCAACTCCCTTAGGCAGTCTCTTTCAAATTCCAGATGCTTTGAGCAGGCCTTTTCTAAGCCTTGGATCACTGTCAGTTTTAGGATGCAATTCTGAACCAGAAACCAATAAAATGGAAAGAGGCACAATTGTTCTATAATGAAGCCCAACTTGTGTTCTTAGCCAGACAAAAAGTGCTGTGCTTGTGCAGTCATGGGATGTTACAGTGCTGGAAGATAAGATCAATATGTTCTCCAAACTTTCCTACTTGCCTAGCTCTTGAAATCTACTTATGGAAAATAGAGCTATATTCTGTTAGCCTTGTCAGGAAGACTTCACTGAAAAATACATATATACAAATACCTAACTATTAAATTGTGTTATTTTTTAATGTCCATTTAAATGTTAGAGGACGACGATCAGATGTTCCCAATTTCAGTAGAAACTATCAAATGATCTTCTTTGACTTTATGAACCTAGGAGTGTAATGCTCAAGACTTATTTGTTTTTTGTCAGAGAAATTTCAACTGTTTGGCTAACATAAAGACCTATGTTTGACATTTTGTTTGCTCTAACAGGAAACCATACAGCATAGCTGAAAAATAAAAAAAAAAAGTGTGGTTAGGAAACAGCACTTGGAGACCAACTTAAATTTGATGGGAGCTAGGCACAACATCCACTCATGAATCCCCAGTCTAGTAATCATAGGACATTTGGATTATTATGTCCACAGACCAAAGAAGATAGATGAGGGAAGATAAGGGGATTGTGGTGCAACCCATTAGGTGAAGATGAGGCATAGGGAGGCAGGATGGGCCGTTCATCTAATACACCTGCTGTCCTTCAAAGAGGAGGAGAAGCAGCAAGATGGTCCTGAGGGCGAGGAAATAGGGTGCTTTCAGGTATCGTAGGACAGCTTAGGGCATTTCCAATTGAGTAACAGTCCTAGCCATCAGTTTTGACATAGCATAAAGGACATTTCCAAGGGAATAAAAAGTTGAAATCTAGGGCCCCAGGAGATGGCTCAGTAGAATAAGTGCTTGCCTGGCAAGCACAAGGGCCTGAGTTCAATCCCCAGCTCCACCAAAAAAAAAAAAAAAAAAGTTGAAATCTAGACTGTAGTCATAGAGTATTCTTTTGTAAAAGTTGGCAATTTTAATAGACTTTGATCTCCAGTGCGGTAAGGGAAATTAGCGTGCACCATTAAAAATAGATTGGAGATAGTTTTGCGAGTGGCAGTAGGGTCTTTTAAAATGCTAAGGGATTTATCAAGGGCTCTGTCTTGCTTGCTGCCATTGGATACCAACTCGAAAGGCCCATCAATTATGTGAAATATAGAGACAATTGTGTAAATTTAAACAGAGATTTATTTTTTTATTAATTCTTTCAAAGGTCAAATGATAACTGTATTCCAAAGTTGTTGACACTTTATTTCAAAGTTTCTCACTGAGGTTTTAATATGTGTTTTTAAAATATATGATATATATTTATATGCTGTGTGAATATACCATACATGTTTATTAGATGGATATATCAATATATCCATATCTATATCTATATCTAGCTATCAAAAGGTACTTTGGATGTGAAAATGAGAGGAGGAAAGAGAAGAGGAGCGTGTTTGGTTTTCAGAGCTGCTGTACCAGTGCAACAAGGTGGTTGGCTATAAAAAATAGAAAGTTAGGCTTTCATAGTTCTAGAGACTGGAAAGCAAATCTTTTCTAAAGTCATCTCTCTAAAGACTCTAAGGGAAAATCTTTCCTCTCATCTTCTAGCTTCTTACAGCCATGGACTTTCCTTGTTTGTGGCAGCATTAATTCCAGACTGCTTTGTTCTTTGCCTGGTCATCTTTGTGTATCTCCCTCTGTTTATAAGGACCATAGTTGTGCAGATGAAATGTCCAGTCTGTGCCAGGATTGCCTCAAATGGATCGGACTGGTTGGTTTGCAAGCACAACTTTCCAGATAAAATCACTTTCTGAAACATGGAGGGTAAGGTCACTGTTTTGGTCACAACTAAGCTATTTTATTTTATCAGTTTTGAGAGTGTGTCACTCTTTATGAAATCAATAGTCAGGTAAAGCTAGAGTTTTGTTTTTCTGGATAAAAATTAGCCAAGACTGACTTTGTGTCTCTTTTACCTGTTACTTGACAAGAATATGTCAAGGGTAGTTGAGGAAAGAAAGAATTTCAGGAGAGGCTAAGATATCAGTTTGAAGAACAAAAATAAAAAATGAATTGTGTTAATTGATCATTAATGCTGATGTCCCCCAGGGAGCCCAGTGAGTACTATCAAATTCAATAAAGCTAAAGAGAATGAGTGTGACTCACTACTTTTATCAAAGTTTCACACATTTACCTCTATAGAAAAAGCCCACGGGAAAGCAATTTTCCAATCTAAATTTCTTTTGCTTGGATGGAAATGAAAATTCGCCATTCATTAGTTTAATGATTTTGGGTAAATAAGCCCATTAATCTTTGATTTTTTTCTGCATTTATAAATTAGGAATAATAGTAACTTGACCATCAATTTAATAAGGCATTTTAACATCAAATCTATTTATGCCCTATAATATTATAAGCATCAGTATAAAATTTATTTCTAGATAATGTCTTCATAGATCCTAAATTTGAGAGGCATTACAGTATAACAGTTGTAAGTATAGGATCTGAGTCAGAGTGATTCAGGTTGAATTTCAGCTCTACCACCTACTCAGGGCAGACTTTGACCTCTGTGTACCTCCGTTTCCTTATGTGTAAAATAAGGATAACAGTGTTTACTTCCGAGGTTGTTAAGAGGATTATACAAGTTAATAAACATGAAGCAATTAGGATAGAGTCTGGCACATAGTAATCACTCAATAAATGTAAACTGAGGATGTTATTATGATTACCATAAAATCTGGCATCCAGGTCACCCCAGTAAATGCTTAGAATATATAATATTTAGAAGAAAATGAAATTAGTTCCAGATATATAGATGTAAATGTATATGTACCACATAACCATAGTCATACAAATACATCTGTACGTACATATATACAAACTATCTACAAACTATCTATCTAGTTAGATAGATAGCTACTAAAAGTTTGTACATTTATAGGTAATGGGGAATGGAAGGTGTCACCTAAAGAAATTCAAAGAGTTGGACCAGAATGAGGGTGTAATGATAATGATGAGAAAGGACTGCAGGAGATCCAGAATATTTAAATAATCACTGATGTGAGTAATTGGGTGCAAAGTACAAATGAAAGATCGCTTTTAAAAGTCACAAGAATATTGCGACTTTAGCTGAGATGGAAAGCCTATAGCTGATAGCAAAACCGATTTATAGAAGGATACTAAGCAGTTAGTGTCACTCTTTTGATACTTTGAGAGAACAGGAAAGTCATGATTAGGATAGTTGGAAAGGCACAGGGGAAAAAGGAAAACCCAATGGTTGCAGGTGGTTACAGGACTGATGCTTGTGATTATTAAGCCTTCACCTTTAGAAACCAAGATTTTTTTTTTTTCATTCTGACCATTTATTTGCAGCACACGTTCCACATCCACAACTCTCTCCACTCAAAAGTTCTTGGAGACCATGCCGTCCGCCTTGGCCAATCTTAGGATGGAGTCATCTGATTCACCCATCCTTCGAATAGCCCCGCAGATAGCGTAGGTCTTAAACTGGCCATTGAACCTGCCTGTGACCTTGTCGACCTCGGCCACGTTCATCTGGATGGATGCGTGGTCCTTGGCGCCAATGATGCGGTTGCTGGCCGAGCACTTCCGCGGCACGTACAAGTCCACGAACTCGCTGGCGTCGTTCTGCATGGTGCGGCCCCGCCTGTTATCTCCACGCGACGAGCGCGAGCAGAGAAAGGAAGTGGCTAGAAACCAAGATTTTAACAGACGTTTTTAAGATTTAGACCAAATTAATTAACTTTGTTGAGTTTAATGATTAATAATAATTTTGTTAGTCAGAAATACATAATGTCAGGGGTGGGGAGATGGCTCAGTAGAATAAGTGCTTCCCTGGTAAGCAGAAGGGCCTGAGCTCAATCCCCAGTTCCACTAAAAAAAAAAAAAAAAAATACATAATGTCTCTAACAAATGTGTGTTTGTAGGACATTTTCCATTGCAAGTTGGGCAGAACCATATGAAGCCAATTTAAGCCAGGAGAAATGAAGGCATCCAGAGTTCAAACCATGACAACACCTTCTGTCCATTTGCTGTGGTCTGCATCTTTCACGCTGCCTCCTTTTTGTGTCCTAGTGGTGGCAATAGACTTGCAGTGATTTCAAGGTCTTTGTCATTTTAGGACAAATCCATTAAGAAGTGAACTGGGCCAGGGAGACAACTCAGCCGTCTAAGTGCCTGCCTAGCAAGCACAAGGATCCGTGTTTGATTGCCAGTACTGCATGCTGCGCTGGCCCTGCACTGAACTTGCCACCGAAGCTGGGCATGGTGGTGTGTGCCTATAATCCCAGCTCTGAGGAGGCTGAGATGGGAGGACAACTATGTGTCCAAGCTGTGTAGGGATACCCTGTACCAAATACATACATTTTTTAGAAAAAGAAGTGAATGCAATCAGACAGCTCCCATGATAGATCTAAATTTTAGTGATTTAGCAGTTTTGTTCACACCTTACACTTGAATCCATCTTAGTGGCCAGAAAGGTTCATGTGCAGACTGATTTAGAGGAGTTTAGCCATTGAGACTGAAGGAAGGCAGAGATCGAATGAAGGTTAGGGGCTAATGCTTAGAGAAAGAAGACTGGACATTGGTCAGGTAGGTATTAAAAATCCACCAAGGGCCATTTTATTTAAAGAGTTGCCTAAAATATACCTGTGATTTTGTATTGAGCTAATTAGAAGAAAATTGTATAGAAGTTTAGATTTTAGCAAGAAAAGGTACTAGGAGATGATGTGCCTTGAATTATAACAAGAATGAATGGATGTATCATTAATTTTCAAGTGTCTAATTGTGAGTTTGCTTTATGTTTGTCTGGATAGGGCTATGCTTGTGGACAGAGCCACCTTTATTATTTTTTATTTCAAAATGGTTGCAGAATTGAAAGGTTAATTTTAGATGTGCTTTTTTGTATTTTTCTTTATTTTTAAACCATACATTTATTTATTTATTTATTTATTTATTTATTTATTTATTGGTGGAACCGGGGATTGAACTCAGGCCCTTGTGCTTGCCAGGCAAGCACTTATTCTACTGAGCTATCTCCACAGCTCCTTTTGCATTTTTCTTGTCTGAAAAAGAAATAAAGTTTGACAATTGTTCATTTCATTCAAATATAATAGATTAAAATGTTTCAAATCAAATTTTCCAATGGATTAAACATTGAAATTGGCTTTGATCTTTTAACATGCCTTCATTAAAGTATTTGTTACAGTGTTAAAATAATAAGGGTAGATATTTAATTGAATTAAAACCAGCTAAAAAGAAATAATTATGATTTAAAGAAAACAAAAACTGTAGACATACATTTTTGTGACTGAAATTTATAGAAACTCACTTTAGAAACTATGGCCTTCTTAAACTATAATCATAAGAAATTATTTTCCTATATAAGAAAAGAATATGTGCTATCACATTTTTGACATTATTCTAAAAACAAATGAGCTTGCTATATTATTTTTGTTTAAAGAGAAAAATAATCTTAATTTAATATTTTTATGTAGCTGGGTAAATGTCTTTATTTTTATTATAATTTTTATTCATCTTAATGAGAAAAATAAAATGCAGTGAAACAGTTTCAAAACAGGTTAGTAGGACATTTACAATAATTAATAAATAGCATATTGTTGTCATCATAGTAGTTATTCAGAGGACAAGATGCAGACATGATATCTATCTAAACAATATTAGTACAAACTTTTATTCTCAGTGAACTAAGAGAAAGTAGCTGTATATCTATCCTAACTCTCTTGTGCGCATGTGTGTGTATATATATAGTTCCTTCCCCCCCTTTTTTCACAACAAAACTGTCCTTTATTTACAATTTTGTGAAGTTAATAATGAAAGACACTAGGTTGCCTACCAATTGATTGTAAACCTTAACCAGACAGGATGTTCATCTCAGGAGTGAGGTAGCTTATTTGCTTTGGGCACTGGGCTAGGATGCACCTACATATATTTGATTGATTTGCTAGCTTCGTGACTTCCAACATATCCCCCTTTTTTCATTTTTTTTTTTCAGAGATGGGTGTTTCACTGCAGTTAGAGAAGCTGTGTTTGGAGAAGTCTTTAAATGACCTTTTCATACTTGAAACCAGTCTAAAGATTGATTTTAGGTATTTGAATTCAGTAAAATAACCCAATATAGTTCAATAGTCCATAATAGGAGTGCGTTATCCACACAACTGGCAATTGTTAGAAGTTGTTGACTTGAGCCTTTTACAGCTCAGAATACTAATATGGCTCTGCTTTTTATACTTCGTTTTTATACTTTTCTGCTGGATGGTTAAGACCAAGATAAAGCAAGACCTACATAACTAAAAATGTAACTTTTGTATCTGACAAGGTCAGTCAAATCCCCTCAGAATTTACACTGGAACCATGTACAGCAACTTGTAGATCCTTTGTCAGTGTCAGCCACGTAGATGAGTCATGGCCATTGCTTGACCAAGTTGCTTTCTGTGAAACCCTAAAATAAATTTTTCTCTCTAGGTGACTCTCCTTAGGCACACTATATGTCGTCAATCACTTTCCTATGTGGCCCCATAATCTCCTTGGTCAGAAAATTTGAGACACGACTGAGTTATAGGATGTCACAGTACAGGTTCTCTTATGTCCTGAGTCCTCACTGTGCTTGAAGGGTTAGGGCCAAAATATTGGCTATTTTGTAACCCTATAGTTCTCTAATTTTTGCCCTTCAAACTTTAGTTGTTAAACATCCAGAAGAGAATCTTGATGATAGTATTACCCAGTAACAGGGGCAGTTGAGCTTAATATCACTATCTATCTAAATATCAAATGCCTTAGACATAACATGGAACTGCTATTTTCCAGCACCCATGGATATTCTAAAATTTAAATCCCTATGAAATGTGAAAAAACAATAACACATTTTCACACAGAAATTTAGAAATCAAGCCATATATGACATTGTAGCAGGACAATCCTGTGGCATATTGTTCCTTCTCTCTTGTTTTCTTTTGCTATCTTTTTAAAAAATTACTTTAAGGAGAGCATAGCAATAATTGGTATGACATGAGAAGCAGTATGCATTTAGATGACCAAAACGACAGGTATTTCAAGCATGGTTTTAGTATTCCACATTGCTATCCTCAGCGTAGTTGCTGGAAATGTCTTTTTAAAAAATTAAACCTTAGAATTAAGCTTATATAGATTTTTTTCTGAGTTCTTTCCTGCAAGGAAAAAGAAAACACCATCAATATTTGGGGAGCAAAAAATGACTGAGGAAATCACAGAGCAAGATATTGAGTGATGCGTGGAATACTTCCAGAAAAATCATATTTTAAAAAAATACCCTAAAAATGATTTAATAATACAAGAATGTACTTTATGTTCTACAGATTCAAATGCTTTATATTTTGATAAGTTTATATGAATTATAATCACTTAAGCTCATTTGAAATTTCATATTGTTTGTGTTGAAAACTCACGGTATGTCTTTGAGTTTATAGGAAACTTTGTTACTAAATATTTCAGATGGGGGTGTGATATTTATCAAAACTACTTCAGAGAAAAAAACTGTAATTCTTACATGCTGTCCAGAGTTGATGCTGTGTTGTTCAATGTTCAAGAATAATAACCATGACAGTGTGCTTAATACAATGCCCCTATTACTAAATTGTTGACCAACCCACTGACATTCACTGGCAAACTATCCTCTATTGTACTATAGCTTGGTGTCTGCATGAGGACAACAGTCTGGTTCAGGGCTGACCAGACTGAGGTCGGTGGTGTTTTTCTAACCGAGCTGGGTTGGCCCAGCCAGCTACTCCAGCAAAAATGTATTATGGGAAACAGTCTGGTCTCTCACAGTGAAGAAAATTTCCAGGCAATACATTTGATTGTTCTTGTATAAACAATACAAGTATTGGAAGGGGAGAACTGACATAACTTTATGTGAAACCGGCCCTTGCCTGTTCTTGTGAGACACACCCAGTTTAGAATGCTCCTTGTTAAATCACAAAGGGCCTGGGAGAGAGGGCAATGTAGACAGCAGTATCCCTATGCCAGAGAGTTGTTCAAACATCAAATTACTTCTGCACCAGTTTGTAATACCAACTATCCAGTGTAGCCCTCTTTGCCAGGACCCTCGCCACTGTGGTCCCTTCCTTGGACCCCTAGATGTCTCTGCAATACAGCAAGGGTGGGTGTGATTCCTGGCAGAGCAGAGGATATAAGGCCCTGTCCCTGCACTGCAGTAGCTGTCCTGACTGGCAGCATCCATGTACTTCTTGTTCTGATATCATCCCAACCAAGAGTCAGTGAAATGTCACCCCAGCACCTGGGTTGAAGAATGAAACCCAAAGCAGTTAGTACAACAATACCAATCAAAAGAGAGGATAAAGACCCCAGTGTGAAAACAGGTGGGCTGTACATTCCTATGCCTCCCAAGGACAGACTCAGTATTGAGTGTGGTCATTTGTCCTTCCCTCTTTGCCTCCTCTGCTTTTGGAACTGGTTCTGTTTATAATCCATCCTAGGGTTTATAGCAATGGCTCTAAAGTTCCACAGCAGAGCATTTCTGCTAATGAGCATATGCCGGAAACGTGTGGGTAGAATGATAACAACACACCCACTTTTAAGCTTATTTTAGAAGATTCAAACATGAGAAAATAAAAATTAATTAATGGGCAAATTATGGCAAATGCCAAGTTAGCCTGAATAGGGATTTCCATTTTTCCTTTTGCCTAGTGTCTTTTATAAGCTTAAAATGTGTCCTCCCTGATCTAAGACCCTCTGTCTTCATTCCCGTTAAGACCTCAGCATCCTCCACGAGGTAGCTGCGGAGCAGTGTGGAGAGCAGGCTGGTATTTTCTCTGGTCAGTGCTGGTACTTTTCTTCTGCACTTGGCACACAACCTTGCTCAGATCTATTGAGAGGGGTCTGTCCCTTCAGGCCTTTTGCTCTAGCTGGTTCCTTTGTCCCCACTGCCTTCTTCTCTTCTCCATTATTTGGTACTTAGCTCTTAGAGAGTTCAGCTGTGCTGGTTAGAGATCTAGCCACTATCTGAAATTATTATATTATTGGTTGATTGCCCGTTTCCTTCCTGAGATTGTAAGTCATCATGGGCAGGACTTGTTCTGGATGATTCCATAGCAGACAAGAACCTGAAAGAGTAACAAGTAGCACAATACAGAAGAGGAACTGCAGAGCAGCGGTCAATACATGGACTTCAGAGCTAAACAACCCAGCAACTCAGTCTTGCCATCTGCTTTTTGCTTGGCTTTAGAAAACAATAAGATCAAGTCTATAGAGGTATTCTGAATGTTACAAGAGCTACAGCATGTGACATTCACTTAGAACAGAGGCTGACACATGAGAAGTACCTCATAAATGTTTGGTATTTTGTTTTTAAAAGTTTAAAATTCGAATATAAGATTCAAGAGGGCAGAATATTATTCTTGTTTGTGGGCCAACCCCCAGCACCCAGAGCAGTGTGGGGCTCTCTACTGGCACTCAAGAACAAATGTTGTTAGTTTTATTAAATTGAGTCCTGTAGTCTAAGTAAATTGCTCGCATGTATTTGTTGCCCAATGAGAAAGGTCTTTGTTCCTACATCTGGCTGGGCTTTAGGAATCATTCTCAAAGCAGTTTGCAGGATGACAATATGGATCAAAGTAGGTATGCAATAAAACCCAGGGATGTTTTGGTTCTAGTACTAGCATATGGTATTTTTCTTGTCTGTGGTCATCCAGAAACTTACCTGTCCCTGCTTCCTGCTGGTGACTTCAAAATAAGAGATGGAATTAAGGGAAAACAAGGAATGCTACTTCTGATTTCTTCAGATATCACAGCACTTTGCTTTATCTTTAGGGGTGCAGTGTGTTCAGATCACAAATAAGATACTAAGAGACATTATTACATCTCACTGCTTTAATTAAATGTTCTTCACCTGACTAATAGCAGCAGAAGAGGTGTGAACTTGAATTTATTCTGCACGTCTTAGGTGTTAATGTTGCTTAAGAAGGAAAATAAAGTACTAGTGGCTTCTCTCACTTAAAAAAAATAGAACAAAGTAAATGATGTGTATGGGAAAATTCAGAGACACTGATGGGGTTATAAAATCATTCACAACAGAAAGCTACAGTTGTTTGAAAATCTTGATTTTCTTTACAATTTGGAGAGTGTTCCCTTGCAACGTTGAAGTTGCATTCCCCTTTGCTTCTCTCTCAGTGACCCAGGTCTCATTTAAATTGGTTGGTTGGAGCTCGCTGCTAATGAGGTCACAGTCAGGGGGTCACTTCCTTTTCTTCCTGTCAGAGTCAGTTAGATCAGCAGAGAGCAGCCTCGCTGCAACCCGACGCCTCCACCGCTTTCCTGCTCCTGCTCGCACTTGGGCTCAGTTGTTTACAAGGTAGCGCATTCATCCTCCCCTTCAATTCACCAATTAACAGTTTACATTCATTTTCAAATTCAGAATAGAGAAACATTTATTGAATTAAATTAACCCCGCGGATTGTATAGAAACTTACACTATGAGAAAATGTATTTGGCTTAGAAGTTGGAAAATACAGGTTGTAATACAAAGAAGCCTGTGTTAGGTGCTTTTAACAAAGCTATGTAGAGATAGGGTTGATAAAATCATATAAATTTAAGGAGTAGAGTATGATATCTTGATACATGTGTAGATTATGAAATGGCTAAGATTCTGAGCGGCCAACAGACCCACAGCTCACATCTGTATCTCTGTGTACTGAGCATATTTATGGTCTATTCTCAGCAGATTTCAAATACTCTATAGTCACCATGCTTTATGCCAGGGCTCCAGAACTTACCTCGGGTGGCGAAAGCTTTATACCTTCTGCCCAACATCCCTCCATCTGCTCTTTCCTCTGAACTTTAGCGATCACCACTGATTCTACTTTCAGCTTTTACGAATGTTACCTCTTAGGATTCTACATACAAGTGAGATCTTATAGTACTTGTCTTTTTGTATCTGACTTATATCATCTAGCATAAATGTCTCCCAGGTGCATTCATGTTGTAAATGGCAAAATTTTCTTTTTAAAAGGTGAATAATATTTCAGTGTGCATACAATTGTTTTTATTTATTTATTTTTTTTTGTGGAACTGGGGATTGAACTCAGGCCCTTGCACTTACCAGGCAAGCGCTTATTCCACTGAGCTATCTCCCCGACCCTCTTTTTAAAAAAAATTTTTTGCATATAATTGTTTTTAGCCATTCATCAGATTGTTTTATGTCTTGGCTACTATAAATAATATTGCAAAGAACACTGAAATTCAAATACCTCTTTAAGATACTGATTTCATTTTTCTTTGGATATATACTAAGAAGTTGGGCTCGCAGATAATATAGTAGTGTTACTTTTATTTCTTGAGTACCTCCATATTATTTTCTATACAATTTACCTTCACACATCCTTGCCAACTTGTTTTGTTCAGATTTTTTGTTGTTAGTAGTCATTCTAATGGATGTGAGATGAATTTCTCATTGTGCATTTACATGATGGTAGGTGATATTGAAGATTTTTCACCTTTATTATGTATATTTTTAGATCTAAATCTCATCATCAGTTTGCCTTATTACCAAAATTTTGTAGATTCATTTACATATTTCATCAATTATTAATTATATAAAATATACCTTATGAATGTACTTGCAGTTGTTCACTATATGTCAATATTTATATGTGTATATCATTTATTTTTTATCTGTATGTTCATTCACCAAGTATCTATTGAGCTTCAAGTGCTAACTAGGTATGGTAAAAGTATTCCAAAACTGAAGTCACATAAGGTCCTTATTTTCATGTACCAATAAGTAGAGGAATAGTAAGTACACACTTAGAATAAATGATTGCCACAGGACAAACCAAATAGCTCAGTGGATTAAAGCACCTGCTTATGCAGACACAGAGGTTGGAGGTTCGATCACCAGCCTGCCATGCCGGCCTCACCTCCTGGGGGCAGTGAGATGATGACTGAGACTGGATGTGGTGGCGCATGCCTGTAATCCCAGCTCTTGGGAGGCTGAACACAGGCAGATCACTATGAGTTCGACCTATGTAGTGAAACCCTATTTGTAGACCTTGTAGACCTTTATTAAAATTAAAGAAAAAAAAAAAAGATTGCCATAAAGTCCACAAAATTAAGCAGGATATCCCATTCAAAAGTGACTACTGGTAGTCTATTTTGAGATTGACCAGAGAAACATCTGAGAAAGTAGCAGTGAAACTAATACCTGGTGCTGAGATGCAGCCAACAACAGAAGCCATTGGACAGCATTCTGGTCACTTCCCCACCACTGGAGCACAATAACTGATACCTAAATGTAAAGGGGGAAAGGTTTGTTTCACTTATGGATTCACAGGTTTCAGTCCATGGTCAGTTGGTTGCAAAGCAGAACTGTCATGATGGAAGAGTGCGATGGGGAAAATCTGCTTGCTTTGACAAAAGTGCTAGAGAGGAAGGGGCCAACCACAAGCTATTGTGGAGGATCACCTGAGCAGCTCTCCTTGGAAGAAGAGTAACTGTCTCCATTTTGACTGAGCCTGGCCTATTTCCTCGTATTTTTCTGTACAGAGCTGGCTAGGACTCCTGTTTGTCCTTCAATTGGCCTTAAGCAATGTATATTGGTCTAGCTGAGGTGCTGGACATAGTCTTTGAAGGTGGCATGAGTGTTTCCCTGGTAACCTATACCTGCTGCTCTTTAATGTAAGCTGGGTTGAGACAGGACGGTAGAGCTAAGGCTCCGTGGTGCCAGCTGGGATGGAGCCTGGAGATAGAGGCTATGACTTCCTGGGGCTTGAAAGTCTACATCAAAGCTGAAGCACCAGACTTACCAAAATGTTAGATACTATATAATGCAGATTACTCTCTCTGCATATTCTCCCTGCATATTGGCAGAGGTAAATTTAGGCCACCCACCTAGCTCAGCTCACAATGATCCCCTACTTTCCACAATTCTCAGTCAATCCTCCTCAAGCCACTCCCCCACTGAATAAAAATAGGGTGAGTACCTGGGTCACACTCTTGGTTCCAGAAAGCCATCTTCCTGGCTGGACTTAGAGCCCCTCAACTCCCCAATGATTGAAAATATAATTTAGTGTCTTTATTTTCACCTTGGGTTGCATTGTAAGTGGTAGTTTAGAATCAACTTGATGAGTTTCCAATAACATAACTTTGGGATTATAAATATTGGCTTCTTGGACTGAGATGAGGTCCTGGAAGTGTCTCCTACAAGCTATAATTTCTGAAGTTATGCTTACATGACCCACCCATACTCAACCAGAAATATGCCTGAATAATTTAAGCATGTCTCAAGCCAATCTAGCCTAACAGTGGTATACAGAATCTTCAAGGCAGGGGGAACAGAGCAGGAGGTCTGAGGATGATAGATAATGGTACATTTGACCAAAAACTACCATTGCACTAAAACCACAGTATCTGGAGTTAGAGGTGATGCTATGATATGAACTCAGGAGAACAGAAGATGGGGGAGTGGCTGGTAGGCTACAATAAAAAGACATTATTTTATGTTCAATAGGAAGCATTTGAGACTAAGTAGAATCATAATATATTTGGCCTTGCACTAAAAATATTTTTTCCTAACTATTTTGTGCCCTGAATCAGGCAGTAATGGAGGTAGGAAGATAAGTTAGGAGTTTATTGCAGATTAGAAGTGGTGGAGCTTGACAAGAAAGAGGTCAGGGATGATGAATACCACAGAGTTTCAGGATACGCTATGGAGATAGAAGTGATAGGGCTCAGTGATGAATTGCTTTTAGAGTGGAGAATATATGAATCAAATAGAGTTTTGAGTTGGTCAACAATGTAGAGGGTGATGCTACTTCTTGAGTTTGCAAGAATCACTCTGTTGGCAGAGGGGAAGAGAAGTCAAGACTTGCGTTTTGATTGTGATAGCTTTGAGAAAAACTTCTAACACATTTAAATAGAGAATTCATTGGTGATGAGAGCAAGATCAAGCAAACCAAGCTAATAATACAAAGATATTAGTTTTGTGTCACTCCTGAAAATATTTAAAGATATTTAAAAATAAAGAGATATTTAAAGGAACTCAGAATTATTGTGACTGAAAGTTGTCTAGTCAGTTAATTCTGGAAAAACACCATGTCTGATCTCTTAATTCTTGTCTGTAATAATAGTTTAAGAGACATCAGAGACATCATTTGCTATTGATAGATAATTATATAATGTAACACATTTTAAGTTATATTTTAGGAAATGTTTGCAATAGGAAATAAATTACAAAGCAAAAGGTTGTGTGTTGACATTTGAGCTACTGTCTGCAGAACAAACAGTGTTCCAAGCACTGAACCCAAGATAGATAAAAAATGTAGAACAAAAATTTTAAAAAGTTCTAGTCTGTCAAGTGTTTGCTAGCGTATATCATGCACAGTAAGTTATTTCTAAAGCATATTAAATTGTGAGATAGACAGAATGCACTTTATCCTTTGGAATTTTTGCAGGTGAATTGTACTTTGCCAGTGTACAAATAGCTTTAAACTCACCTAGGAATAATAACCACAAGGCTCAGTAACCTGGTCCTGTTTATAATACCAAAAGTATGAAGTATTGAAGCTTATACAATTGGGGCTTTTATGTACACAGAGCTGTAAATGTACAGAAGGCGTAATAATAGATTGAGCTGTGCCAAGAAACCAAAAAAGAAGCCAATTGTTATAATTCAAGTTGCAACAGTGGGAAACAGACTGTGGAGTGGGGATTTGTGGGCAGCTGGTTTGTTGGGATTGGACTTAAGGATGCACCAGGAAGGGGCGGAGGGAGGCCAGCCTTAGAGGGAGCCGTGAACTGCATGAGGTTGTGACTCCTCAGCTCTCCCACAAGGAAGGCTCTCCTGAGATGTCTTGGACTGAGGAAAGGGGCTAAGGCTTTTGTAATCCCTCACTGATTAGTGATTTGATGTGAGTGTAACCTTGGGCAGGGCAGCTTCTAGCTACTGAGGACCATTCTTGGGGAGGGCCCCAACTGTTGGCTGTCATCAGACGACAGACTCAGTGGGTGGGAAACCAGGGTGCCAGTGCTGAAAGGAGGTGCTACTCAGTCTACTTGTCTTATGTAAAAGATGCCTGTTATTTGGGAATGATTCATCTTGTATTCCAATTAGTTCAGTCCAGTGCTGAGTTGTGGACCGGTAACTGATACTCACTACCTCCTTCTTTTACTTAGGCTCAGCTGGCATCTATTGGTCTAGGTGGCCTACGTGATGGGAGGACTCAGAGCTTAACCCTGGGCTCTTCTCCGCTCATGGCTAGTGCATTGGCTCATTTGCTTGTAAATAAATGGCTCCTTAAAGAATATGATTCCTTTCCTCACTAAATGATCATTGGCCTCAGAAAGCTCAAAGTGATGGGTCATGGCTTAAAGTCAGGTGAGGTCCTGACATCACAAAAGTCACCTCTTTCAGTCAATTCTAGGCAAAATGAATTTCCACCAGCAACAGAGACCAGTATCTGGCTCCTGGTATGGCATAATCCCTCAAAGACAAAAGACATACTTTGGTAGTAAGTCTAGTATTGCCAGGAACCTTCCTTTTCTTTTATTTAATCCTGAAATCAACACTGTTATACTACCTATTCTAGGATGGAAGGAGCACAATGTAATTGATGTTACCATGTGACATTTTATCTCCACAAAGGATAGAGGCATAGTGGGGTCTTTTTTGCTGGCAGAGTTTCTATTGAAGGGCAGGTTAAGTAGATAACCTTAATGAGTGGGGTGGAGAGGTTCATGACTGTGGTGAGTAGTTAACTGGTGGTCAACTTGCTACGCCCAGCTCAATTAAACTAGCATGGTGCTCAGTGCATGAGGCCCACCTGAGGGTGGTTGACAGCAGCGTAAAGGCAGAACAGGAGAAGCTGCCAAAACCCTGTCAGGGATGCTGTTCCAAGAAGCTCTTAGAGCTGTTGGAAGCTTCTAGTTCTCTTGGGCTGCGCTGCTGGAGGACCTTGTCATGCTGGCTTTCCTGATGAGCTTTGGAAAAGCTTGGGTCCTCATCTTGAGCATCAGTTCCTGGCTCCAGAGGGGAAGCTAGTGCACTGCTCAGCCTCATGAAGCTTGCCTCATTGGCTTTCCTGATGGGAACTTGGATTTCCTCATCACTGAAGGAGCTCGGGGCCTCACTGTTGCTGAGGGTGGCTGTGGTACTCTTGGGGTAGCTCTAGAGCTTACCTTGAGCATTGCTTCCTAGCTCCAGTTCAGATCCTTCAGCTTTCTAGCACAGATCCTTCATCCCACTGGCATAGACTCGCTAGCTTCCACCACTGACCTTTGGGCCTTTCCAGCACAAATCCATACAGTGGGCCTGCATGGGACTTTGTTGTGGGCTCTAGGTTTCCAGTTGAACTGGTAGGAGGCATTGCTATAAGCTCTAGGCCCTCAGCTGGATTCGTTAATATTTCGTGTGTGGATAGATTTCCTGCACTTGTAGTATGTTATTCTTGGGTGATTCATTATAAAATACTATTACAAAACGTGTCCTGTACTATATTTCTCACCTTGCAGCAACCCCAAACCATGACAATGATACTTAGACCATCATATTCTGCTAACGTGGATATGCTGCTCATGCCAATATTGCTCCACATTAAAGTGGCTGCTGGCATTTATAACTTCTGTCTCAGTGATCTTATGTATTGCTAAGTAGTGCTTCTTCTGGAGTGGGTGATTTCTGGTGTCCATGACAGATGACACAAAAATCTTCATACTTTGTATGTATTTGCATATCCACACACCTCTTTGCCTCATTGTCCCTGATCTTTTAACCTCTGTCCTTCCACAAACCTGATCAACCAGCCCAACCATTTCCACTGCCTATAATATACTGCCTCGGGCCATTTCTTTTTTCACATAGAGCCTAGGACTAAAAGGACTGCCTGAAACAACATGTGGGAAGGAAGTTTTCCACACTGATGTTTTTCACAGCTATTCTAAAAGTGCAGCAGAAGCAGCCCATTTTTGGTTGGTACTTATAAACCAAGCTGAGCTGACCATGATTTTCTACTCCATCAGCATAGGAGAAGGGAGCATTCTATCTTCAATGCAGCCATAGGACTAGTGCAGTTGCGGGGGGCATTTCTTCTCCTCAGAGTTGATGCCACACTAGGAAATGGTATGGAAAGTAGGGTTGGGCAGAGGGAGAGGCTGAGCTGTGACTCAGATGCAAAGAGCCTTCAACACACCCTGCAGAGAGCTAGCAAGCTAATATGGCCATCAGATATGTCTCAAATTTAAGCCAGATAGCTGGGTCTTTGTCTCTTATCTGGGCTAGTCCTTCAACATGGACTGCTTTGTGGGAGGGCATGTAACCCTTATAAGGCAATTTTCCTAAGTTCAAGGCAATTCTTAGAGTGGACTGAACTATGAGTTCCACAAACAACTTTCTAGGTAATTGGGAGAACAGGTGCATAAGTCCTGAAGGATAGGATCTTGGTAAAATGCCAAAGATCCATTATGCCAACCTCAATCCATACAAATTTGCTAAGGCAAAATTTCTTTCTGAATAAATAATACAGTTCAAAGGAAAGAAAGAAAAGTTGAATTAATTGGAGCCAAAATAATACATGATCAAGTAGCCATTGGAAATGAAAGGAGAGGGGTTTGGGGTGATCCAGTCATCCCAAAACTTGGGCACCATGCAGATAAGTCTTGACATTAGAAAGGCAAGAGTGAAGGAACAGAGAACTGGAAAAGCAGTGGATGGTATTATCCTGTCTACATGCACCCGAGTCCTGCTCATCCTTCCCTCATTCCTGAACTTAGAGACAGAGTGATGGGCATCATTGTATATGCAGTTGCCCGAGACAAAAGCATCATTATAACCCTGGACTTTTTTCCTTTTTGCTTCTACATTAGGTTCTGTCACCACCTCTGTGACTGTTCTTGAATCTACCCAGTCCTTTTTCTATCTGTTGTCCTAGTCCAGGCTCTAATCACGTTTTACATGCATGGTAAGAACACCCTTCTTTGTTTCTCCTCCTTCAGACTTCTGAGCTTCATTGTTGATGTGGAGACTGCAGGATACTTTCACCAGAATGCTTTTCTTAGAAGGCAAATCTGATTGTGCCAGGCCCTTGGTTAAAATTCATTGCTTTCATAAAATCCACTTGTGGGAGTGGATTGTAGGGCTCTTCCTGGCCTCCCTTTTGCTCGCCACCCCGAGTGCTCTCGCTGCCACCCTCCTAGCCTCCTATCCTGGTCTATCCAGGCAGAGGTTCACTGACACCCACTGGTCTCTGTGCCTTCCCAGCTCTACCTTCCTTTTGTTTTTGTCCTACAATTGTTAACAGTGGCCGCCCACCCCAAACATCTGTGTCCTCGTTGCTGAAATTGGTAAATATATTGCCTTCATGAAATAATAAAAGGGACTTTCCAGATACAATTATTAAACTAAGGATCGCAGGATGGGGGCCACTGTCATCCCAAGTCTCCTAATAGGACAGAAAGAGTCAGAGAAAGTGGTGTCCCTATGGGGCAGAAGCGGAAACCAAAGGTTAAGGCCTCTAGAAGCAAAAGAAAAACAAGCAAACAAACAAAAAACTCCTAACTTTTCCTTACAGCTTCTAGAAGGAATGCAGCTTTGCCTGCACCTTAATTTAAGCCTAGCTAAGCCCATTTCAGCTTTCTGACCTCCATTACTGTAATTTTTTGTTGTTTTAAACCACTAAATTAGTGGTAATTTTATACAGCAATAGGAAACTAATATCCTTCCCCTGTGGTGAAACTGTATTAATCATTTAAAACTCAGCTGAAGCAACAGTTCTGGTTTAGGAGCTTCTCCTCCATGTTCCTGCAGCTAATGCAGTCTTCCTTATTCATTATTATGGCTGTGTTTATTGTCTCTCACTCTGCACTTGTCTTTCAAACCCCTTACACCCTGCTCGCGAGCTGCCAACGGGGTCTTAATTTCTTTGAGTCCACAGAATGTTGGCACGCAGGCGCAATAGAAATATATCGCCTCTTTCTCCGCTGTCCCTTTATTCTGAGCTTTCGCTCTATACGTCAAAGCTGCCACTGTTCCCCAGGTATTGGCATCCCTGTTTGTTTGGGGATTGTGCAAGAAGGGTTAGGAACTGTGTGCAAGTTAGTGCGGATGAGTTTAGGAAATCCCGGATATAATGAGGGACAGGTTTTTCGAGGGAAGGGTCAGAGCCATAGGAAGGGGTCCTGGCTCCTTGGCATCACGAAGAGTACTTCGTGCATTTCTTCCCACTGTCAAGCTGAGCTCCCTGACCCTGAAAGTCGTCTTCAGCTTTGCCTTGAGCTCTCTGAACTGCACCTGGCCCCCTTCTTTCTGGGGTCCTCAGCTTTTCTCCCAGACATGCCTCTCATTTCTTTTACCTGCTCTAACTTCATAGTCTACACTTGATTATTTTCTTTCCTGAGGCCCCTTCTTCATTCTTTAGAGACTGTTTTAGAAATTTAAAAACAAATACCCAAAACCAGCTTCTCCTCTAGGCTATGTGCTTGCCTCGAGCTGACTGAGAGGAAAGTCTCAGAAAGTTCAGGTGGCACAAAAGCGCAAATGTTGGGGGGGGGATCCCAACTTGCTGCACTTCTGCCTTGCTATAAATATTTGTTAAATGATGAATAATGAGGACACTAAGGTTTCAGTCGGAGAGGTAGTTTCCAACTCTCTGCTTTTGGGGGGAGGGAGGCAGCTTCCGCTGGTGATCCTTGAAGCACTGACTGACAAACACTGTTTTAGAAAAGCTCCAGGACTATTTGGGCTAGAAACAGTAACTTGAAAGATGGTTTCCCAAGGTTATAGTGAAGCTAGCTGTAAACTTTGGGAGACTAGATAAGATAGTAGATACAACAGAATGCAGGTAGCCTGAGGGGCTGCCTTCCCCACTTTTCTGCCCATAGTGGGAAGCAGGGCCACTTGCCTCCTATCTCTGCCCTGTTCTGCACTGCAAGCTCTTCTCCCTCCCCTTCAGGCCAATCTCTGTTTGCTGCAGTCCTCCGTTTGCACTCCCACGTACAGACCCAGTGGTGCCATCAGCTCATCATATTTGCCACCTGATGCTGGCTGTGGAAAAGCCACTCATTTCTTTACTACCTTGTCTCTTCATTTCCACATACCACCACCTACCCGAAGAGTAGATGGGGATGATACTAAAATGGGTTAGGTTAGCCAAAGGCACTGACAACACAGCAGAGGAAAATTGTCCCTCATAGATATCCGTGTTTTGATGTCCCCTGTGATTAGATCCACCAGCTGTCAAGGCACCTCACCCTCTCGCCATAGATTTTGATGTGATCTCAGAATTCTGCTTTCTCTCTATCCTCCCTTTCCTTCTGGCAACTAAGGCCAATGCCTGAGGAAGGGACTCAGCTGTCCTAGGTGATTTCACAGAGCACTGAGGAATCAGAAAATGAGTGCCTCAGTCCTGCCATACCTTCCCTTCTGTGATACCTAGGGCTTTGAAAGCTCCTGTCTAAGATCTTGAAATGAAGCCCTGTCAAGACTTCCTTATGTTCTTAATCTGGGATCCTTGGAATCCTAATCTGCCTCTGGGGAACCAAGAGGGAAATTTCAGCCCTCAAGCTGGGTTTGTTTCATTTGTCCAGGGCAGAGAATCCATGATTGCTACCAAACTAGTGCTTTGTAATGGGTGGGCGCCAAAATCTTCAGAGAATTTCTGAAGGGAGAATGCAAAGCCACAAAATCTTCACGACGGTGATGGTGAGAGTGTGTGTGCATGTGTGTGTGTAGGGGGGCTCTACTACTTGGGGAGGGTATTTTAATTTCGGTGGGTGCCTGGCTTTGTTCTCATAGAGAGTTTCTCTTGGTTTCTTTGAGATGTTAGGGTAAGATACAAAATAATTCCTTCATTTCCTCCTACTTCCCTCCTACACTGCCCAGAGACTAGATTTTAAAAGCAAACTCAGGTATTTCACGAAGTGATGGGTCCCTGGTGGGGAAAAGTCATAGCTTTATTGATTAAAATCTTGGTATTACACCCATAATTGGAGTTTTCCTGTAATTTGGTGCCAGGTTGCCTCCCCTCTTTCTCTAGGGACTATATATCAAATGCTATTTTTCATGCTCCTGTTTTCTGATAAGAGCCCCATAAAACCACTAGTTTGACCTGATAATAGATTTCTGGAGATGAAAGCACTGGTACAGATTGCCAACTGTCCCCAAATACACTGACAATCCACACCAATAATTTAAAAGAAATGTCTGACTCATGGGGTGAAAAACCTTTAGGTTTGGGTGTGTTTGTTTTTTTATCCCCTACCTTCAATGTGTGTTTTTATCCATCACAACAATTTTCAATCAATAATTAAAATTGGTAAACAGATCTACAGGGGGAAAGAATCCTTCAGTTCGAGTTTAATAGATGGCCTCTCAAAGTCATTTCCTGACACAGCAAGTTGCTGAGGGAGTCCGTGCCAGTAAACAAGATAGAATGGGGTTGATTAAAAAGTAAAACAACACAAAATCTGACATCCTGCTGTTAGTTTAAAAATAAAGCAAAATGACTATTAGCAACCTGTGTTAGTTTCTGTCAAGCTCATTTTATCTGTGTGCTGAGGATAAGGAAGAATAATACACAGCTTCCAGTCAGATCAGCTTGGGGGTTTATGGGAATTTATGATTTTTTGTTACCCTCAGACTTCTGGTTTTGTTTGTTTGTTTGTTTGCTTGCTTGTTTGTTTTCTCAGGACACTTCTCTTTCTGTGGAAACTCAGGAGACAGTTATTAGTCAGTCTGGAGCCTGGAGGTATGTGAATTGCTGCAGGAAGAGAAATGGGACGTCTTTCAGCTTTACTTTCCTATAGATTTGTTGCATGTTTATCAAGGTGAAAGGCTTAGTGCGCTGGAGATCATTTGCTTTCATGAGCTTTAAAGTAGAGCAGCAAAAGTTTCTTGCCTTGATTTTCTTCCAGCAGCTCTTTCTATCAGCAAGACCTAGAAGAGCAAGCTGAGACCTACAGATTGCCAGCAGACCCTTCCCACAAAATTGCCCTGTCTTAATCAGTTAAGCGGGGTGGGAAGGGGAAGTCTCTGCCCGTTCTCCCTCAAGTCTTCCACCATGTGGCGAGACACCCGGAGCATTCCACAGGGCTTTAGGATCAAGATGAAATATTCCAGATTTCTAAGTCTCAATAATACCCAAACCTCAGACCACATGTACAAATAATTCACGTACTTTCTAACCTTTGTATTTTGCATATGACCTCCCTGTCAAGTGCTGGTGTTCCAGAGCTTCATGTAGAGTAAAAAATTATGAAGAAAACAGTACAAAAGTTTTTTGTATGCTGGGCACTATTTCCATTTAATGCCAAAAAATGGTATTAAGTATGGAGACTAAAATTGGTACTCTGCAGCAATTTATAGCAGGCTTTCCCTGATGACTGGAATTTGGAGGATAATGTTTTAGAATGTTGGTTTTAAAATGCAATACAATAGGACATGAGTGACAGCTGCACAATAAACAATAATCCTGAAGTTGGCTTGAAACAAATTCAAAATCAGGTAAATGCAAGGAAACCCATGTTCCCAAATTACTTAAGAAATAAAATAAGGAAACCAAAGCAAGCAGAAAGAAATTTGGTTTGCACTCTTCGCATGGACCTTCTCCTTCACTGCTAGAGATTTGGGTTTGGCTACAAGAGTCTGCATCCTTGCCCTGAAGTATTTATGTGGTAAGGAACATCACATTCCCTTTTACAAATCAGTGATCTGATTCCCTAATGAGCTCATTAAATGATATTTGGAAATAAATTGTAGGAAAAAGGAAAATGAATTACCACTGAATTCATATTTTTTTGTCTTTTATATAGCACAGTTTTGATATATTCAGATTGATAAATACCAGAAACTTAAATATTGAACTTGAATTCTTTTGATCAAGTCTCTACTGGAGCAACTTAAAATTTGTCAGCTCTCTACCACCTTACTTATCCTCAGGAATGATTTCACTTCAAGGATAAAAAGGTAAGATGGCTTTCAAATCCTTGTTTTTACTCATAAAAACACATTAACTAAGTTTGGTGGCACATGCTTGTAATTCTAGCACTCAGGAAGCTGAGGCAGGAGGATCATTGTGAGATTGAGACCAGCTTGGGCTACAAAGTGAGATCAGGGCCAGCCTGAACTGCAGAGAGAGACCTTATCTCAAAAAAAAAAAAAAAAAAAAGCTATCTACCACTTAGCCCTATCCTCTTTTTCTTTCTTACATATATTATGAAATAAGGTCCTATTTGTAAGACCACTCACTACCTGTAAGTTCCATTTTCCTCTACTATTGCTCTTTGTCTTTTTAATTCTTTGTCTTAAATATTTCACTTGCTCTTCACTCTCTGCAATGACAAAACAAGATAAAGAAACACAAAAATAGTTTTAAGCTCACTTTGCCCATCTGCTATCTGCTTTGCTCCTTCCTTTCATGGCTATATGTCTCTATAGAATTACTACCACATGACCCTAAGCCACTTCACTGTTTGACAATGGTACGCTATTTTGTTAAAGATTGTAGGCTCTGATCATTAGAGCTAGACAAGGCTTTATGGCTCCTGTGATCATCTTTACCTCCAGGTGGTGTATTATAATGAATACAAGTGTCAGATTTGCAAGTGTCAAATTTGCTACTCACTTAATGGCAAGACTCACAGACCAGTTCGTGTAAAAATCAATGGACTCCTTATTTGTCCTTTCATACTTACATGAAAGGTCACTTTAAAGCTGCATGTAATAATCTGGCACATCTCGATGGATCAGGCATCAGATTCCCGAATGTGTGGGCTCAAGATGCAGGAAGAAGCAGAGCTGGAGACCGAGGCCTTATTCAGGAGGGCTCAAGCAATTCAGCTTGCTGGATTCTCTACTTTATTTGAGATGAAAATCATAACTTCTATGCAATGTCTTTTATTCTCCAAATATCCTGAAACTTACCATTTATACAAAAGAAAAATTTATTTCTAACATTCATTATGCTAATCAACTTCTTACTTGGAGTAGCCTGACAAGACCTGAGGCACTTGCCTAGAATCCCTGAAGTCAGATTCCTGATTAAGTTCCTCTAAGTTCTCACTAACTTCCCACTGGGTCTGATCAAAGTTAACTTATACCCATGTATAAACCATACTACTTAACTCTGAAGAATTATAAAACATACTACTATCCAGTAATTTAGCAGTCATCTCTTTTCCCTACTACTGCTTTACAGAAGTGAAGCTTAGCTGGCCACTGAACTGAATTAAGACTTGGGGAGGTGACTGGGTAGTGGCACACACTGTGCTTTGGGTCTGGAATTTCCCCAAACACTCACCCATTGGAACTCAAGCTTTTAACCCAGTTCTACAACATGTAGGGATTCCAAGAAACTGGGATCTCACAAGGAACCAGTTAATTTGTGTTACATTTTCCTCAAATTCGAGAATTTAGTAGGGAGTGGCTGCACCTCCCTTTAGTAGGAGGTGGGCTGCTTTCCATGTAACCTGAGGAAATTCATTCTCTGTCCAAAGTCCTAGTTCATTGTCTATTTTAAAATTTTACCAGTGTGGCTGGTTATCCCACACTATCTTTGGTCCTTCCACAGGCTAGCTGCCCTGCTCGTAAGCTAACTAAACTATTTCCTACAATTTGACTTAGTCTTTGGTTTAATTTACCATTGTTGGCCAGCTCTACTTTCTAGTCTTTGGTTTAATTTACCATTGTTGGCCAGCTCTACATTCTAAACATTCTAATTTCTGTGGATTTTCCTCTTGCCTCGCTCAGCTACTATGGGCTCCTTGGCTGACTCTCCAGGCAAAGAGACAGAGAATGAGAAGGATATTTTGTTTCTTAAGGATGACTAGTTTCATTCACCTTCTATATTATTATCTATCATTCCCACCAGAGGATGATGAAAGCATCCAGAACTGAGCCCCAAAGCATTCTAAAATGAAAGATCATTTAGATGCCTAAGAACCAAGAAGGGAAGCTAAAAGCAATAGCCAGAGAAGTTGGAGGAAAACTCCAGAGAAGAGAACAGAGTGTAGTTTAGGAACAGGAAAACAGAC
Organism: Octodon degus; assembly: GCF_000260255.1. Taxonomy (NCBI): domain Eukaryota; kingdom Metazoa; phylum Chordata; class Mammalia; order Rodentia; family Octodontidae; genus Octodon; species Octodon degus. Next base: position 17,430,754 of record NW_004524585.1, read on the forward strand.
ATCATAATACAATTGCTGAAGGGCTGGCCAAATAGCTCAGCAGATTAAAGCACCTGCAACCAGGTGCAAGGGCCAGGGAATGATCCCCCCACCCCCCTGCTGTGCCGGCCTCCGGCCTTGTCCCTGCAGCTCACTGAGATGGCAATTGAGAATGGGCTTGGTGGAGCATGCCTTTAATCCCAGCTCTTGGGAGACTCTAAACAGGCGGAACACTACGAATCACTACGATCTAGTAGTGAGACCCTGAACACCCTGTGGGCCCTTTTCTAAAATACAAAAGAAAAATAAATAAATACATAAAAGTTGTTGAAAAGTCAATTACGAGGTTGGATCAATATAGGAATAATAATTGGGAGTTTGTTGCTGATAGTTGTGAAGGTCATAATGGGAACAAAAATGGGGCAGGGAGGAAATGAATGGGCGACAAGAATCTGACCGTTTCTTCGAAAAATATTTTATATGAATTTAAGCCAAGAAATAAAGTGACAGTTGGCGGGGGATACTGGCTCTGTATTAGCTTAGGCTGCTACAGTGGAATACCACAGATGGGGTGGCTCACACCCTGGACATTTATATCTCACAGATTTGGAGTCTAGAAGTCCAAGATCAAGATGCCAGCAGATTGGTGTCTGGAAAGGACAATCTTCCTGGTTTGCCAACACTCTTCCCAGTGTATGCTATTGTGGAGAGAGGGATCTTGGACTCTTTCTTTTGTTGTAATGATGTTCCAGCTTAGAAGCTCCTTTGGCCCTTGGCTGACTCTCCAGGCAGAGACAGAGTAGACTAATTACCTTCCAAGGCTACAGCATCTGAGTGACACTCAGGGTTTGGGGGGAACGCAGACGTACAGTTCATTTCAGAGCAAAGGAGAAAGACTTTAATGTGAACAAAACTAGTCTATGCCCTATGTTGATGAGAAAGACCCAAAGAAGAGAAACAAATTCTAGAACAGTAAAAAGAATATGAAATACTAGAAAAGATGAAAGGATAGATTTCATAACCCTAGTCTAGGGATTAGTCCCTGAGGGGACAAGGACACTCCTTCCAATATTACAGGAAAGAAGAGAGGAAGTGATTGACTATAATTTGTGGGATAGGATAAACAGGAATGTAATTATTCTTAAAACTTGGAAGTTTGTAAATAGCTGGAAGGAAGAACTTTTGCCATCCTTCAAAATTGGGTACAGATAAATGGTCAGAAGCCTTGAGGTACATTGCCACATGGGCCTGGTGAAAAACATTGTCTATATGATATAAAGTAGAAAAGGAATTGTATGAGTGTGTGTGTGTGTGTGTGTGTGTGTGTATGACAGGTATGTATAGGGAGAAGTGAGAAAGGGTGAGACAGCTTGCCTCTGATTGCCTTACATATACACATTGTCATTGCTTTAAAATATTCACAATTTGCCACATGATTTGAAAGACACCGATTTCAGTGAAAGATAACAATTTAGAGGTAATAGGAATAAACAGCTTATGATTCAATAAAGTCGCTTCCTTAGCTTACAAATCAGGGTGGTGATAATGGCGCTACCGGATTCATGATGGGTAGCTTCCACTCACAGAAGAACGAAGCTGGCAACCACCTGCAGGCGAACTTAAAGAAAGGCGTCTCCTCCTCCCCCATGAGAATTTCAGCTCAGAAACGGGAAATACTGTTCGGTAAGTTTGTGAATAGGGGATCTTGCTACAAATTCGCCACTGTCACAGGGTGGGAAGCTCTTGCTTTGAGAAGGAATTAAAAATACCAGCGCCAATGAACTCTGCTAGTTAAAGTATCAGCAGCATCCGGCTCCAAACAGTTATTTAGGCTCTTCACTTTCCCTTTAAATAGAAACAACTATTACTTGAATTTTCCAAATACATGAGGTTTTTACTACATTGGGAAGAAATGGAGCCAGTGTTTTCCTTGCCATGCACAGATCCACGCTAAAGTATTTTTCCTCAAAGGTAACTGGATATTCATGTTACTTTGCTTTTCCTTAGAAACACAAGTCTCCAGATGATAATTATAGGCTTTGAGCAAAGGAAAAAGTAGTGAAGAAAGCCAGAGCTCTGCAGACATTTCTGAAGAAGCATGTCAAATGTATGTGTAAGTTCAGGTATGGGGAAACTTTGGGTTTAACCTTCTTAAGGTGATATTTGAAGAGCGACTGCAAAAATAAGGTTTTTCTAAGGGACTTTAGAAATTTGTTTTTGAAGGAAGTTTTAGCTTGTCTGGTAGTGAAGATAATCTTCCCTCCCTAAATCAGTGCTGGACTGTTTTGTTAGGTCCACAGCCCAGCAAACTGAAACAAAAGTGTGAAGTTCTTCTCATCCGGCTTAATGGGGTGTTGATGACTGCAGGGGCTGGCGGGGACCATTTCAATGCGAGGGCTATTAATCAACCAGAAAAAAAAAAAAAAAAAACACAAGCACTGGGCTTGAGCCCCTGAAATATAATTGCAAGAGACAGTTAAGTCCAATTTTGCTTTTGAATGAAGACTCTTGTATTTTTTTTTAAAAATGAGCTGCCCCCAAGTCGGCCTGGCAGATTTTAAGCCAAACCTACGGACAGCAGCCTTCTAAACTTTTACTGAGATTTTAAGAGCCAGCTTCTCTGATGAATGTGCAGTTCAGCTCTGCTCCATCCAGTAACTTTTACCAGTGGCGGAATTCTCTTCTAGGCAGTCAGTGGCCAGATTGCATTGCCCTAACAGGACCTTCAGTGCACCCTTTAATGTGGACGGTGTTTGTGTGCTTGTGCTCTGGCGTGAGTGCTCCTTAAGGGTACTTAATTCAAGGTTGAAGTTTTTTCTTCCGTCTACAACCTGCTCACTCTGATTCTTCTTGCATTATGCTTATCACATCTGAAATTATTTTCTTAGGGTTTTTTTTTCTGGGGGGGTCACGGGTTTATCATGGCAGAATTGGCAAAATTTCTGGAAAAAGTAAATGAAAGCTCTTTTTATTCTTGCTATCTTGAAGGGTAGAAGAGTAGAAATATATTGACATTGCTTTGCAGAAAATCTGAGGCTTCTAAGCTTCAGGTGTTAGGACTTCTGTTAATGTATTGAATTAATGGAAATAATACAAGTGAACAGTGCTGGATTTCTGTTGAGGAATGTGCTGTTCAATGAATCCTCTCTGCACTCTCATTTGCACACGGCCTGCAGTTTGCTATAGGCGCTGGGAGGTGGCTCAGGAGGATAAGTGCTTCCCTGGCAAGCCCGAGGGTCTGAGTTCAATCCCCAGTTCGGCAAAGAAAAAAAAAAAAAAAGAAAGAAAGAAAAAGTGGTGTATTTTTTTGTTTGTTTGTTTTTGCTTTTGCATGCATGGCCTTAAGCCCACACCAACGTGTCTGAGTGGCAAGCGGTTCCCTGTCTGATGTTTTTGCCTGTGAGGTTATGCTTCCATAGCAGTGACCACCACTGGGGACAGGGACCTGACCTGGCCTCATCTGACCCTCCTTCGTGCAAGTTTCAAGGGTATTTATCTCTATTATTGGATATATTGTTGATTTTTACTTTTTCGATAGGAGCGGCCAAGCCACTGTTGGTTTCTCCACTTCTTAAATTCACCCCTTGTTTGTTGCCTACGGCAGAAGGCACTTGGAAAGTTCACAAAGGAAATAAAATCCTTCAGTGGCCTCTGAAATTAAATAAAATACTTGTCTATGGGCTAGGTCTTTTCCTCCCCACTTTCCCAATGGAGAGAGGCAGAAAAGCTGTGGATTTTCATAAGGCTAACATTCTAGGTTTGGAAAAGGTCAAGTGACCCCCAAATGCCTGATGAAGTATTTGCTTTTTTCAGTATGATATTTGAATTTTAAAATATGGTATTTAAAGCAATTATTCTTCAGAAGTTCACTAACATCAAATGAGTAGGTTCTAAGGGCTGAAATGCTCAGGGTCCTCTGAGTTCTACTGTTGTCACTGGGGCTTGGGGAGGGTTTGAAATGTAACATGTTTAAGGTATTGCCAGACCCTTACCCAATACTTGGCTGATGTGGAGAGAACGGACTGAAAGGCAGTTTCAGAGACCAAATGTATGGATAAAGCACAAGCTATATGTTGTTTGTCTTCTTCAATCCTCCATTGTGAATGTTAGGAGCAGATCTTCAGAAAGCTAAGAAATGAGCTGGGTGTGGTTACGCACACTTGCTATCCCAATACTCTGGAAGGTGGAAGGAGGATTACAAGTTAACGAGTATCCTGGGCAATTTCACAATTTAGGGAGACTGTGTCCCAAAATATAAAATAATAAAAGAACTAGGGACACAGCCCAATGAGAAGGCCCTCAATTCATTCCTCAGTGCCACACACACATGCAATGAAGATCATGTTACCTGCCTCCTCTCTGTTTCCTTCTGTCCCCAGGCATTATTAGTGTGCTTTTCCTTCATCTTTTGAATTGAAGTATTCAAAAGTAGTGTTATTTTTCTTCTTTTGGATTGACTTTTTAAAATTGGAACATTCCCACAGTTCTAAGGCTACCTGTGGGTGAGTTAGCTGTTCAAGAGGAGTTGTAGGAAAAATGGATTGATTTAGTTGTTTAACCTGAAGCCCTGGATTCAAGTGTTTAGTTGGCTTTTCTTCTGGTTCTGCAACTGCCACTGTGTGGTCTTGGCTGCGTGCTATGTTTTTGTCTCAGTTTCCCTAACTGTATAAAAGGAGGTAATTACTATAGCTTACTCAGCAGGTTTCAGGCTCAAACAACAAATGAATGCTTACAAAGTACTTAAAATTACAAGACAATGTAGAAATGCTAAGTGTCACACAGTCTTATTTCCCTATAGGAGGTGATAAAGTAAAAGTGAGGTTTAATAGGCAAATTGAAACTCCTAGATGAAACAGGCTGGGAAAGTTCAAAGTCGTTTTGTTATTATTAATAATAGGTGTTGTGCCTCTCCCTACCACCTCATCTAATCAGTGTACATTCCATGGATTAAAGGGAATGTTCTCTTCCTAAGGAACTTTTATCTACAGTGTTGAGACTTTGCTTATCCTGTTTTATGGATATGAAGATTTGAATTACTATAAACAACTCCCTTTCATAACCTTTTCTTTTTTTTTTTTTTTTTTTGAAAAACATAGTCAGCAAATTGTCTCTTGGTTCATGTTCCCAAGCCTGTGAAAATGTTCATATGAAGTCCTTCATGAATTCTATTTCTCTTCCTGAGCAGCTTTGCTTGCAGGCCCTTGCTGTTAACTCTGTAGCCCTTCCTTGACAAGTTTGACTATCAGGAGAGATTCTGAATCTATTTATTTATTTTTTTAAATCTATCTATCTATCTATCTATCTATCTATCTATCTATCTATGTATATCTATCTATCTATCTATCTATCTATCTATCTATCTATCTAGTTGCATAATATACCACTGATTTTAACAACAAAAATCTTTGTTAAGTTAGAATAAGTAAAAAGCATATTTTAGTCCCAGCTACTTGTGGGCCCAGGCAGGACAATCATAAGTTCAAGTCCAGTCTGACCTGAGGGATATAGTGAGAACCTATCTCAAAGTTAAATTTTTAAAAATGTCTGGGAGCAGGGGGGTTGCAGTTGGGCACTCTCACTGAGAAGTCCAATGGGTTAGATCCCCAGTAATATAATGCTTTACTTAAAAAAAATTGCAAGAGTGCAGTGTAGAAATTTTTCAGGTAGAATGAACTTGGTGTCCATAACAAGTGGGATCCTGACTGGCTGAGGGGAGGAGACTCAGAGTCTGCATTTTCCTCAGAGTAAGGATTTGTACAAGGAAGTTCTGGGCTTCCAAACAATCGAATTCTGAGTCTTTTACATTGCTTCACAAGGCCGTATTGAATAAGCTTCAGAAAATTTACTTGTGCAAAAAAAGAAAAAAAAAAAAAAGAAACAGGATCTCCTGGAGTAGTATATGGTAGGTAGTTCATTGGCTCTTTGATTCAAAACATGAATCATCGTCTTCTTCATCACATTGAACTACCCTGGGATCAGGAACAAAATCATATTTAAAATTTAATGAATAGATAAGCCATACAGTGACTATGTAGCTACTCAGAGTTAAGTAATAGGAAGAGGTAGTATTCCAGATCAGTTCATAATTAAGTATCAGTGAACATTGGAGGCAGGTAATGCTGTGGGCCCAGCCTGCCACATTATAAATATTCAAGAAAATAGTTGGGATAAAGTGACAGGAAATAGATGCACTAAGGGTTGGGATGGCTGCAAAATCTTAATAGTCCTATCACATTGAGCTGACTCTTGGGACTCAGTTTGGGTTTTGGGGTGGATGTGGACAGAGGACAAGAAAAGGCATTCATTCAGATTGGAAGAATGGAGTCAGTTGGGTAGAGGAGGATTTCTGCATGTTGATGAAAAAACGAATAAATCTTACACCAGAGCAGAGGACAGGCAATGCTTTAATAAAACCACTACAATGTGTAGACTATTCATGGAATTGAAGTTTCTAAAAACTATTGTTTATAATTTTCCATTACTTGCTCCAGGCTCAAAGCCTGCAGATCGCCCAGAGATGATTGGCTGTGGAGAACCTAAACTTCTGCCTATCATTTCCAAGGCAGCATGATGTTGGGACTCCTTTTCCAGGAAACTATCACTAATGATATGTTAGTGTTGGTGGTCCAGTAGGAGGTCAAGCCTTAAGCTAAATGCGTGACTGTTCTGAAGTTGTTCTTCTAAGCCACTGTAAATGCAAGCAGGTGGGCATGAAGCATGGTGACAATGCTTCCTTATCTCTGCTCTTGTTCAGTCATCCTGTAGATAACCTCCTGCATTTTTGAGATACGGAGCGCCTTCTCACTGGCTCTGCATATATGAAAGCATATTGGAGAAATTCCCGATAATTAGAATCAGGAGCTGGAATGAAGAATGGTTTTGTCAGCCACCAGCTCAGTGTACCTGAGCTGGATTCCTTTTTATCAACAGAGCTTTGTAATCTTGCTGATTGTTAAAAAAAACACCCACAAGCAAAAATATTGCCTTATTTTCTTTCATTGTTTTGTGTGAATGTAGCTGCCACTTAATGAGTGCCTGTTACATTCTGGGCTTTGTGTGTGTGCTCTCAGATATTATCTCTAATCCTTCCACAAACCTCCAAAGTGGTTGCTGCAATTCTCTTCTAGGAGAAGAGACGGTGAGCAACCCTTTCATGGTTTCCCAGCCAGGATTGCAAACCCCAGGTGAGCCCAAAGCCTGCAATGTTACTCCTGTGTCACTCTGAGTCTTTTCTGTGTAAAGATCAATTGTAAATATATATCCATACCTACAGAATCTGAAAGGAGTCTTACCCAGGGTACTGAGGGTGTTTACCTGTTTTTGATACCTGCTATCTAATTAGCCCTTTGTGTACCTGGAAACATTTTTCACACAACGTACAGGATGCACTTCTGGCCGGCATGTCCTACGCGTACAAGCTAATGCTGTACGTATGGAGAGTTCACCGCAAAAGAGTCCGCACCCTTCTCCTTGCTGACTCGGCTTCCCGCCGTCTGCTGCGCTGAGCAGAGGCTGCCAGAACCCATGTGTGCCTGGAGATATCGGTCCTTAAAGCAGAAGTTGGCAACGCTTGAAGAATGGAAACGGCTGCAGATGTTGAGGGCTGGGGAGTTCAAAAGCAGCCTTGCTATGTGGAATCCCACATTTGAGACTCTCTTTCTTTTGGTTGGGAAACTAATAGCCCTCCAGTTTTGAGTTAAAACATTGTGCTTCTTTCAGCGGAAATATAAAAGAGCCTCTGCCTTTTCCGTTTAGGCTGAGGCAGCCCTGCCCTTTGTGGCTCATCAAGCCTGCGCTTCGGCCTTGGCCCCAGCTTCACACCTCCTCCTTGTGGCTGGCACCGCTTGAAAGGAGGGATCGTGGCCAAGATGTGATCTGGCTGAACAGAAGGGTGTGGTGCCAGCGAGAAGCCCCCAGCACTTCATCAGACACAAGCCATTTCTTTGGCTTCTGATGCTTCCATTCTTCGTAGTGCTTTTTATAATATAGACTTGGCCTCCCCTGCCGTTCAGTAGTGCACACATTGCTTATTGAGGACCAGTTCTCAATATCAAAACATATAGGCTACCTGTTTTCCACCTTTCCTCTTACCCTACTTTGTCCTCCTCCCAGAAAGAACTCATGCTCCAAAATCAATTGAGCAAAATGTAACGATATTGTCCTTTCCAGATACTCACTTGTTCCGCTGAAGAGTCGTTTCTCTTAATTAGCTACTGGCCAGGTATGTGTGCTGGCTTTGTGGAGCCCCGTCCCCTGTGCCTGGCCGCGCACGTCGGGCCAGTTAGCGCACCAATCCCTCATCTGTGTGTCAATGTGCTCACCACAACGCCCACTCCACAGTTTCCCTTTTGCGCATCGGTCTTCCATTTCTCAATTTCTCACCTACTGTTCAAGTGCTCACATGACCCAGTGAATAATTCCTTTTGTCTCTCCTCTCAATCCCCTTTTGTCCCAGCAGTAGGTTTGGATCCCGAGACTTGGCCCCTGGCACAAGCTCAGCGCCACGTGCTAGCCCCTGTGAGAACTCTCGGATTCACACTCTGGAGCCAGGAGGCCTTTCCTGGCTCAGCAACTCGTGGCTTTGAGAAAGTATGTTTGACTCTCTGAGTTTCAGTTTCCTCTTCTGAGAAAGGGGTGGATGATTCTTCTATCATTACTTCTTCCATTATTCATTGAAGAAGTAGCTATGGAGCACCCACCTCTTGCATTCCTTAAGCTGCATACACATGGGGGACCCAACGCTGAGGACAGAGCCAAAGTTTCTGGGCTCATGGACGCCAGTGCAGGACAACATCAGCATCTTTGAACAACTACATAAGTAAAACTTATTAATCAGCCATTATGAGTGCTGCGAGGGGGGAATACAGAGGCCCACAGGGGCAGACAAGGAACAGTAATAGAGTGGGAGCAGAGGAAAAAATGTCTAGAGAGGAAAATGTGTCTGAGGGCTGCAGCAGGAATTAGCCAAGCAGAGTTGAGGGGGAGGAAGGACATTTCAGACAAAAGATATGGAAATGCCCTAAAACAGATGGAAATGAAATGTAGGGGGAAAAGAATGAAGCTCGTTAAGGCTGAGAGACAGCAAGCCTGGCAAGGGCCCTAAGAAGTGGCTGCAGAGGTAGAAAGGGGCTAGGGGAGGCAGGGGAAGACCTGTAAACCAATTTAAGAGCTTTGAGTTCCATTCTAAATACAATTAGAAGATTTGAAAACAGTGAAATGGCATGAGATTAGCATTTTAAAAAGGTCATTTTGACTCCTGAGGAATGTTTAGGAGGGCTTAGACATAAATGTGGGTGTCTGTAGGATTCTAGATGAAGCGCAAGAGTATAGCCAAGAAGAAAGTCAGGAAGGAGGGTGGAGAAAAATAGGTGATCTTCCAGGCTTGTTTCTGATGCTTTTTCTTGTGTGGCCCAATCCCTCTGATCCCAGGAAAGCAGGTTTCGATTCTTATGCAAAGTGTGCTGTTCACTTTGTTTCGACTATTAATTATTTAATTTCCTCCACTGCTTGTTATAACAATCATTATGTGTGGGCTATCCTTTAACCACTCCCACCCCCCAAAAGCACCTTATTCTCATACATAATGGGAACATAGTGGCTATTTGGGTAGAATCTGTTATTTGCTTTATGGACAGTTTTATTAGTTGGTGTGAAATAGCTAAACCCAGAAAAGCTGAGGGATTCTCTGAGTGGCCTGTAGCCTTGTATTTTAAGTCATATTAAGTTTAATTCTTTCTTTCATCCTTAATGAAATGCAGAAAAGAAAAGGTTCTGGGAAAAAGAGAAAGAGGAATTCTTCTTTAAAAATCCCACTTTTCCTGGTATGGTGGGCTTTGTCACCTGGGCTTTTTGAGTTCAGGGCTTACTGAGTTCCATCTCACAAAAAAAAAAAAAGTAATTTGGTGTCTCCCCCTTCCTTGGTTCACATTTTTCTGTACCCTGCCCACAGGATTCACACAAACACACACACACACACACACACACACACACACACACACAGACATCTGGTTGTTTCATGTGTTGTGCAACAGTGGGCGGAAGTCTGAGCTGCCAGGTCACTGACTGAGGCCCAGTGAGGCTCAGCAGGTACCAGCTGAACACCTTTACATGGAGACTCCTTCCTCTTCAGACATCCACAAGGTCAGGATCAGCCATTGGTCCTCTTTGTTCCCCCCTTTTCTTAGACACAGAGCTACTTTGTTTAGCTCCTTCTTGGGCTGGAGGAGAGAAAATAGACCTTTGCTCTGGAGATCTACTCCCTTTAGTTGCTGAGATGAGACTTGTACAATTTGCTAGTTCTTTAAAGGTTAGGAGTCCTTGGGCTGGGGAGATAGCTCAGCCTTATAAGTGCCTTTCTGGTGAGAGTCAGGAACCGGGTTTGATATCTGGTACCAGCTGGCCCTGAAACCTGGTGTGGTGGCCCATGCCTGAAATCCCAGCACTCCAGAGGCTGAGACATGAGGATCACTATGAGTCCAAACTGTGTAGTGAGATCCTATATCCAATTAAAATAGGAGCAAAGTGAATTGTCTTTCTATAAATTTCTATATGATGAATTCTCTTTCTATAAATTCCACTTTTAAGGGTTTCTTTTCCTTTATACTCCTAGAGCCTTAGAATAACCCTATGATTTCAAAATAGTTCATTATGGAGTTTTTTACTTTTTCTACGAAACTAGAGAGAGAAAAAAGAGAAGAGAGGAGATGGGAGAGGAGAGGAAAGGAAGAAGAGAACAGAACAGAGAGGAGAGGAGAGGAGAGGAGAAGAGAGGAGA
>NW_004524585.1:17441606-17448273 GCF_000260255.1 Octodon degus
GAGGAGAGGAGAGGAGAGCAGAGGAGAGGAGAGGAGAGGAGAGGTGAGGAGAGGAGAGATTAAAGAGAGGAGAGAGAACTTTGCACCGTCCTCAGCTTCTTTCTTTTCCTTGGAGTTCATTTCCAAATCTCTGCTCTACAATCCCTTTATAGGTCTCTGTAATAGATGATAATTTGCTAAAAGCAATCTCTATTAGACTCTGGGAAGTCCTCATTGTCTTCAATTAAACTCTTTATGATTCTTTAAACCCCTAGACACATTTAAACTTAGAAACCCAGACCTCTGTCTGGGATCACTCTTCATTCATATTTATTTTCTGGTGAGAGTAATATTTTTCTCTGGCTGCTAGTTTCTTAACCTAGAATTACAAAATGTACGAGTGCTACAAGTAACCTTAGAGACCATTCTAAATTCTACCCATGCTCTTATTCTATTGTAGAGAAATCTAAGGGCCTGGTGAGTCAAGCATTCCACTCCAAGTCATTTAGTTACTTAGCACTAGTGATTAGAATCTGTCTTCAGAAACCTGATTTTCTCTCTTTTATGCTTCATAATTCTCTAATTCTTTGCCAAAAGTTACACAAAGATAATGTGTACTCACAGGGCCTTGTAGTATTCATCTATCAATCACTTCCTAAGTATTTTTTTTTATTTAAAGAGGAAGAAAATACAGAATTTCAGAATGAAATAATAGGAAATTAACAATTGTTATCATGTTGCATATTATTATCTTCAAAGTAGTTGCTCATATTACAAGATACAGGCCTATAAAATTGACCAAACTATGTAAGTACTAACTCATAATGTTAAGGAACACTAACTCCTTTCAATGGACTAATAGAAATTAGTAGGGCAATTATCTTAGCTATCTCATATGTGTGTGTGTATATATATTTTTTTCTTTTCTTTTTTTTTTCTAATTTTCCCTTCCTTTCTCTCTCCTTTTCCCCCTTCCTGTTCCTTTCTTTTGAGCTGTGTCTTTTCCTTTCACAATATCTGTTATGCCTTTTGGATTTATTTACTCCTTGAGGTTCTTACATTAGGGAGACAATAGGATTTTTACATCACTTGATTGAACAGTATATGCAAGACACTGTTCTGAACATAATTAACAGCATAAAGAGATTGAAATGCAAACCTAATATGATTAATTTCTGTTAATCATTTACAGTTTTACATTTTTCCTAATAACTGAAGAAATAAAGGCAGAATCATTAGTTCTGTCATGTTTAAGTACGATTGTTTTAGGGAAGGCAACACTTTCTCGAATTTATGCCAAGTTCCAAATTTATTGAGTTTTATGTGAGTGTTTTGATATTAAAAGAGGCAAGTTAAGTTTTACTTTTTTGACATAAATATCGGGAATTAAGGTAATTCGTACAAAAACCATGTAGTGCATGTAAAGTTTGGAAAATAAGGATTTAGAAAGAAGTTGCTCAAATGCTGATTCTCCCTAAAAACCGAGATCAGGTTATTTGCTTGTTTATTTTACAAGTAACACATTATTATAGCTTGAAAGAAGTGGTCATCTGAGTATTGTCTGAAGTTGCCTGATTTCTTAGAAGCCAATCGAGAAAGAGAGGGTTTCATTACTTGATACCCTTTAGATTTAGCTTTCAGTGGTCACTTTAAATAGCAAGCCTCTGAGACAATATCCAAGTTTGGCAGTCATCACAAAGACAGGAGTGGCAGCCAAAACCACAGCCCAGAGCCCAGAGGATCTTCAGCCATCTAGAGATAAAAATCATGCTGTGATGTTAAAAGCTCATTGTTTCAGTAGTCAGTACTCACTAGCTCCCCTCGGTCATGTGACTTCCAGGCCAGCTGCCTAAGCCTGTGGCTACTCTGTCCTCACCTTGAAAATATGAATAAACGTTCCAGTGTGGCCCAAGGCACAATGTTGTTTTGAGGATCGAATAGGACTGCTAATGCAAATCTTGAGACGATTTGAGAGCTTAAAGACCTAAGAATGTAAAAACCTTGCAAAATATAAGGCAGTTTTATTCTAAAAAATCTTTAATGGAAATATTTGCCTTGCCAAAGTTACTGTTTCTTTCTTATGTGTATGTTGGGCTTCTCTGTGCATATTTTACTATGTCAAAAATATTTCTTTTAGCCTTTGTTGAAACTGGTAGAAGACAAGCTCAGCACTGGTGGGGAGTAGCAGGTCTCTCTTATCCCTTCAAAGAGCGAGAATAGGACCACACTTACTAGAGAAGCTCAGAGGGATGGATGTGTGGAGACAGAAAGCACTGGATCACCACCAGCGAGCACTGTCTCACGGAGTCCCCAGAACGCTTTACACACAACACAATAAGTATACGAAGACTGTTTGCACTGTGTTGCTAAGTGAGGACTGACACAAGTGATTTCTTTCCCCAGTGCTGTAGGTTCTACTGTCATGGTATAAAGAAGTACAAATACTATTGCAATGCCTGATTGTAAAAGACGTGCTTTTCCACATTCCCTTGACTCCTTCAGTAAGCACCCCTGGAATAGCCATCAGCCTAGCCAGTTAGAGAAACAGCCCAGTGGGATTAAAAACAATAGAAGTCGTGGAACAGTGATGTCACATGGTGGTCAAATTCCAGGCTTAGGTAGTTAAAGCCAGCACATCAAACCTGGAGTTCCAGGGCCAGCATGCCGTGTAGTACCAGGGATTCAACTCAGGACCCTGTGCTTGCTAGGTAGGCGCTTAGACCACTGAGCTATCTTCCCAGCCCACAACCCACCATTGGTATTCAAATCAGTCTCAGTTACGTTTCTCATTGTTTAGACACATTACCCACAATTCTTAAAGAAGAAAAGGATACTTTGACTCACAGTATGTAGGGGTTTCAGTCTGTAGTCAACTGGCTGCAAGACAGGGCAGCATGGCAGAGGGGCATTGCAGGAGAGAGATGTTCACAGAGCAGCAGTGGGGAAACAGAGAGTGAAGAAGGGGCAGGGAGGGAGAGAGGCCCTTCCAGGCCGCAACATCAGTGCCTAACCCTTTAACCAGGCAGTACAACCCAGCATCACATGCAGCTACAAAGTCCCCAGTAGACTAATCCCCTGCTGATTATCATGCCTCCGTGATTCAATCTCCTCCCCAAGCTCCTCCCTATGAGTACGTGACGCTGGGGGGACAGCTGCTTATAAACCATAGAAGACCTACACTCATATACCAAGAATAATATGAATAAGATGTGTGTAACACTATTTTAAAACCACATGTAGGAGTATTGTTATTAATATAACAAAAATTTGTTTAAAGTTACTAAATTCTTTGTGTCTCAGTCATTTCCCATTTTAGTTTTTCCTGTGTGATTATTTTCTTATAGATCACCCTCCGCTATAGGGTAAGAAGCATGAACTTGTTTGTACATGCCATTAGGTCTCTAGGTACCCAAACAATGTTTGTTAATGTTAAGAACGTGTTGTCAACTAACAGACTAAATGACTTCAAATGTACTACCTTTTGAAATTTTATACAGTTTAAATGATATTCCTTGAGTTGAGATTCTCCGCTTGTAAGTCAATACATGAAAGATTAAGTTGAAAAAAAGGTGCATGTTAGAAGGAGGACTCCAAGAGTAAATTTGATGGGTTGTAGACTATAAACTGTGGGGTGTCGCTTCTGCCTTCATCTCTTATTGTCTGAGTTTCTTCATGGTGAACACACTTCCAAGAGTTCTGAGAAGCCTTGCCTCATGTAAACTGAAAGACAACTCATGAGGTAAGTGGGTGAGAAGCAGTGCTGAATGGATATGGCCTGTTTCTTATCTTAAGGCTTTACAAAGTTGCTGATGTCCTGAAAAACAAAGCTGAAAGCAACTGAAGAGTTTGCCTTGCCTTACAGATGTTGTTTTAAAGGCAACAGAATTTCCCAAATGCTCATGTTCCCATCTAAAGTTACATATCTGGACTGTAGCAGAGCCAGGATCAGATTAGGATCTAGTCTGATCCAGACCTGTTACATCATACTTTGCTAACCATTGGGCTTGTGTTCTTCATCACCACACAACTATAGAAAGTGGTATAACTCATGAATGAGAAAAGTATGTATCCAAATAGTTTATGTCACCAGCTTTGTACTTTCATTCAGTCTCTCAAAATATGAGTTCCTCTACACTAGCAGCAGCTCAAAAGTCAGGCAAACACAGAACTTTGAAAATCTCAAGTTAATTGTCACCTAATCCTACTGTGGATCATCATGTTTAAGTCACCATGTATTTATTTGTGAAGTGGTCACAAATTTCTACTCACCCTAGTAAGAGTAAACAAGTCTTTCTTGGGCATTCTTTCATCACATGAATCTTCTCCTGAAGCTAATATCAATGCTAATTCTGCATTAAAAAGATAAAGACATAAAACACAATGTTGCAATAAATATCTGGCAAGCTATAGAGACACTATTTTAAAGAAAATTGTCTCAAGACACTTTTATGCTTTCTGTTGCTGTGGTTGCAGAATTATCGAGGGCATGTTGCTAAGAGGACTTCTATTACATCCATTAATGAGATTTATAAGAACACTAATAGGTAAATCCAAAACTAACTCTGTCAATAGTGATGCAAATTAATGTAATTGTAACTGTTCAACTCAAGGTTATAAATATTCATGCAAATTATTATAATGAATACAGAGTCTGCATGTTCTAAATATGTGTGCAAAAATCTAACATATGTTGACATTATGACAAAAAGCAAACTATCACCCACATGTTGATTATTCTGATTTTAGTTATACATATATAGTCTAACAAGACAGCTATTCTAATCATTAGAGAGGAAATGTGTACTATCAACTGGAGAATTAAGGAATGACAGCTCAAATTTTTCCAACTTTCAATGCCATTGATATGTTGTTGGTATCATCAACCCAAGTTGCAAATAAGAACTTCTGCTGGGTTCAAAGTAGCACCAGTCATTGGGAGAAGAGTGAAGGTGATTTATGAATGATACTGGAAGAGAGATCATGTGTGGAGAAACTGGGAATATGTAGCATGATCATAGCATGATGAACTAGCATTCTCTATGTGTCTGAAGAAAAGGAAAATTCTGTGTAGGCCACAGTGAATATGAGTCCATGCTACAGAAAAACATGGTCTTCGTGAACTTTGCCATAGAATGGCTTAAGGAATCTAAATCATTTCAAACTTGTTTTCATTACTGCCTTACTTTATTGCTCTCCCAACATCCTGTTTGATGATAAGATTGTCTCACTTTGAGATCTCTGTTGTCAATCAAAATTCATTCTGATGGAAATGAAAACAAGCATAAGGGTGGGGAAATAGCTGGCCAGTCTAAGCCCCTGCCTGGTAAATACAAGGACCCACATTCAATCCATGGTACCTCATGCCCGTGCTGGCCCCACACCCAGCCGGCCAATGAAACTGGGTGTGGTAATGCATACCTTTCAGCAGTTTAAAGCACCCGTAAGTAGGTGCAGGGGTCAGGGGTTTGATCCCCAGGCCTGCTGTGCTGGCCCTGTCCCCTGGGCACACTGAGATGGCAATTGAGACTGGGCATGGTGGCACACACCTGTAATCCCAGCTCTTGGGAGGCTGTAAACAGGGGCATCACTATGAGTCTGATCTAGTAGTGAGACCCTGAACACTTGTAGACCCTCCCCCTTCCCCTACCAAACAAAAGACAGGATCTTGCTATCTAGTTCAGGTTTGTCTTAGACTCACTGTATAGCCCAGGTTGGCCTCAAACTCAGCAGCGATCCTCCTGCTTCAGTCTCCCAAGTGCTATGGTTACAGGCATGCACCACCAAGCCTGGTGCATTTTCTCTCAAAGCCCACCTTAGACGGAATTTTCATTTCAAGGAAAACCATAGGTCTGGACACCATGTAAATACATTCAGGGAAAATCACATTGGATCTGAAGATAAACTATCTTAGATGCTTATTTGATATGCGATCATCTTATTTGTGTGTTTGTATTTGTGTGTGTGTGTGTGTGTGTGTGTGCGTGCGTGCATCCATTACTTTCACTTTGTCCTATGTATGCTAAGCCTTTTGTCTTCATCATCTCCCTCTTTCTTCTCTATGGAATATTTCATCAGTGGCATCTTGGTGTCATGTTGCACAACAGCTCATACTACACACGCGTGTTCTGCTCCAGATGGTTCTCAACCCAGGAAAGGGATCTTTCTTTGCTCACAAATGAAAGTATTCCTTGGCATTCCAGTTCAATAATATCTGCAAATTATAGTGCTTTACAAGTTTAGCTGAGCTACCTAAAGACCATAAAAAGATCTAAGAAAATGAAGAATAGCCAACTGCTTAAAGGTTTTCTTACCCCTAGATTTTCCACACCTAATAATCACTACTGTCAGTTTAAATAAATTCAACTGCAAAGTGGTACATAAAGAAATGAATTCAATGTCTCTCTTCATAGATATATATATATATATATATATATATATATATATATATCTTCTGCAGAAGCAGCAGCAGTTCCAAAACTGAAAAAAATCATGAAAAAGAAATAATGAGGCATAGGGAAAGAACCCCAAATTAGTACCAGCTGCTGAACACTTAGATTCAACTGCTAACAGGTGTGGAGAAGAACCCACATACAACCTTAGCTTTGGTCAATATGCCTCCTGAAAGGACTTTGTTGTAAAATTCTAGAGCATTTGAAGTGTTTGGTGGAAGAGAATATATATATATATA
>NW_004524585.1:17448373-17479409 GCF_000260255.1 Octodon degus
ATATAGATATATTTGTGTATATGATTATATATGAGTATATAGTATATCCATCTATTTAAATTATATCCATCCAAGAAAATGTTTACTAACTTTATAGATCGGTGAAAAGAAATGAAATCTTCACAGCCTACTAGTCATGGCCCAGCGCTTGTTAAAGGAGGGAGATGGTGATATTCACACTTGGTGGAGCTTCAACTGGCAATCGGTAGGGTGGGCTTCTGAGATGAAAAACTTTTCAAAGTATGTTCAGAATTTGGGGTATATTTGCATTAATGCTTGGGCCAATTCTCAAAGATTTCATCAGTCTTTGAAAGAGTCTTTGAACTCTTTCTTTCAATTTTAAAGCTGATTTTGTCAAAAGAGCATGAACATAGAAGTGAGTCACTCATGAATTAGAATCTCTGTGTTCCCCTTGACCTTTCTGAACAAGTTCTTTATCTGTAATATGCAAATAGAGTCCCATTCCTGATTTGCTTACTGGGATAAAGCAGTTTCTCAACTTTAATGCACAGCTCCATCCCTGAAGAGCTGGTCAAAGTGAAAATCGTCTCTGTGGCCCCTGAGCATTTGCAGGTTTCAGAGTCTCCCCGATGTTGTTGTCCCACACCCTAGGCTTGAGTAGCAAGAATTTGAGACCCTTGTTTTGAGTTCAGATGGCACATCGGAGTTACCTGATGAGTTAAAAACACTGATTCCTGAACCCTACCATCAGGGTTGCTGATTTAATTGCCCTAGGGTGCAGCCTAGAGATGAAGACTTTTAAACACTTCCCAGATGCTCTGAATGTGCAGTGAAGCTTGAGAATTACTGACTCAAAGTACAATGTCTGACACCTGCTAGGTGCTTATCAATCATTAATTTCCTTAGGAGACTTCTCAATTATGGGATAGCATAATGAAAAATGAAAGAGCCAAGTGTTCTTTCTAGTGTTATAGGAGCTAAAATATTTCTAGGAACTATAGACAGTAGAATTCCACTCCATGGTATGATATATGAGTTCTAAGGCCAGAGATGCAGTTTCTTCTCATTTCTGTGTTTCTTACATTTAAACAAAGAGGAGAAAAAGGTAAATATGATTTTACATCATGTTTATTAGAAAAATTAATCTTAACAAAATGCTTTGAGATCCAGAGATGAAAGGATATTCAAGACATTTAAAATGTACAAAGCAAAAGGATGACAGTGCTTTAAAATTTTTCAGTGATTACCTCAAAACAGGACAAGATAACCATAGGGCAAAAAGGGGAAGGATGATAGGATGTTAACATTGGCATGTTTTCTCTAGATGTTTGGAGAAATGATATAAAACTTGTTTGACTTAGTTCATTTTATTGGCCCTGATAATTTTTAAGGGCTTTTCTTTATACTCAGAATATAAATTTTTGAAGTCTTTTATTCCCAGGCACAGGCTGTGGGAGCCACCCCTGACTAAGATGTTATTATCAGAAATCCTTGCCAGAAAGAACTCTCACCCTTTCATGCTCCATCACCAACCCTTCGGGAGTGCTTTAAGCAAGTGCTTTGAAATTTGTAAGTGTTGATCTCATTTATAAGTATCCAAATTCCTTGAGAGTGAAGTTTTTTGCTATCACTATAAAACATCAAATGTTTGGAAAGGTTATTTATTAGGGTGGGGTCTAACATGGAGTGTGTCAGGGACAGCTAGCTCCTCTGTACATGGGGTTCAAGTGGATGGAATGCGGAGATAAGGATGGAGGCCATGCATGATCCCTTCTGCCCTCAGGATTAAGCCTTCTTCTTTACCTTCTCAGCCTTGGAGGCTGACCTGCATGGGGTATAGTATGGGAATCCCTTATCTTTCAGCCTTAGGTCGAATTTGGTCAATGTGGCATCATGGTAGTAGACACAGGGAAAGTGGAGAGAATCAGAGTTTTTATTCCTCTAATTCCCTTGCTAACAATCTGTTTGCACTGGTGCTTCTCCTCAACAAGTCATAGGTCCTCGTTGAGAAAGTCCTGTCCACCTCACTGTCCAACTGGGCTCCATTAATGGTTCCTTTTCTTACATCTTCAGACTTAAAATGGTAACGGCCCCTGTGCTACCAGACACAGAGTAGCACACTGTACCTTGTGGCTTGCCTTTCTCCTGATTTTCTCAATAGTCCCTTTTATCTCTAGAGTATTCTTACTTGGTGCAAATGGAAGGCCACGACTCATTTCTCTTGTTTACTATTATATTTTCATTGGTATTTATTGAGTGAATAAATAAATTAATGTCTGAGACTGTTCTTCATTGGCTGCATTCCTGTGCCTGACTTAGGGTATTGATTAGTTAGTAGGGAGCAGTTCCCAAGTGAGGGCAGTACTCCTGCGGCTAAATTTATGTCAGAATTAAGGCCACATATAGAACTTTTGCATGTTCCCACTTCTTAATTTACTCTAAAATTTGTATGTGTCCTATAGAATTTTAGACAGATGTATGAGTTTACGTTAAAACAGCTATTTGTTTCTAACATTCTACTTGGCCACAGGTGACCTTTATACACAAGCAGACCGAGCACCAAGAGGCTAAGCAGTGTTTAGTAAGCGAACATCCCCATCTCTTAGACCCGATGCTTCTCAGTTACCCTCTACTGTTCTCTGCTTTCCACTTTTTTCTTTCAGCAGTACAAATTGCACCCACATTCTGAGATGATGATTGGCATATTTCACTTTCCCATTTAGGGATAAAAACAAGTCTCGCACACACATGTGAGTGTTTAATTTCAGCCTCTATTTGCTCAAAATAGCAAGAAAGCCAAATTTCCCCTAGTAACGTTCTGCCCAGATTTTTCTAAGGAGCAGCTTATGTAAGTCTCAGAAGACGCCTAGGGGTTAGAGCTCTGCAGTTAGGAAAGTCCAGGCAAAGCCAGTTCCACTCTGGCCAGCCTCCTCCACGTCCCCTATGCTCTGAATCTGCAAGAAACTTCAGTTCTCATTTCTAGAATTTGATGTCTAAAAGTTTGAAAAGAAATCTGGTACTATAGGCTGAGTTGGGATTTCCCGCTCTCCAAAGTAATACATTGGCGGGCTGGCTAGATAGTTCCGCGGACTAACGCGCCTGCTTCAGCAGAGCGCAGAGGCTGGGTTTCGATCCCCAGCATGCTCCGCTGGCCCCGCCTGTGGGGCATGCCCAGGCGGCTACTGAGACTGGGCTTGGTGGTGAGCGCCTATAATCCCGGGGTTTGTGAGACTGAAAGTAGAATCACTATGAGTCTGATCTACTGTTAGACCCTGTACACCCTCTAAACCCTGCACTAACTTCATAAAACAAAAGCAAAAACAAAGTAATACGTTGGCATTTTGACCCCCACTAATGTCCTAATTTCTAGGATGTGACTATATTTGGAGACAAAACAATTACTTTTGCAAGAGGCAATTAAGGAAAGCTGTGTTCATGTGCGTGGACTCAGTCATTGCTTTCCTCCCATAAAAGAGATCATGTACAGAGTCACTCAAAGGAAGAACATAGAAAGACAGGGAGAAGGCCATCCCCAAGCAGAGAAGGGAGGTCAGAGAAAGCAAACAGCTCTCTGACGCCTTGACCTTGGCTTGCTGACCCTAAAACTGTGAGGACATACACTTCTGTTGTTTAAGTCAAATCTGTTTACTGTTTTATGGTTCCCCTGGCTGACTGATAAACCCAGCATCTTTTGGAGTCGGTCATTGTGAAAGCCAAATATCCAAGACTTTGGTGGTACCTGAAGGGATGAAGAGGTGTTTTATGTCATCCTTGGGGAAAATAAGGGGTGATAATACTCACTGGGTCTTGAGCATCACAGTTCTATTGAACAGCTGCTTTAGTTTACCTCAGATCTAAGTTGTAGGTAGGCAGATTCTTCAAAACCCTCAAAATAGCAGACAGCATTAGCCACACATTGTGCACAGCCTACCCGTGCCCTTTCTTCTTAGGCTGGGAACACAGGTCCACTGATGTTCCAGCCACTGGTGTGACAACGCTTATTTGGACCCCCTTGAAGATCATGGACTAATTCACAACACAGCCTTTGCTCCTGCCCATCACTGGCACTCTTGGGCTGCTCATTATTCTTTGGAATCTAGATCCCAAGAAAGGAGGATTCCCTCCCCTCCCTGAGAGCCAAAGCCTGGCCTTTATGGCCTAGGATTTACCCCTAAGTAGTGATTGGTCACTCAGATGATTGCTAGGTGGATGTATCTATTTTTTTTTTTTTAAAGAGAAACTCATACTTCCCAAGATAAGATTGATGTCATTGTATTTCTTAAAGTCTTTACCTTTTAATAGACCTGAACTTTTAGGTGAATATTAAGATTCACACTGAGAACATGTATAATTCTGATTTTTGTTCTTGGGAAGAAAATTTCATAAATAATATTTTTAAAACTTACACTTTAATGTAAATGAAATGTTTGATTTACTTAAGGAAAATTCTTAGTTCTATGTTCTTTTGAATATTTCTTCTTCATTATATTTTCTCTTAATCTATAGAAATTCCATCAGATGATATCTTTCACTTATTTGTTTTTCACTTTCTGAGATGGTTCTCACTATGTTGCCCAGGCTGTCCTTAAACTCTTGGGCTGAAGAAATGCTCCTGCTTCAGCCTCTCTTCAGAGAGCTGAGCTCTCTGTCACCCTTCCCAACTCTATCAGATGACTTTTACATTGTCATTTTATACTCTATAGCTCTTAAGTACTCCTTTTTTTTTTTTTTTTTACTTCCTCACATTTGGCTGAGTTTTTTTTTTTTTTGACACTCTCTTGTAATGCACTGGGTTTTCGACATCTTTGAGTCTAGAATATGCCTGGACTACTGAATTTCTTCTTTTAAAAACTATATTTCATTTCTAATATTTTTTTTTTGTTTGGCGGAACTGGGGATTGAACTCAGGCCCTTGAACTTGCCAGACAAGCGGTTATTCTACTGAGCCATTTCCCCAGCCCCTCTAGTATTGTTTTTAAAAACAAGGTCTTATTATGTAGCCCAAGGTAGCCCAGGCTGGCTTTGAACTCCCTGCAATCCTTTTGCCTCAGCTTTCCTAGTGCTGGGATTATAGGCATTTGTCACGATGCCTAATTTCATTTTTATAAATTTTTGTTTTTTAATACTCATTTATTATTTTTCATCGTTTGTCTTTTATTGTGGAAAGTTTCTTTATCTTGTTGAATGTTCTAAAATTTATTTTAAATTAGTTTAATGTCACAACGAAATCCACTGTTTTATTTATTAACATGCACTAAAAAAAATAAAATTATTTTTAAAGTGTTTTATTTTCATTTGATATTAATCTAATTCATCTTTCAATTGATGACCTGACTTGTTTCCTTCTTTAGCATTAATCTTTGTTAGAGTGTAGTTTTACCTTTTAAGCCTTTGCTCTCTGTAGATATCCCTGTTCTCCTGGTAGCACATATTCCTGGCTTCCCAGGAGCTCCTTTGCCACAGCTAAGCAGCTCATCTTCGAGGTCGGCCTTGGAGCCTCGGCCTCATGCTAGTGTTTGGACCATGCATATTTAGTTAACCAGAGAATGGACAGCTGGGCTCAGTCCCCACAATGAGGGGTTTTGCAGCTTTCCCTTTTCAGCTTTCTTTGCTGGCCAAGGACTCTATTCTGACCCTGTTGTCAAGCAGCGAACCAGCTTCAGCCAGGGCTCCCATGTGGACTTGGTCCTGATTTTGTGCAGCTCCTGCTCCACCAGAACCTGGTTCTCAACACGAAGTCCAGCTCTGTGCCGTGGGCTTCTGGGCTGGTAGTCCACAGACTTTGTTTTGAACTGAACTTTAATTTTTAAGCTTTCTCTTGCTGTATTTTGCCTATCATTTTTGTGTTTGAAACTGAGGGCTGTCAATGTGTGACAATGTGTGAAGGTCCCACAGTTCTTTTTCTCTTAATTTTAATTTTTTGTTGTTGTTGATACAGGGTCTCTCTATGCAGCTCAGACTCATAGTGATCCTCCTGTTTTAGCCTCCCCCGCACCAAGTGCTGGGATTACAGGCCTGGACTACCACACCTGGTTCTGGTCCCAGTCCAAGGCACCTGGGTTCCAGGACCGGCATGGTATGTGGTACCTAAGATCAAGCTCGGGTCCTTTCACTTCCAGGCAGGTGCTTAGACCACCTAGTTATCTTCCCAGCGCACAATTCTTAAAGAGAAAAAAAAAAGTTTGTGGATACCAAACTTTCACAGACAAACATTAGCTGAAAGTATATGTAGCAGACAGACAAGATTATTTGTAAGCATGAGATATTAATTAATGAATACAACAGAGCTTTTCTAAATATTTAGTGATCCAATTACAGAGACAAGATTTTACTATATTCCTCAGGCTGGTCTCCAACTCTCAGGCTCATGAAATCCTCCTGCCTTTTCCTACAAGTAGCAGAGACTATAGGCCACACATCAATTCACCAGGTTTCCAGGCTATTTAAATAAATACTAGTACAACAATAAAAGATCACAAACCTATCCCAGATTTTAAACACTGCATAATGTAGTCAGTTATGTCATAATCCAAGCATCTGGGGTTCAGATAATTTTTGAAAATCTGAATTATTTACGCTAATGGAAGGGAATCGAGATAAGGATAATGCAAAAATAATAAATGACAAATAATTTATATTTTGCTTTTCTTTGGATTTCTGTACTCCATTTAATCCAGGTTTTGATGTATTCGGGAGTTTGTACCATTTACATTTGAATGATTAAAACACATTCTAAATATCTGAGTTTTGGAATGTTTTCTCCTACTATTTCATCACTTGCCAAAGTCGTTTTGTTAGTGATTCCCTGTGCAAGAGAGGCGCTGGGTTAGTTCTGGCTGAGTCTCAGTGTCTGGCCCTCCCTTTATCTGTCTGTAAGCTCATCGGGGTCTGACTCACATCGTCCTTATGGCAGCATATTGGAAGGTAACGATGTGTTTTGGCTTCCATGTCTTTATCCACAGTCTGAACTTGGGAAGGAGAGAGAGAAAAGTGTTTTAAAATCCTGCAAAGGTTATATCTGGAATAAATCAACAAGCCACGGAGTTCATGCATTATCTAAACAGATCCGCAGAGGAGCTAATTCCTTCATAATGTAGTTATTGTCCAGAATTATCTAGTATGCTTTTGTCAGTGACTTCAAATTATTATCAGTCAGCTCCAGGTCATCTGTGTAATGAAAACAAAATGACAAGGGACCTTGCTCAGGTCTACTTTGGTGACTAGAAACATTACATAACACCTTACCATCTATTATTTGTCTTGCTATTTATGAATCACAAGCTGGCATCCCTTCAAACATAAGAGAATGGAACCACTTGAGTTTCCCAAGCAGTACATGACCTTTAACCCTGACCTATAAAATGTACTGAAGTAGTGCTTTCTTTCACCAATACTGTATATGCTAGGCCGCTATTATTTGTCTCTGGCATACAGCAGTGAATATGACCAAATTGCCATGTAAAGGGTTGAGTGAGATATATTTAAATATTTGTAAAAAGTTGAGTGAGATACATTTAAATATTTGAACCTATTGATAAGACAGTAACTATGCAATCTTTCTCTATAAAAAAATCTTAAGTGCTTTGAAATCTGAATTTTAAAATTCTGTTCAGATAACTAATGGAAATATGGATAAGTCCTGGTCAAATTTTCTGATAAAAGTTTATAATTCTGTCATTTTTTGAGGTACAGTTTTAGTGATAAACATGTTTATTTGAAGTGAAGTCATATAAATTGGAGAATCAAGCAAATCATTCAGATAATTTAGAGGGAAAATGTTAGGAAAAATCAAGTTTTCTTTGACTTAGGGATGCATTACTTAGATTTGCAGGATAATTACATGAATTTGCATTTTACTTTATCCTTTTAGACAAAGCCAGTAAGAAAATGCTAATGAGGCCAGGGAAAGTAAGTTCTAATTTTTTTAGTGTAACAACTACTTTTTCCTTTTAACTCATTTTTGTTATTAAACATGATGCCAAAAATTTACCATAATGAAAATGTCCTACCAAGACAGGTAGGATGGGTCCAAGCTTAAGAAAGAGCTGTCCAAATTTTGCGTGGAAATTTTGTGTGGTTCTGAAATTGTGGAGGTGGATTTAGGGATTGGTTTGCAATTACTAATCCTTCTGGATATTATGTAAGTAGGAAATGGAGGGACAATATATATAGCTCTGCACTCCCCAAATCTTCTTGTTTTCTTTGAAATTAAAAATTAACTTCATTTCTCAAACTGTGATTTATGAGTCTTAGCTTTAGGATTATAACACTGGATTACTGGCTTTCATATAAAACCCAAATCAGAATTGTTACAAATATACTTAGTTCTAAAAGTCACATTTGAAATGAAGAGTCTAGATAATAGTAATAAATACTGGACTGGGGAGATAGCTCAGTAGAATAAACGCTTGTCTGGCAAGTGCAAAGGCCTGAGTTCAATCCCCGGTTCTGCCAAAAAAATAAAGTAATAGATATCAAAATTTAGAATCCCTATTTTAATTATATAATCTTTTAAGACTTATTTGCTACTTTTTGAAATTGTCTTCTGGCTTATATATAGCTTATATTATTTTATTAATTTCTTAAAAAGTCAAATTCAATTTAGGCAATTAAAAAACCAAATGAAATATGCATTATGAAAGATTTGTCCATTTTTTTTCTTTCTTTCTTTTTTTTTTTTTTTGGCGGAACCAGGGATTGAACTCAGGCCCTTGCATTTGCCAGGCAAGCGCTTATTCTACTGAGCCATCTCCCCGGCCCTGATTTGTCCATTTTGAAGAATAATTCACATGACGTGAGGTAGCAGCTTCATCCCCATCTATATATTCCCAATGTTGATTAATTGTACTAATTAATCCAATTTAGCAAATGTGGTTTTGGAAAGTGATGCTACAATTAAGCTCTTAAAGCATGGAACCATTCTCTTTTGGCTTGTATAATAAAAAGGCAAGGATATTTAATATACATTTGACAAGAGTGATTAAGTGTGTAACTCATCTGTTTTTTAGTTAATTACATTTCTTCCTAACTAAAATAGAACTTGGAGTACCAGGTAGCCCAATTTCCACAGAGAATCACATTCAGAGGAAAGTACCCAGCCAACAAATACAATTCAGAATGAGTTCCAAGGCAGATGTGTCTCCCTTATAATATATTAAAGGGGATGAATTCCTACATTAGATCTTTTCAGAAGTCTGTCCTATATCCTTCAGTTCTTTGGCCACCCTGCAGCCAGAAGCATCTCAAATCATAAATCACAAACTCTGTCTCCCTTTCTACACTGAGAATTCTTTTCCCTTTTCCATTCTTCCTGTGTAGATAGATGGAGACCCTCTGAATGCCCTCTTTTCCCCCAAGCCCAGATCTCACTAGCCATTCTCCTGATTATTGTAATTCAAAAACCCAAGAACTAAATTGACTGATGTTCTTTAATACTCACTGCTAATGTGAACAAGTAGGAGCTGACTCAAAATATAATTGTAGACCTGGAAGTTTTGGTGGTAGTTTGAAATTAAAAAACTTCCACTTTCATCAATAGGTGCTTTATTGTACAGTTACCAAATGAATTTTACATGTGTGGGTTCAATGAAATAACATGGATTTTTGGTAATTTTGGTAACTATTAAGTGGTATAACAATCTGTGGTATACACTTTCATTATCTCCAATGAAATATAATACATAATTAAAAATTAAATGCCATATAGTACATGTTCACTGCTAATTCCAAACCTCAGCAAAAATATTTTCATGTTAGCATTGGTACTTTCATAGTTAAATATGATCTAAGCACTACGGAACCATATATGGGCCTCAGATTGTTGCCAAGGGCAGATTTTTATTACATGCTTTGCCTTCAATTTACTTTAATAACACTTAATAATAATGCATTGTGTTTATGTAACACCTTTTATCCGATGATCCCAAAGCACAGTATAAACATTAATTCTTAAGACTCTCTAGGAGAGCAGTAAGTATTTTTATACTCATTAAAATTTTTAATAAAAATATAAATGCATGTTATAACTGAAGCTAACATATTAAATGGCTTAATTTGCTTGGGAATAGAAGCTTTACAGTTTTGGCTCCTAGAGTTTCAAATTCAGTGCTTATTAAAAATAAGACAAAGGAATCTTTTCTGAGCACAAATTAACATATTTCCATTACAGAAAATCTGGAAAACACTTAAAAGTATGCAGAATATAAAGATTACTCCTACTCCTATAGCAGAGAGATAAACACTCATTATTTGGTATGTTTTCTACAAGTTCTTTTTACATGCATGTATTTAGGTGTATGTTTTTCCAACACATTATTAAATGCATATGTGTATTTTTTTGACATAATCTTCAAAGCAATTCTCAATGTTTTAAATTAATTTTGAATTTGGAATTTTTCAATGAATAGGTAGCAAACACCAAGTAAATGATACTAATTTAACTATTCACACACTTTAGAATATTGAGGCATTTCTCGGTTTCCAGGATTACAAGGATTTGATAATGGTTCTTCTCACGCAAAATATCCTTGTGTTTTCCTCTGTTTATTTCCTTAGGGTAAGTTTTAAAAGTGGAATTACTGTGTCAAATGGCACTACAACAATTTAGACTGCTCATGTGTGTTAAGAAATAAGCTGCTGGAAGGGTTTTACTGTTTTGCCAAGGAATTTGTCCAGTCTTTTATTTGCAAAATAAAAAAATGGATTTTAAATTTCTGAGAAAACTGAAACAAAAGAAAAGTAAAATAATATCACAATGGCAGAGTCAGCTTTGGGGACACTCCCTCTTGGATTTGTTTTAGCAAGGTGGTCACAGCCAAAATTATTAATTTCTGAGTTTCATTTCTCATCTCTAAATGGGAGATTAAAATGTTCTATTCTAAAATGGTCTATTCTATAGAGCTACTATAAGTTTTAAATGAAGCAGCCATAATTTCTGGAAATTTTAATGGACTTAATATTTTATCCATTCCCATAGCTTTAAAATGTGTTTATGTGCTGACAAAGTATAACTATTAGCTCCAGACCAAACCTGCCTCCAGTGATTCTAACTTGTATATCCGGTTTCTTATTTGATATCTCCCTGAGAATGCCTCACAGTCATGCCAGTCATGACGTTCCAAAACCTTTGAATATCATAGCTTCTCTAAAGCTTCTTTGCAAGCATATATAAAATATGTTTTATTTTACAAAGTTATGTCTTTACTAATATCCGGGTTCTTCAGAAAAGATAGACTAATAGGACACACACACACACACACACACACACACACACTCATCTACACAGATACTACTTTGGCAAGTCTGAAATTTGTAGGACACTAATTTGTTAAGAAGAATTGGCATTGTGATCCTGAGTCTGAGGCTAGTCTGGAAGCTGCAATTCTTTTTCCGCAGGGACTTCACTCTTTCTCTGAAGTCATCCCACAGACAGGATGAGGCATACTCACATTGAAGGTCAGTGGTGACACACGTAGGGTACGCGGGCCACAGCAGGCCCTTCATACTACTGAAAGCTCAAAAAGGTTTGCTGTCACTGCTGTGGAGGAGAATCTGCTTCATTCCATGTTTACCAAGTTGAATGTTAACTTTTTCATATAAAAAAATTCTGAGTACAGCTACATTTGCACAAATGACTGGGTGCTGTACCCCAGACAAATCAACCCATAAGGTTATTCATCACACAAAGCTTATGTGTGTACTAAGTGCTAACTAAGTCACTCCTGTCCTCCAAGCCGATGTCTTCTGCAGCTTTCTCCATCTCATTCACTCGTTTGTTCTGTTACAAAGCCAGACAACTGGATTTGGTAATGTCTTCTCCTGTCCACTCTTTTTTTTTTTTTTTTTTTTTTTGGGAACCGGGGATTGAACTTAGATCCTTGCGTTTGCTAGTCAAGGCTTATCCTACTCAGCCATCTCCCTGGCCCTCATCCTGTCCACTCATTTCGAGTTCATCAAGGCCCGTGTTTTTCTCTTTCTAAATGCTGCTCCAATCCATGCCCTTTTTCAACCCCTGCTACCACCTTCATCTAAGCCACTATTTCAACTCTTGTCTCACCTTCTCAATGAAAGCCATTCAGACTGATTTGGGTTAGGTGGGGAAGGGAGAATAGTAGAATAGAGATCCACCGTATACAGGAACCTACTAACCTCAATGAGTATAAATATCATATGCCATAATATGAGTTAAGATAACATCAATAAGAATAAAAATTGGACAGGGGAATTAGAAGAGGAAGAAGGAAGGGAGGAGAGAAGGGGAAGGGGACTAAAAAAAAAAGAAACAAGCTGTGGTAAGTACATGTACACACTCCCCAAGACAACTGTAAACTGCATGAGCTGCAAACATGTACCAGGCCAGTGGTATGTATGAGATGGATACACAGGCAAGAGAGACTTTGGGAGCCATAAGCCTCAAACCAGCTGGAGGGCATGGTTGAAAGTTAAATGATAGCCTACAGGACCACAAGTCCATGTAGGATCAGAACACACTGTTTTAAAGAATACAGCTTTTGTTCTTGTCATACTTTGATTTATTACTTAGTTTGGCTCTAAAGCCAGCCTTGTAACAGGCTACTCTGTGTTCCCGTCATTCCCCTGTTCTCTACATGAGTGCCTGCACAGGTATCCTTTTATGCCTTATCTTTGCTACCTGGTCCTATCAATAAAAAAGCCATAGACTGAAGAGTAGGGTTGTTTTCCTGGAACACTCTCACACTGAGGCTCTTTGGCAAGACAACTCCTCTGGGTCCTCTCGGAGTTTAAACTGGACCTTGGTTCTGGGCCATCGCTCATCCTTTGACTATGGCAAAGTTGTGAACTGTGACAAGTGGTGCCCAATGTGTGGCGTGCAATGCAGGGTTAGGGCACTCAGTGCTGAACCCCAATGGGTGCACCCAACTCTTCATCCACATAAGGGGAAAAGGTGGTGGCAGGAATGTCCTGCCTGGCACACCTTGGGAGGTTGCAGTTTAGTTTCATCAGCCCAGAGGTTTTGTAACTCTGTAATTGCTCAGGGAGTAGGGAGAAGTTCATTTTTGTTTTTGCTCTTTTCCTTTCACCCTTACAGTATGGATCACGCTTTATTCAATGAGGAAAGGCAACTCTAACAACATTACAATGGCTTTTATTTTTAATTAATTAATTAATTAATTTAGTGTGTGTGTGGCCAGCTCAGCCCACCAGGGGGCTGGGCTGGCTGGCATGTGGTGCTGGGGGATTGAACCGTGGTCCCTGTGCTTTGCTTAAGCTTAGCTTGTTCTAAGTGGGTGCTTTAGACCACTGAGCCATCTCACCAGCCCTACAATGGCTTTTAAGGACATCTGATATAAAGCTTCTGAAGCTCAACTCATTATCGATACTTATGTGCCAATGATGTCTGTGTTTTCTTCTGGAGGGCAGTCTCTCATCCTTTGCACTGCGCTGTGGACATGAACTGCAACATGTACTACTACTACTACTACTACTACTACTAAATAGACTGTGCACTTTCTAGTCCCTGTCCACCTTTCTAAGCTCATCGCATTCCTTGTCCCCGTGTTCACTCACCCTCCTTCAGCACCACTGACTGCTTATAGTTCCTGGAAATGGCCTCACTTGCTCCTGCTTTAAGAACTTTGCATAAAGTGCTTCCTCTGTCAGTTCTCTTGCTTCTTAGAACTTCTCAGAATCCTTACTTCCTTTGACTCCAGTGTCAGTTTTCCATTCTGAAGAGTTTTCCAGAGTACCTTGACTTAGCCACTTGATAGGATTTTTGCTCTTTTCTCAGTAAGTGATCACAATAACTTGCATGTACATATACTGATGCACTGTAGCCCAGTGATGGAAGAATAAATGCCTTTTACACCTCCAGCCATTGAAGTTCTTATAAGCATATTTCTGAAATAAGTTGGCACAATAAGTTCACAGTGTTAGTATGATAATCTTCCTGGGAGGAAAACATTATTTTCTTGTCTGTATTCAAATTTTCACTACCTGTGTGACAGCAAGCTAACCATTATTTTTTTTTTTAAATTTGAATTTCATCCTTAGTGTACTGATGACAAAAATCCTGATGGTGAGTTTCTAAAGGCAATGATAATTACCAACTTGTTTAGCACGTATTTATATGCAGAACTCATACAAATATTTTTTGAATTACTTCACAAATAGTTTTTGACAAACTACTAAGGGCTAGTCAAAAAGAAAGTTTACTAAATATCCTGATCAGTGATACAAAAATCTGATCAAAAATTTTATGTTGGGGTTGGCCAGATATCTTAGCGGATTAAAGAACCTGCTTTGGCAGGCACAGTCACAGGGATTGGATCCCTGACTTGCAGCACTGCCCCACCCCTGGGGTGTGCTGAGACGGCCATTGAGACTGGGCATGATGGTGCCAGTGCTGCCACGCTTGGTATGTTGAAAATAGGAGTATCGCTATGAGTCCAATCTGTGTAGTGAGACCCTGTAGATCAAGTACTAAATATATATAGTAAAAAAAAAATGAAAGAAATTTTGTTTACCCATTCTTCCTTTTGTGAGCTCCAACGCGCCCAGCTCAGGAGAAGTCTGAGGAAATAAACTGGAAGTCAGTGGCCTCAGGGAAGGCTGCCCTGGTAGACTGCCATCAGCTTGGAGCCTCCCCCTCAGCCAAGCCACTAGTGGCACTGCTCCTGTGACAAGCTAATGAGAGGACTGAACATTATTTTGTGGATAATGCTTTTTGGCATCTGTCAATTCATAAAGAAACCTTACATGGGTTATATAGACAAATTTATGTAGGATCACAGACAGAGCTGTAAATGATATTGCAAGGCACCTAGCCATGTCATTGAAATAGAAGGAGAAATTGTGCGGGAAGGCTTTGGCTGGCTTTATCTTCTGATAGCATTTTTTCCTTAATGTTCATTTTTGGTCAGTGTGCTGGCTAGCTATGATTCTAACCTACTATTTTGACTAAATCACATGATTATATCTTCTTTAGTTACATATGCAACTTGTCCAAAATAAAAAAAAATATTTATATAAGTTACTAAAATTGTTTCATGATTCTAGTATACACAAAATGTACAAAATCCAACTAGGAATATGTATTACTGGAAGGAATAGGATTGAATTATCAGGAATATGAACTGAATAAGTTAAGTGATATATATCTATATATCTATATATCTATATATCTATATCTATATCTATATCTCAGTCATCTTAAAACTTGTAACATAATGTTAAGTAGCAAAAGTCCTATAAACATATGTGTAGCCAATGATAACTTTTTAAAAGGTAATGAGTGTTATTGAAATGAAAGGAAAAAGGCAGTGTGAATCTGGGAAGGCTTCGTGGAAAACGTAAGTTTTAAATAAGATTTTGAATGTTCTGAATGGGTAAATCTCAGTAGATTGTTTCTTGGCTAACACATGCGAAGAAAGTATCATACTCAATCTATTCTTATTTTGTATTTTTCTTATATCCCTGTGCCATGTCATGACTTCAAACACTTCTTACATGCTGACACTCCAAAACTTACATATACAACCCAGTATATTGTCCACTGATGCAACTTCTCTGAAAGTTTCAAAATCCCAAACTATTTAGCATGAAAATCTTCAGCATACTCTTCTTCCATTCTTTTCCAGTCTGTCTCTCTCAGATACAGGGCATTACCATCTAGCCATATGCTCAAGGAAGAATATTATGACCAATCCCTAATACTCCTGCTTCTTCAAGCCTGCATGTAAATAGCCTGTAGGTAAGGCTATCAATTTTACTGTGGAAATATTTCTGCTAACTGTCTACCCTTAACCCTTACAGTATGTACCTAACCCTAACACTCCCCAAACTTGACTTTCTCTAATCCTGCTGGTCTTTTCCAAATATTTTTTTCATCTTTTACCTGATTACAAGGCTCCTCTGCTGACACCTTTTCCATATCTTGTCATTGTTAGTAGGTTAATATCAAATACTAAAATAGCTTACAAGTTTTCTCCCTGTGTAGCCTAACCTATTCTTCACCCCATCTCATACAATGTTATTTTTCAGAAGGAACCCTTCTGCACTGCTTGTGGGAATGCAGACTGGTCCAACCACTATGGAAATCAGTGTGGAGATTCCTTCAAAAGCTGGGATTGGAGATCCCATTCAAGCTAGCTATTTCCCTCCTGGGTATTTTTCCAGAAGAACTGAAAACCTCATGCCACAGCGATATATGTGCACCCATGTTTGTAACAGCATAATTTGTCATAGCTAAATACTAGAAATGACCCAGATGCTTATCAACTGAAGAATGGATAAAGAAGATGTGGTATTTTTACACATTGGAGTATTAGTCAGTTATAAAACAGGATAAATTTGAGTCTTTTGTTAGTAAATGGCTGCAAAAGAGACCATACTCTTAAGTGAAATAAATCAGACCTGCATGTGCAAACATTGTATTGTTTCCTTAGTGTGAGAACCTCAAAGAGAAAAAATGGAATCTGAAGGGTACAAAACATACTGGGAAAAAGGAATATATTGTAATATCAATAACTGGTTGGAAGAAAACACTGTGTATTATAGCAAATACTGTGAAATTCATATTACTTTGTTAAACAAAATTCTGTATCACTTGTAATTTGTTCTTTTTTAATTCTAATTTGTAGTCCTTAAAAAATGTCTCTCACTTTCTTTGGCTAAATTATACTGGGTTCTTTTTTGTCACAAATGGGTCACCATCTTTCTCACTCCCAACCTTTTGCAAATGCTCTTTCTTTTACTTGTGGAAAATATTGGGAGCATTCATTCACTGAGAACTGAGTAGATACTTCAGAATATGGTCAGGTTAATGAAAAACAACTGCAGGGTGTAAGAAGGGAATCTTACTAGCATGAAGTTGGAAGGTGCTGAGTAAGCATTGGTCAGTGTGGGGTGTTGTTATAGTTTAAATGTACTGCAATGTCTCGTGTACTCAGAGCTGGGGCTTTTGGAAGATGACTGGATCATGGCGTCATAGTCATCAGGGGGTTCATGCAATGATGATTCTACAACTGACTGCTGTTAGGCAGTTGGATCTGGTGGAAGAGCTGGGTCCATAGCAGAGTGGCTTGGAAGGGGTTATCTCTCTTATACTCCTCACTTTACTCTCTCTCTACTTCCTCACCACCATGCTGTGAGCAGTGCTCCTCAGCTCTCCTCTGCTTCACACCCTGCCATGCCCATCCACCTTGGAGCTAGCCAACTATGGACTAAAATGGAAACCAAATTAAACCTTTCTTCTTCTTCTTCTTCTTCTTCTTCTTCTTCTTCTTCTTCTTCTTCTTCTTCTTCTTCTTCTTCTTCTTCTTCTTCTTCTTCTTCTTCTTCTTCTTCTTCTTCTTCTTTCTTCCTCTTTTTGGCAGAACCAGGGATTGAATTCAGGACCTTGCACTTGCCAGGGAAGCACAGGGGATTGAACTCAGGCCCCTATGCTTGCCAGGAAAGCTCTTATTCCACTGAGCATATCCCCAGCCCAACATTTCCTCTTTTAAGTTGTGTGTGCTAGACATTGAGTTTCAGCAATGAACACTAAGACAGGTATAGAGCATTCCAGCAGAATATTCAGAGGCCCTAAAGAGAATATCAAATTAATAGATAAGAAAAACCTCAGGAAAGTGGCAAGAGTTAAGGCCTTACAAGTAGCTGGAGACCAGATAGAGAAAAGTTCCTTGATTGTGTTGAATATTTTACATGAGTGGGTAGCATTTTTTTTTTTTTGTATGATGGGTAGATGGAACCAGAAGAATATGGAAATAGAGATGTTCCTGTATATATTTTCATTATTAATGCTGGTGGGTTTGGTTTGCCTGTGGGAACAAAGAAGAGGAAGTGTGAACACATAGGCTCCAAGTGAGGAAGGGATGATTGATAGATCTTGTATTGGGGACAGGCGAGGGAAGAGGGTCCAGGGAAGACTTCACAGTCATATTATTTGTTGGGCAATGGTGACACTGACTATGGTATACAGTTAAAATTGGGCAATAATTTGAGGGAAAGGACACCTGTCTGTCATGATTAGCCTTACATCTTGGCACATCACCAAGCAATGTTGTCATGGAGACAGCACAAATTCATCATTAGAAAGAAGACGAAGGATCAAGACCTGAGATATCGATCCAAGAACAATAGATGATCAGCACAGTGTTTTTATTGTTTTGTAGTAATCAGGGCACTTTGGAAATATCAAATTTATTACAGCAGTTCACTGGGTTCCTGGATTTCTGTTAACATTGCTGAGTGTTATCAGCATGCAGCAAAAGAAGTATGAAGCATGATGTGGAAGGAGAATGGTGAGGCTGGAGGGAGGGATGTGCAAAGAGACAGAGAAACACACAGAGACAGATAAACCATCAGTCTTCTAGAGGGAAAGTCAGCTTTACACACATATTTATTTAAGAAAGCCTTAAACAGTAAAAGACAGAATGGTACTTATCAGAATAGCACAACATATTGGTAGAATGGGTTGCTGATCATGTTTTATGCGTGTTCTGACAGAGAGAGAGAGAGAGAGAGAGAGAGAGAGAGAGAGAACAAATAACTTCTTTCTAGATCTTTTCTGAGTAAAAACCTTATCAGCATGAAGAACACAAAGCTCTTGTGAGCATAGTGATCTTGGGATAAGTCACTTAGGTTTTTTTTAGCACATAAGGTTCCTCTGCTTTTGTGGCTGTTATTTTCAGTCGGCCAATATACAAGCACCTGACCACAGCAACTGACCTAGTGCATTCCTCTAAGTTCCAGCAAGTGATCAAGGGCCCAAGGATGGTGGCCTTGATTTCCTGCTCCTCCTATTGTTGGAGCCCTTATACTGCTTTACAAGGCCTCCTCATTCAGAGGAAATCAGATGCCATCTGCCTGACACCCTCATAGATCTATTTCCATGGAAGAGATTATTGCCACTATTTTTGAATTCATGAGAATTTCATCGACGCAGCAATGAGCATCAGTGTCCTTGATAACTCTTTCATCTCTAGGTTACACAGAGTAAGACTGCACCTGTAAACTCATTGTAATTTGCAGAGCTGTACATACCTTTGAAAAATGATTTGTAATTCTCACAGCTAGCTCTCAAAGTATTTTTTAAATGACTCTGAAATGAGCAAGGACAAGCCAGCCATGGAAGCCTTTTAAAGGCACCTGGCAGACACAGATATGGCACATCTGCTTTGACAGTCCCTGGGACACAGGAAGAGGCCTCATTCCCCTGGTTACAGAGACATTCCACAAGGACTTCTACTTGAATTTTGTCACGTCCCTCTACAGTCTGTGGAAATACATTACTTTTGGAATTTTGCTTTTCTCGACTTACTTTAAAAAAAAAGTACAAAAAGTCATCCTGGACCTTTAAAGTAAAAGGGTCTGGCAAGGACTCCAAAAGCTGTTACAAGCATAATAACAACGCAAACAGAGATAATGCCATAAGGATGGCAACAAATGATGCTCACTTATTTCTGAGCACAGCCCAAAGATGCCAGCGAGTAATCCCTGAATGCCCTTGCCAGAACGTGCTTTTTTTCATGCTTATTTTTATTCTGTGAACATTTCTACATCACACTGTAGAAAAATATATTTTACTTATTTTTGAGCTTGAGATCAGGGCAAAACAATACACAAATGACAAAATTTACATCCTTGGATGACTAGAATACATTGAGCATTTAAGTAAGAGCCACAAGAGGATAGAGAGAGAGAGAGAGAGAGAGTAAGAAATAGAGATAATATTTTAAGAATGTTTGGAGACTCACGTTGTTTCAGGGCCAGGGGCTATGCATTTTACTGAGGAAGGTAGGGGCAGTGTTGGGAGTTGGGGAAGAGAAAGTCTCAAACCGCACTTACCTACAAATAATTAGCCCTTAATTGGCCAAAGGCAAAACTGTTGTGTTTACTCACTTCTCCTTCAGAGGAGCCTCAGGCTTTGCACATTTTCACTTTGACATAGTTCCTATTGGCATTTTACTGCGTAGTCTCCTGTCAATGTGTTGGAAACATGAGGATTAACCATCATTAACTGTCACTTTAAAGATGAACTTTTTTTTCTTAGAATGTTGCATTAATCTCCAGAAATTAAATGCAATAGTCTGACCTGAAAGCCGTGCATTTATCACTATGTGTTTCAGTCTAGAAGCACTAAATTTGGACTCACTAATAACAGCAATATTCATAGCAATAAAATCATCAGAAAACACTGTAGGATCACCCAAAGAAAAAGTTCTTCATTATGGGTTTATAGATTTAGTCAATTAAAGCACTTATTTTTCTATAGATTCCTTTGGCCAATCCTATTCTTCCTCTGTCTTCTTTTGATGTCTGTTTTCTTGTTGCTAGCTAAGTAATATTATTTAAAACATGCACTATTAGCATGATTTGCTCTGAGGGTGTTAACCTAATTTAAAAAAAATTTAAATTTAGTTTTAATATCTCAGTGGTATTATGCTCTGTTAAAATTGCATTTCTGGAAAAACTCACTCATCTGTAACAGTTTAAACACGAATTTACCCATATACTGTATTAGCCGAATAAAAAATGAATTTCCTTTTCACTGTTTTTCTTTCCAATACATCTTGTGAAATCATAAGAGAATTCGGCAATTTATATAGAGAAATTCGGCTGCCATTTGCTTGGACTATGACATATGACTGTAATTTGTAACTTTCCATATACAACACTTGGTTATTTGTTATCCAAATATCTGAATTTCAAAAGTAAGAATTAATGTACAAACAATGAAAAAGAAAGTCTTCTGTAATTCTCGGGGGCATGATGTGCTACTGTCCTTAGAAATATGGGTTAAGAAATGCATTTCAGTACAAAATTTATATTCTGCTTATATTAGTGATTTACATAGCTGTGTGTGACTTGCATCCTCATTTTTGGCATCTTTTTATTTTTATTCATTCTGTGTTGTGTTTGGGATTATGCATGTTTTCGCCTGTTTGCAATTGTCTTTCAAATTTTATCAAAATCACAGCTTCATTCTCTAGGAACAGTTTGAAGACAAACATATTAAGTGCATATAGATCTTACAGAGTAAGCATTTATTCATTTAACCAGTATTTATCAGGCAACTGCTATGTGTCAGTTACTGTGCTGAGTCCTGGGAACACAGACTCAAACAAGGCAGACGTGGTTTTTGTCACACACAGCAAGGAGTGCAGAATGTAGTTGGGAATAAAAGATAAATACTCAGGAGTGGGTAATTCTACACAGCAATTGAAGAAGGAGGGATATAAGAGAGTTTGTGAGTCAGGTCAGTCTTCCTAGAGGTGATTACCCTACCCTGAGACTTGAAATGTGGAGAAAAAGAATGAAAGAGTTTAGGGCATGAATGATGTAGAGAGGGGAATGGACCAGGAGACAGTGTTCTAGTGAGGCAAGTAACTGTGTTATGCATGCAGAAAAGAAGAGGTGACAAAGAGAATTGTCCGTGCAAGGTTGCAAATAATTCACTTTGGCACTATAATTCCTCTAGAGCACTAGAGGTAAAGTTAGGAGACATCCAGAAAGCAATATTCAAAAGGAATAGCAATTATTGGTTGTATATAGACTTGAGAGAGAGATAAGAGGGTGACAGCCACATTTATTATTTGAACAACTGCATAGGAAAAAATAAGTTAATTGAGGAGACACTAGGTTAAATTAGTTTGGACATGATGAATTTTGGTGGTGTTGAAGAAATAGAAAATAACTATGGAATATTTAGATGGAGATGGGTGATAGAGATATGGAATTGAAGAGAAACTTGAGTAAGAATTATGTGGCTGGAATTTCCTATTATATAGAATATAAGTGGTATTTGAAACTACGGTTATGGAGATATAAAGAGGTTTTGGGCTTGGTATAATTCAGTGGAATTTAAACCTAGATATTACTGTGTAGAAAGAGTTCGTTGACATGCTTAAAGCACAACTGAGGTCCATGTATATGAGGGATTGTTTTATTGAGTTAGATTAAATTGTCATCAAAGAATATGAAAGAACCACAGAGGTCCTCTGATGTTGCCTACTTAAAAGCCCACATGAACAAGAATGTTATAGCAGTGTAGTTCTAGTTTTAGTTTATGCTTCAGAGAGAAACCACCAGCAAAAGTGGAGATGCTGTCTTGATTCAACTTGAAGTCTAAAGATTCTATTGGGCAGGACCATTGTAGTGCCTGACATGCCATTGGCTTCCATTTGGGGGAGGTGCCTTACCCACAAGTGGGCTGTAGCAGCCTCTGTGGGTGGCTGTGAGTCCCCTTCTTCCAGGGGACTGGACCAGGGTGGTCCTATCCCTAACCAAGCTCTAGGCTGGCCAGTGTCCTATGTGATGGTTTGGCATGAAAAACTGCCCAAACAGGCAAAATGGTGATTAGTTGGGTCAGATGTTCTTGCTCAGGAATTTGAACTAGGGCATCTGGGGAGGGAGTCAATTAGTTGGTTTTGGGAGGGAGTGTAAGCTGCAAAGAACCACAAGAAGAGGCCTCGTGGCAGCACAAAAGATGAATAAACTGATGGGAGAAGTAAATAGAATTTGTAAGTAAACAGAAACTGAACCAAATGGCAGAGAGTAGGGGGAAGGTGGCTAATTGTTACTAGGAGGAGAAACGGTTATAGTGAAAAAGGAGCTGAGTCACCATAAAGGTAATAGGCCCACAGGGTGCTGCTTATCAGGGGCCAGTGAAGATACTGGACTGGAGCCATGTTGAAATTTTTCTATTGCCAAATATACCAGTCCTTAAGAGGAGCAAATTGTCTCACGACACTCCTGTTTCTCTTGTGTCCTTGAATGGCCTTATAATCAGCTGTCATTAATGAAGATTGCTCTAGTGAGTCTTTATTCATTGAGAAAAATGTTTTACCAACAAAACCCTACCTCCAAGTTTCAGGCTTGCTTGACATTCTGCAAGATAATATATGACATTAGAAATTCTTTTTTTTTTTTTTTTTGTACTAAGGTAATAGATGCTTAAGATTCATTAATAAAATGGAAATATTTGAATGGCACAATACAGAAGAGCAGTTATCGAAATTGTGTGTGTGTGTGTGTGTGTGTGTGTGTGTATCAAAATAGGAGTGGTGATGAAAGGAACAAAGGTAGGAAACTTTGAGGAGTGAGGAATATGAACAAAGCAAAGTTCCTAGAGGTTGACATTGGTGTTTCAGTTGACATATATTTAGGAGTTGGAAGGAACTTCACAGTTAGGCCAGATTAGGGATTGTAAATCCATCTGTCTACAGGGTTCAAGCAAGTATTGACTGCAGTAGGCTGGATGCTGTATCGAATCACAGAAAGCATAGGCCCCTAAGCGAGCTATCAATGTGAGGTGAAGGCTGGCCAGTCCTTACACATTTCATTTTTTCAGCACAGGCTCAACTTGCATATCTTGAATTGTAATTAGTTAATTAATTAATTATTTATTTTGGCAGAACCGGGGATTGAACTCAGGCCCTTGGACTTGCCAGGGAAGTGCTTATTCTACTGAGCCATCTCCCCAGCCCCAGTTGTAAATATTTATGTGTAATTCAAATGAGAGCAAAGCAAAACAAAAGATGTGGAGCTAACAAAAAACAACCTCAAGCTGCATTTGGATCACAGCTCAGCAATTTATGAACTTTGTTCTAGATCAATTGATTTTAAAATGTTTAAAGAGTCAGAACCATCCCACAAAAGAAAATTTGTTCCTGAATCTGACATAAAATGATTGAAGTAGAAACTTTTGGACTGAAATTGGGGTTAGGAAACTATGCTCATTATCTGCTTTTACTCCAAGTGAGCCTAAAACTTGATCAAATCTTGAAAACTATTGAAGGCGTTTTACTGAAGAGGGAAGGGTCGAACAGGCACTAGAGCCCTTGAATCAACATAAGGTTATTTAGAGGACAATGAAGATAATATGTTTATATAACAGAGTGGGTGAGTTGCTAAATAGAAGGAGGATAATGTGCCAGAACTAACCCAATTCTCTGGGTTTGAATTTATTTGTTAAGAGCAACTGTAAGAAAGTATTATTTAATCCATGAGAATGATAAGTAATACTCTTGATCTCATTAGTTTGTGTGTGTGCGTGTGCGTGTGCGTGTGCGTGTGTGTGTGTGTGTGTGTGTGTGTGTGTTCAGGGTCTCACTACACAGCCCAGACTCTTAGTGATCCTCTTGATTTCTGCTCCCCAAGTGCTGGGATTACAGGCACTCACCACCATGCCTGGACTCCATCTCCAGCTCACTGCTTCCGGGGGCGGGGCCTGCTCAGCATGCGGAGCCAGGGATCGAATCCTGGGCCCTGCACTTACCTAAGCAAGCGCTTAGTCTGCTAAGCTACACCACCGACCCTGATCTTATTAGGTTTTTGAGAAGATAAAGTGAACTAACACATGTACTGTGCTCCTTGGCATACAATGTGTTCAATGAACAGTAGCTATTTTTTCTTATATGACATCTTTACCAGCCATGAGTATCATAGAAAGATTTATTTCATATGGCGACTACCTGTCACTTGTGACATAATATATGAGGAAGGAAAAAAACGTTGGCTAGGCTCTATTATATGCAGAGCAGAGGAACTGTAGGAGGGACGGGCCATGGGAGTGAGAGCTTGAAGATTTGTCTTCATAGTTCTGCTCTTCACAGTTTCTCAGAATTGAAGAATTTATAGGTTATTGGCTGGCTTTCAACCTTCATTTGTGTGTCTAGCCCATCACTGTAAGACAGTGAGCTGCAGATTTGAATTTGATGAGCAGATCAAGGAGCTGAAACACTGGGGAATTAATCCTTTATGATAGGAATAGTATGTAGCTATGAGGCAGTTTACGGCTTCCTCCCCACCCCACCACCTCACCACGTGGCAGCCATTTTACATGACGCATCTTCAGACAGGAGTGGTCATTCCACAGGGAGTAATTGAGAAGCTTGCTCATTAGAGGCTGTATTTTAGGCTGTCTTCTTGAACTAGCACTATAAGTAGATGTTCAATAAGTCATTCCTGAGCAACAACCGTGTGCCTAGACCTAAGGCACCATAACTCTCCCCATCAAGGTGATTCCGTTAGTCTTTCACTGGTTTCAGTGGTGACTGCAGGGTCCAGTCAGCCCCACCGCCATCCAACTGCACACCAGCCCGGGATGCAGTACATACTCCTTTTAAGGAGGCACTTTACGGCCATCTGGTCAAAAGAGAGATGGGAGCCTCTTGGCAGAAAGGAAGTTAACCAACAGTCATACAAAGATTTTCTAAATATGTCCACAATCCAATATAACCCTGGGTAATTTGATTTGTAGGAAATGGAGAGCAGGACATTACACACAGAGTGCTTATCTATAATTCATAATAATTACTGTATCAGGGAATCTATTGTATAGATAGATGTAGGAATACAAATTATACCTCCATATTGAAGTATGCACTTTAGCCTGAGCTAGCCCTTCATGCTCCCCTTTGTCACATGCCACTTAGGTGCCAAGTGAATTAAAGGCTCTTTTAGGCTACTTGATAGAAGCTCAAAAGTGAGGAGAGAGAGAGGGAGAGAGAGAGAGAGAGAGAGAGAGAGAGAGAGAGAGAGACAGAGAGAGAGAGAGAGAGAGACAGACCGAGACTGAGACCGAGACCGAGACAGAGACAGAGAGAGAAGCAAAAGAAGGGAAGGAGAGGAGAGGAGAGGGGAAGAGAGGAGAAGAGCAGAGCAGAGCAGAGCAGAGCAGAGCAGAGAAGAATGCACTGACCCACTTTACGTGAAGAACTCAAGTACTTTCTTAGCCTAGTTGTTTTCTAGAAGAGTTGGCTTTGAGCTTCCACAGTATAATATTGAGAATATAGTGATCTAGTTATTTGTCATTTTGTGATCTATTGTTATGAAAGGTACAGCCTTTCTTCAGTGGGAATGAAAAGGCCTCTATAGTTGCTTGCACCACCAGAAGTTTGAATTTGACTGGGCTAGGCTGGTGTGCAATGAGAGGATGTGACCTATTGAAAAGGGGTTAGAGCAACACATGGACATGTGAAGATCAATAAAAAATGGACACAGGTAGCTTTTGACTACTATAAGTTTATGTATATGTTTAGGAGTGTGAGTGGAGGGTAATAGAAAATAACTTTTAATTCATTTTTTTATTATTTTCATAACTGGCATCTCGGTCCCATTTGTTCATTCTGACCCTTACATTTCACCTCAAAAGAACTCTCTGTAGCTGTAGTTGATCATAGTCTCTTTTAGTCATACTTTTAACAGTTTGTAATTGTCTAACATCCTTTGCTCTTGGTCTGTCTGGGATA
The DNA here is from genome assembly GCF_000260255.1 of Octodon degus. Classification (NCBI taxonomy): domain Eukaryota; kingdom Metazoa; phylum Chordata; class Mammalia; order Rodentia; family Octodontidae; genus Octodon; species Octodon degus. The sequence goes on from NW_004524585.1 coordinate 17,474,566, forward strand.
CATTCAGAATCTAGCCACGGTTTTATTTTTAGTGGCAAAGCATGTCTACTCTTCAGCTGTTGGGAATGCTGGTTCTGGCTGCGAATCTTGTTTGCTTTAAATTGCAATACTTTCAGTCCCATGTGTTTTAGCTTTTGGAAGCAGCTGTATTGGTAAAGCTTCTGGCTGAATTACTGGACAAAGCCTGCATTATAAAAATCCTCAACTTGTTTGCTCTTCACTTCAAAAAGACTGTGGTCTGCCAGCCTGTCATACTCACATTACCCGCAGGCTTGCATGAATATATTGCTCTTTAGATTTTTTTTCCTTTTAATTAGTTGGCCTATAGCTCTTTGGTTTGATACTGATCTGTCAAAACAAACCATAAAGGCATTGCCACAAGACACTGGTGACCTGTGGCACTTGCGTGAGCAAAGAGAGGGTTTTCAATGGAGAATTTTACTTTTCCTCCTGGTCAGCATCTTCAGAACACAGCTGGTACAGGCATGGAAGACTCTTTTTGGCTTCTGGGAAGTTGATTGCTCAGTTCTTGTGCACAGAATGTGTGAAGGGTGAGGGCCAATGGCTACGTGCTGGCATCAGGGACGCTAGGGCCATCAAGCAGGCTGTAGTGGGAAGCACAAGCATGCTGTGGTCCATAAATAGGATCACGTAGCCTAAACATTAAGAGAAGGAAGAAGTTTCAGTGGGTTGGTGGTCCACGAAAGAACTAGAATTCCCTCAATACCATGCAATTGTTCAATTGCTAAAATTGCTGCCACATTACTGCTTTCCCTTGCCCCCTAATCCTCTGTTCGTCCAGCGCTCAAGATTCTTGTGGGCTTTTCACTACCCTTTCTGGTTTTCATTATTATCACAATCCTACTATCTTTCATTGTATCATTTATCCTCGGTCTTGAAGGCCTCTTGGATAGTTGAAGCAATTAAAGAATGGAAATAGAATTGACCCTCTGTTGGTTATTGGTATTTACACTACATATTATGGATTCCATCTTCCAGTATTCAAGAGAAATGTTGGTGAGAAAGGAATTAGCTTCCTTTATAGTTTTTCACAGAGCCTAGATCTGACAAAAGACATTGGGGCAGACTCGAATAACAGAGCTGTGGACTGAATTTTATGAAATTTTGCAGCATCAAAATTTTAATCTAAGGAGTAATGAATCTTATACTTGAATTAAATTAAAAAAAGAAACACATTGTTTGAGCATCGAAAGACTTAAAGGTATTAAACTCTCAGTCTTTGGCCATTATTCTATCCACAAATGAGATTTGTTTGTCTTGAAAATATATATCCCACTACATGCTTATTCTTTCTTTTCATCAAGTGACTTGATTTTGTCATCACTTAAAAATTGAAAGATACCACATGACAATTTTGATTTTCAGCTCCTTGAGAAACTGTAAGGTTTAGCAATTTTGGACTTATATTCTTGCCTGAAAAACCCTTGCATAGAACTTAAAAACTGCTGGCCCTTTTAGATAGGGAAAAATCATTACAGACTCCATAATACTGAGGCCAGTGGGAGTTGTTGCTCATCATACTTTTAATTTTATTTTCTTGGGAAATTTTCTTAGGGAGCTCCTAGGAACTTTTTTTTTTTTTTGCTCTGAATGACTTCAGGGCAGGTTTGGCTGGCTGGAGGGTTGTGGGGATCGAACTCCAGCAACCCGAGGCTGACAGCTTTGTGGAAGCAGCCACTTAAAGAGCTGAGCTAGGGCCAAGCCCCCACTCCTAGAAACTTTTAACCTTGTATTCAGGTAATCTTGTTTTTTTCCCTTTCTTTGTGGTTACCTACTTGGTGTCTATTTGTTTACTATTTGTATTTGCATTTTCTGCCTACATCTCCAGGTGAGACATAAGTAGGGCTGGTCAAAAACCATCGTCCTCTTATGATGGAACTCTGGTGTAGAGCTTGTTGGATTTAGTGTGTGTGTGCGTGTGTAATTCTGGTGTCTGGTATCTGAATATTTGTGGTATCAGGAATAATGTCTGAGGTAGAAGTAAAAGAAAGAGACGTTGTTATCTCTGTTAGATATAAGTGATTCAGGATGGCCGTAATGCTCTAAGGGCAGGCGAAGCATCTGAGTAGTCACAGGACTATGGAAAGCTTAAGTATAATGAACTGTGAACTCTTTGAAGAATGCTGGAGATTACAAAACAGAACCCAAGCTTGAACCCTACCTCCTCTTGAGACTACATCAAATAAGAAAATGAAAGAATCATTTTGTATTATGTTGGGACTCAATGGAATACAGACTTCCTATGTGAGTTATGTGCGTGGATGTGGAAAGAACAGGCCATGGACAGACCCACCAGGCCAAGGCCCTGTTAAGAATTCATTCATGTATCACATGCCCCTTGGATTTGGGGCATTCTGTCCCGAACTAGTCTCTGTGGGAAGAAGCCCATCAAGGGGAAACCATTTTAAAATATCCTCTAGGTGTTTGATACTTATTTCTAGATAAATTTGTAGCACACTGTTTGTTTGTTTTTAACAAGGAAATCAGGGGCAAAAAGTAATCGGCGCCTGGCTTTTTAAAGATTGGCTCCCCAGGAAGATACTGCCATTTGAAATTACTTAACATTTTCCCCCAATATAAATGCTTAAGGCAAGAACTAGATTTTATACCTAGCAAATAGCAATGTAAATGTCAAAGAACATATTCCAAAGAATTACACTTACAGCTCTTAAAATGGCATCTTAGAATGGTATTAATCACTGTCAGTTTTGTGTACAACATTTCATCAATTAAATAGCAAGAGGACCTGTCCTTTCGTGGAAAGCAAGTAACACATATGGATTTCCTCTTAGCAATTAGCTGAACATTCTGCATTTCCTTCTTGCTTGCAAAAAGGGCTTGGATTGAAACCATCAACATGTTTGTGTTCTTCACTGCAAAAGCAAAGCAGATGTGTAACAGCTTTCAGTAGAATCCAGATTCATATATAAAGTATCTTGTGAAACATCTTGAAGTGGAAGCATTTCTGTAACGTTAGATCTTTTAGAGCTGGATAGACGGTGACACCCCATGAAAGTTATGGAGTGCTTTAAACTTTTTCATGTCTTGATCTGAAATTTTCAAAACTGTGTCACTATGTGTATGCAGAAGAGGGTTTAGAACTTTGATGCATAATGTGAAAAATTTGTTTCCAGCAGGGACTAGTTTCTACTAGGTAGGAGTTTACAAAATGATGAGGCCATTTGATGCAGCAAAGACTGATGATAGAAATGCAGTTTACATAAATGGCAATGGATTAGCACTTAAACTACTCTCCATGTATGTTTAAACAATCTTCTATGACCCTTTAAAATCTCCTTTTATAAACTTCATCATTTATCTGGGATTAAAAGGGCAATGTTTGGACAATACTGTTGATTTACATGTAACTCATCATTTGTTTATCATTTATCTGAGATGATTAGTGCCTGAACTTCATATGCTTGGAATGTGTGTTATACGTGTTTACATTTTTGGTAAATGATGCCTTTTATAAATGTATTATTTTAAGACTCAGGACAGCTTGGTGGCTTTGATGATCCTTTTAGTAAAATCAGTGCCATCTAAGACAAGAGGAACTTGATGATTTATGACTTTTCAATCCAGTTCAGCCTATCAGCATTCTTGGTGTTCTTCTCAGACACTAACCTCAAATCTAGCCCAGGAAGAGGCATTGTTTTGTGAAAATTGGTCCTCCAGCCTGTGAAGTCCTTTAGAGAGTAGGAAGACACCACTCAGCATAGGTTGTCCCAGGTGCAGCTTAGAGGTACTGTAGATGGAAGTGAAAAGATAGCAACGTGGATACCAACAGAGCAAGAGATTTTCAGCATTGCTAACACAGATATATCCTAGGCTACAATTATGCTCTGATATTGTTTGTGTATCTGCCCTATCTTATACATTCATTCATATTTCAAAAAATAGAGTATGGTTGTTGCCAATTCTTTGTTAAGATTTTCTTTCCCTTCTGGGACCATGTTAAATTGATTCTGTAGCTCAAAATCAGAGAGGACTGTTCAAGGGAAGTGAATGACCATAATTTGTTTCTACCATAATTTTAATAAATAAGTGATAAATGGATAATTCTAGACTCTATAAACTGAAAGTTTAGCAATATGGAGAATTTATATTTGTATTCAACACAATTCTTTTTTTAAAAAAAATATTTATTTGTTCATTTGGTACAGGGTCTCACTACACAGCTCAGACTCATAGTGATCCTCCTGTGTCAGCCTCTCCAGTGCTCGGATCATAGGCATGCACTACCATGCCTGATTTTGGTGGCTGGCACAGCATGCCCAGGGTTCCAGGGTCAACACAGCTTATGGTATCTGGGATTGAACCCCTGTCCTTGTGTTTGCCAGGGAGGTGCTTAGACTGCTGAGCTATCTCTCTGGCCCTCAACACAGATCTTTTGGGAGATAATTTCTGTAAGAAAAAATTTTGAAGCAGGGGGCAAGCTCAGCAGCTGGTGTAGAGATCCACATGGCAGGAGCTCTGGGCACATAAGCTCTGTCAGAGAACAAGGTGAGAAACATGGCCAGTGATGGGAGGGAGACAGTAAAAGGTAACATTTTTGGAAATGAGAGCAGAGGTAAAAGACATGCCAAAAAATGAGTTGGGGGATAATTTCTGTGGAACTGAGGATACAACCTTCCCCACTAAAGCCATTTGAAATTAAGACTAATGCAATACTTTGGGTCCTCTGTGATGACACTGCTGTTTTAGTGAATATAATGTCATATAGACCGGCCCAGGTGATATTCAGCTATATTTAGTGTAAAAATGAGGAGACTCATCTGGGATTCTGAATTCTAACCATGACCCTTCTAGGAAGTTTTGGA
>NW_004524585.1:17480264-17482224 GCF_000260255.1 Octodon degus
CTTCTTGGTGGAGTTTTTGGGTCTTCCAAGTAAAGTATCATGTCATCTGCAAATAATGATATTTTAACTTCTTCTTTACCTATTTTTATTCCTTTTATTTCTTTCTCTTGTCTAATGGCTGTAGCTAATGATTCCAGAACTATATTAAATAGAAGTGGTGATAGAGGACATCCTTGTCTTGTACCAGATCTAAGAGTAAAAAATGTTAGTTTTTCTCCATTTAGAATTATGTTAGGCTTTGGGTTTCCATAAATGGCTTTTACCAGATTAAGTTAGAGGACATCTATTCCAATTTTCTGTAGGACTTTAAACGTGAATGAGTGTTGGACTTTGTCAAAAGCCTTTTCTGCATCAGTGGAGATGATCATGCAGTTTTTAGTTTTTGCTCTATTGATATAGTATATTACATTTATAGATTTTCAAATATTGAACCATCCTTTTATCCCTGGGATGAATCCTACCTGGTCATAGTGTATGATCTTTTTGATGATTTGCTGTATTCTATTTGCTAGGATTTTATTGAGGATTTTGGCATCTATGTTCATGAGGGAGATTCACCTGTGTAGTTCTCTTTCTTAGTTGCGTCTTTCCCTGGTTTTGGTATCAGTATAGTACTTGCCTCCAGGAATGATTTTGGGAGGATTGCTTCCTTTTCAATTTCATGGAAGAGTTTGAGGAGCATAGGGATTACATCTTGTATAAATTTCTTGTAGAATTCAGGTGTGAATCCATCCAGGCCTGGACTTTTCTTTTTTAAATTTTATTTATTTATGTGTGTGTGTATGTGTGTGTTTGTGTGTGTGTGTGTGGCCAGCTCAGCCCACCAGGGGACGGGGCTGGCTGGCATGTGGTGCTGGGGGATTGAACCGTGGTCCCTTTGCTTTGTTAAGCTTGTTCTAAGTAGGTGCTTTAGACCACTGATCCATCTCACCAGCTCTGGACTTTTCTTTGTCGGTAGGTTTTTCATTACATCTCAGATTTCTTTGGCTGTTATTGGACTATTGAGAGTGGTTATATCTTGTGGATTCAGCTTTGGTAATTTGTACCTTTCTAGGAATCTGTTCATTTCTTCTGTGTCTTCTATTCTGTGAGAGTAAAGATTCTCAGAGTAGCTATTGATAATCTTTGAAATTTCCACTGGGTCTGTGGTAGTTACCCCCTTTTCATTCATTATTGCTTGTATTTGAATTTTTTCTTTCCTCTTTTTGATGAGGTTAGCTGGGGGCTTATCAATTTTATTTTATTTTATTTTTTTGGTGGAACCAAGGATTGAACTGAGGCCCTTGCGCTTGCCAGGTAAGTGCTTACTCCACTAAGCCATCTCCCTGGCCCTAATTTTATTTAATATTTCAAAGAACCAGCTTTTTGTTTCGTTAATTCTTTGAACTGTTTTCTTTGTCTCAATTGCATTAATTTCTGCTCTAATCTTTATGATTTCTTCCCATCTTTGGGCTCTGGGCTTGGTTTGCTCTTCCTTTTCTAGTTGTTGAAGGTGCAGCATTAGGGTGTTTATTTGTTCCCGTTCTATTTTCCTAATGTCTGAGTTAACAGCTGTGAATTTCCCTCTGAGAACGGGCTTTCATCATATCCCATAAATTTCGATAAGTTGTGCTTGAATTTTCATTGAATTGTAGATATTGTTGAATTTCCTGTTTAATTTCATCTGTGACCCATTGTTTGCTGAGTAGGGTGTCATTTAATTTCCATGTATTTAGGTTTTTTTTTTTTTTGGCTTCTTTTGTCATTTATTTCCAGTTTCATCATTTATTTCCAGTTCATGAAGCTTCTGAATTCTCTGGCTCTCCTCAAAAGACAGCAGTCCAGCTCTGTCCTCAGGGTGCACAAACTTAGTACTTAGCTTCTCAGCTATGAACTCTATTCCTACGAGTTCTGCAGTTGCACGAAAGTTTTCGAGGGAGGTCATTTCAGACACTGACTGAAGATTAAGATGGCCCTAGTC
>NW_004524585.1:17482324-17491679 GCF_000260255.1 Octodon degus
AAGAACCAGACATTTGACATTAAACACTTTTATAAAATATGGATTATAGGGGTGTTCCTTGTAAAATGTATATACTGCTCTTTAAAAATATATCTGCTCTAAGGAAGGATAAATTCAGAGGTCTGGGAGAAATTTAGGGGGAAATCATATAGTTCTAGAACAGAATTAGAAACAGGAAAAACTGATCAGTATCAATATTTGCACACCATGGCGAGACAGAATAATGTCGGCAGTATATTGTTAGGTGATGGATTAGTAAAATATGTACAGAAAGAGAGTTTACCACATAGACTCAATTTCTTATCTGCTAAGAAATCACAAATTTTGATGATCTCACCCTTTATAGTAAGAAGGCCATGAGATATCAATAAGAAAACAACAGTGCAAAATGGAGAATACAGTAACTAGAACTTAGGGTCATGAGTCATTGAGCAGGAGCTGCTGAGGGAGAAAAAGATAAGAAGAGGCAAAGATGAAAAAAGAGTGTGCTTGTATTATATATGAGCCAGGTCATTCCTTGTGTCTTTGATTCTTGGCCAGACTCTGATTCTTCCTCCCATTTGTTAAGGATTGCTTTAAAAGACAAAGCTCTCAAAGGAGATAAAGATAAAGTGGTCCCTCCCATGGATATGATTTCTTAACTGGGAAGACAGCCGCTGCATCTGAGCTGTTACAGAACAGTTCTCTGTTTGGCATTCATCTGGTAGTCCCAGGTTGTGTTCTGTAGTATTATGTTGGTTGGTTCAAGATTAATGACTGAGGATCAACCCAGAAAGTCTTAAGAATGCCCTTGTGAACAAACTGTTTGAAAAGTGGTTTTTAACCAGACTTCGTAGTCACCCATTTACTGAAGAAATAGGAATTGTTCTTGGAAAAGGAGAAGGGGTTGGTGACAGCCACATGTGAGCTAGTTCAATGCTTTTTGCCTTACCTCACTAGACAAGAACAGATCTCTGGGGACTTGGCTACACTGGGGGATGAGTTTAAGTCAACCTGGAGCCACAGATAGAAGCCAGCTCTCCTAGAAGCTTGAGACATTAGTCGGAGGTATGCCAGGGACTCAAGTAAAGAGTTATAAAAGCAGTCAGAAATGCCCTAAAATGAAATAAACATAAATAGCCCCAGAGCAGGAAAATGCCACCAATGATGTGTCAGTCTGCAGACATTCTGGGCAATCATACAGTCAAGCTCAGTATAAACTTCCAGGCAAAGTTACTGAGATTCAAGTTTTGAGTTTACAACTATGAATCAATAAGAGGAAAGAAAATAGAACTTGTATGTCATATTAAACCAAGTGCAAATGCACTAGAGGGCAGTAGATAGAAATGTGGCCTACCAGGGCTTATGGAAGCAGACACACTATCTGTAGGCAATTTTTTGGATTTCCTAACCAATGAACCATCATGATTCTCTTTGGAGGAAAAAGAGGTAGCTCTATCAAAACTTCAGGACACGAATCATCAAAATTTAGACCTGGGATGATGGCATGAATGGTGCAGCTGGAGTCATGTATGTTTCAGTTTTATGGGCTGTGACATCCCAACAAAAAGGTCTTCAGGCTGCAAACCCCAAAGAGGCTGATCGTGATCTGGCTGGAGACTTTGCTCCCTTGTCTGCTTTAGGAGTGTGGCAGTGCCCGTTCAGCATTTGGTTGGGTTCTCTAGCCACCCACCGCTCTGTGGTTTGAAGACATCCAGGCACAGGACGTTCACCCATTTGGGAAGCAAGAGACAGCGGCAACTTCGCTTCAGTTGTTTTAGCAAGGGCCTGCTGGTGGCTCTGAGCCTCATGAGGGAAAGAATTCAGTGGATATGTCCTTTCCAATCCTTCAAATCAAAATTGCCAAAAGACTTACACAGCCATCAGTCAGTAACAACACAGAGAAATACGAAATGTTCTATACATCTCAAAAAGTTCCAAAGAAATACAGTTAAACCATGCTTGCAGGATGGGTTAGACTGTCTTCATTCTTTCTTTTTCTCAAGTGACTACCCCTCTTCACTGGTGCCACCAGAGGCAGACTCTGGAGGACGCTGATTGTGTGTCAGAAAGCTGACAAGTTTTGCTGCTGGACTTGTTAACAGCAGCTTCAAAGGACAGTGGTGACGAGAAGCATCTTCTTTAGCTCAATAAAGGAAGGAGAAGAAAAGCCAATGTGAGGTATCGTAATGCCAATAGAAATTCCTAGGAAGCACAATAGAAATTATGTTAATTATGTGGAACATGACCAAGCTATAACCAGAGAGATACAAGCCCAATGTGTAATAGCTAGCACTTATTTTGTACCTGTAGTACGTTGGAGAGTACTCTAAACATTTGGATATTTAAACATTGAACTTACTTAATCCACATAATCCTAGAGTGAGATACTATCATTCTTATATTTTGTAGATTGGAAAAATGAGGTGTAGAGAATTTATTTTATTTTAGTTTTTGTGGAACCAGGGATTGAACTCAGGCCCTTGCGTTTGCCAGGCAAGCACTTATTCTACTGAGACATCTCCCTGCCTCACCCCAGAGAATTTAAACTATCCAAATAACACTAGGTAACTCAGCTCAGTACTTTTTTTTTCAGAACCAGGGATTGAACTCAGGCCCTTGTGTTTTTCCAGGAAAGCGCTTATTCTACTGAGCCATCTCCCGGGCGCCTTCTAGTTTTAATTTATAACTATGCTATTCAACTTCACAAATGAGGAAGACAATTTTATTTGGGTCTTAGAGGACAGACCACCAGAGCTGATGATTGTAAGAAAGTCGATTGTAAGTCTGAGGATGAGGAAAATATATCAAATAAGACATTTAGAAAACATTTTGTATTCTTGGGGCTGGAGAGATGGCTCAGTGGTCTAAAGCACCTACTTGAAATAAGCTTGGCAAAGCACAGGGACCGCGGTTCGATCCCCAGCACCACATGCCAGCCAGACCCGTCCCCTGGTGGGCTGAGCTGGCCACACACACACACACAATAAATAAATGTAATAAATAAAAATACATAAATATTAAAAAAAAAGAAAACATTTTGTATTCTAGTGGTTATGTATCCTTGTCCTTGATACCTCTACACGTTATTTGAAAAACTATGAATAAAGACCTATGTTGTTCAGGATTTCTGGAATTGAATGTTTTTAATATTATGGATGAAGTACTGTATAGAAATAGTCCATTAGCATGAGTAGCCAAATATGGTAGTAGGTATAATTTTGAAAATAAATTATAAATTTAGTTATAAATTTGTTATTTTTTCTCATGCTTTACATGAGTTCTTTTTTCAATGTTATTAAAACTCTCTAAAAGTTGAAAATTCAGAATAATGAAGATGGCAATGTAGTGAGGTGGCATCATGTGGCTTAGTGGTTGAGACCACAGGATATGGTTTTAACTTGTTTTGTGTCACAGTTCTTAAAGATTTTATGGCAGGATAGAGCTTGGTGGTTCAGTGCTTGCCTAGTATACCCTGGGCTCTGGGTATGTGTAACCACAACGTTGCAGTCAGAGAAATAATAAAGGAGTTGGATGAATGTGAAAACATGACAGGAATTCTCTGAACTTTAGGATGTCTTCTGTATAAAGGGGCAATCTCTCAATCTCTAAGAGGCCTTGAGAGAGCACTAAATGTGATTAGGATCATAAAATGCTTAGAAAAATGACACATGAGAAAAATATAATATGACATACCATTATTATTATTTGAACTTCTATTTGCTGGTTGCTAACATTAGCTTTAATATATAAAGTTAGATTGGATAACAAGTGATTCAATGATACTATGCTTCTTACTGTCAGTAAAGGCTACCAGGGCTGAGGGGAGATAGTTTAGTGGCACAAGTGCTAGCCTGGCAAGTGCAAGGTCTTTAGTTCAAACCCCGTACCGCAAAAGAAAAGAAGACTGCCGATGCTACTGGGTGCATGGATAGCCCCCCACCTCTCGTTTTTTAAAATTGGATACAGGATTTCACTATGCAGTTCTGACTTGTAGTGATTCTTCTGTCTCAGCTTCCCAGGCGCTGGGATTACAGGCTTGCACCACCACACCCTGTTCTAGGAACGACACACCTGAGGTTCTGGGACCCATGTGGCACATGGGGATCAAACTGTGGTCCTTGGACTTTCCAGGCAGGTGCTTTGACCACTGATCTATTTCCCCAGCCCTCTTTTATTGTTTTTTTTAATTTTTATTTTATTGGTACATTTTAGTATACATAGTGATACTATTAATTATAGTGGATTTGTACCTGTAAATGACATATCTTGCTTCTTGGTTTTTTCCTATACCCCTCCCCTCCCTTCAACCCCTCCTTCCTTCATTAGTTTGAAAAGATTTCTTTCTCTTGTCTTTGCTTCTATTGCCTTTTTTCTTGTCCCATTTTTCCTTTCCCATCCCCCCTCCCTTTTTCCCCTTCTCATTTCAACATTTATTTCCAATTTCTCAATATCTATTACACGTTTTTGTTCTTACACTTTCCTCACACCAAAGAAACAATGTGACATTTGAATGTAAATATCTGATTTAGTTCACTTAAGAGTATGATCTCAAGGTACCTCCATTTACCTGTAAATGCTTCAAGTTTATCTTTCTTTACAGCAGAGTAGTGCTCCATTGTATGAAAACACCGCATCTTCATTATTCATTCATCAGATAAAGGGATATTCGGCTGCTTTCAGGATTTAATTATTACAAACTGTGCTGCTACAAACATGGATGTACATATATTCCTATGTTATGATGCTTTTAATTCTTTTGGGAAGATACCAATAAGAGGAAAACATAGGTCAAATGAAACCTTTAGTTTTAGGTTTTTGAGGAATCTCCACATTGATTTCCGTAGTGCTTGCACCAGTCTACATTCCCACCAATAGTGGGAAAGCGTTCTATTTTCCTTGTAGCCTAGCCAGCATTTATTTTTTGTTTTTTTTTTTTTTTTTCCGGAACCAGGGATTGAACTCAGGCCCTTGCGCTTGCCAAGGAAGCGCTTATTCCACTGAGCCATCTCCCTGGCCCCATAAATACTTTAATTTATTTGTTTGTTTGTTTGTTTGTTTGTTTGTTTATTTATTTATTGGCAGAACCGGGGATTGAACTCAGATTCACCATGCGTTTGCCAGTCAAGCGCTTATCCTACTGAGCCATCTCCCCGGCCCCCCAGCATTTGTTATTGGTTGATTTTTTGATAATACCTGTACTTTCTGGAGTGAGATAAAGTATCAGCATTGTTTTAATTTGCAGTTCTCCAATGATCAGTGATGTTGAGCTTTTTTCCATGTATTTATTTCTATTTCTATTCCATTTCTATTTCTTCATCTGAGAAGTGTCTATTCATTTCAGATATCCACTTTTGGATTGGAGAGATCTTTAAATTTGAGAGAACTGATTTTTTTGAGTTCTTTATATATTCTAGATAGTACTCCTTTGTCAAAGGAACAGCTGCCAAAATATTTTTCACACCCTGTAGGTCACCCCTTCATACTATTGGGAGTTTATTTTGCTGTGCACAAGCTTTATAATAAGATGACATCCCAGTTGTTGATTTTTTTGTGATAGTTCCTGTGCGGTCAGTGTTTTATTTATAGTCCTTGCCTATAGCACTGTCTTCAATCGTTCTATTGCTTCTCACAGAACATTTAGCATTTCTGTTTTAATATTTAGATCTTTGCTCCATCTCAATTTTCATTCAGTACATAGTGAATTATCTGGGTCTAGTTTTAATCACTGGCATGATGGAAGTCAGTGTTTCAAGCACCATTTATTAAACACACCATCTTTCTTCACTGAATGTATTTGGCTCCATTGTCAAAGATACAGTTGTTCAGTGTATTTGGAATTGTGCCTGCATCTTCTAATCTGTTCTATTGATTCTCAGGTCTGATTTACATATTTGTACTTTTTCAATAGTATCAAGTTGTTGTTGCTGCTGGTTGTTGTTATTGTTTTAATCACAGTAGCTCTGTAGTGCAATTGCAAGTCAGGGATTGTGATACCCCTGCCTTGTCTTCCTTTTCTTTTCTTTTTTGCCTAGAATTGTATTAGTTATTCTAGCTCTCTTCTGGTTCCAAATGAATTTTATGATGATTTTCTGTAATTCTATAGAATATGTTACAGATATTTTGATCTTGATTGCATTGAATCTGTATAACAACTTTGGAAGTATGGCCATTTTCAACATGAACAAGGGATAGCTTTTTATTTTCTGCTGTTCTTTTTATAGTAGAAGTCCTTTTTATTTTAAAGAAAATAGAAACATCATGGATAACACACTAGGAATGAGACAATTTAAAAAGAAGATGATAGGTGTTCAACAATGGTTGTTACTTTGCACACTGTTGCCCTCAGTGTAGTTGCTCAGATTACCAGGCATAAGCATGTGAAATTGGTCAAAGTAAAAATTTTAAGAACTAAATTCTACCTTCAAAAAATAATAGAGGGGCTAAGGAGATAGCTCAGTAGAATAAGCACTTGCCTGGCAAACACAGGTTCCTGAGTTAGATCCCCAGTACCACAAAAACAAACAAACAAACAAACAAACAAACAAACAAACAAGAAATCCCCAAAACAATAGAAATTGTAGTACCATTGTCTTCCCTATCTTGTGTATATACATATGTGATTTTTTCCTTTTCTTCATCCCAATTGTTTATTCTTTTTGCTCAGTATCTTTCCATTTTACTATATCTATTGTACCTTTCAGAGTTTACTTACTCTTTCAGGTTCTTATACTAGGGAAACAATGTGATGTTTATAATATGGGTCTGATTTATTTTACTTATAAGTATAGCCTCTATTTGTACCTACTTACCTACAAAGGCCTCAAGTTTATTTTACTTTATAGCTGAGTAATGATCCATTGTACAAAAATAACACATCTTTTTTTTTTATTCATTTTTGGTTGATGGGTGCATGGGTTGTTTTCAAGATTTAGCTATGACAGATTGTGCTGCTAATAAAAATGGGTGCACTTATATCACCATGGCATGATATTTTCAATTCTCATGGAAAATTACCAGAAGGCCAATAGCTGGGTTGAATGGGATTTGTAATTCTAGTTTTCTGAGGAGTCTCCACACTGATTTCTACAGAGGTTGTACCAGTTTACACTCCTACAAACAGTAGACAAGGATTCATTTCTTTAACCATAGCCTCTCCAGCATTTGTTATTGGTTCATTTTTTGATGTTAGCCATTCTTTCTGGGTGAGACAGAACCTCAGTATTGTTTCAAGTTACATTTCTCAAATGTCCAGTGATGTTGAACAGTTTTTCATGTATTTATTTGCCATTTGGATTTTTTCCTCTGAGAAATGTGCATTCATCTCAGATGCCCATTTTTAGATTGGGTCTTTGAATTTGGGGACCTGATTTTTTTTTAGTTCTTTATATAATCTAGATAGAAGTGCTATGTATGAGTGATTGTTGGTCAAGATTTTTTCCCAATTTGTTGGTTTTCTTTTCACTCTGTTGGTGATCTTTTTTGATATGCAAAAACTTTTTAATAAGATAATATCCCAGTTGTTAATTCTTTGAATTATTTCCTGTGAGATTTGGCTTTTGTTCATGAACTTTCTGCCTATCCCTATGTCTTCAAAGAATCTACCTACTATCTCTTCTAGTAGATTTAGTATTTCTGTTTTAATGTTCATGTTTTTTCAGAAGCAATTTAATTTTAATCTCTTCAAACTCTCCTGATTCACGAATTCCTGTGCACGTGTGCATCTGCACAGATCACATCATTTGGCCTCATCCTGAGCTCTACCCTCCACAGGAGCTGCACCCTGACTACTGTGGTCAAAGCCAGTGTCCATGCAGCCCAATCTTGGCACCAAGCTTGTGGATATGGCTGTGCTCCCAAAAAGTATGCTGGTGGGTGCCCATCCTGGACGTGTCCACAGCCTGAGTGTTGCTACTGTACCTGTGCCACACAGGTGCCCTCTTTCTCACCCAGCTGGGATCACATGTCTAGGTACTTGTAGAGCCTGCAGCTCTTCTTCTCCTGGTTCCTATTGCCATGTTTTTTCCAGGGCTTCCCTGCCACATTCTTGGAGCTCACAGTGACTGTGGTCCCTGGGCCAGTGTCAGGCTGGTAGCCCATTACAGCCTGGACTCCTTTGTTCAGTGCCCTCACGTTCTCTTGATGGAAGAATATTTTGTCAACTATATTTTCGATCTGTTTCTCTTTTTTGTTTCTGCTTGGTTGCATTATTTCAGCACTGATCACTTTGTCCTCCAGTGTTTGCTGCTGCTGATACTGAAATGTCAGAGGGTCCATTCCCGGAGGAGGGTGGCAGTGCAGCAGTTTGCCTCTAATGTAGTCTTTCAGGATGTAGCGTCCTGAGAAAGGTTCATCTGGCCAGCTGTGTGCTGCCATGAATCCTCGCATGGATCCATATGCCGTCAACAATTCTTCTGAGGTTGGAGGCCGGTGAGGATATTCGTCTTCCCTGGGCTTTGGGATGCCTTGGGTGGCTACCACTCACTCGAGAACGTTCTGGCAAACAACTGACACAGGAGGAACATGGTCTCGCATCTGCTTGATAGAAAGAATTCCACTGCAGATCATCTCCACCTTAGACACAAAGAACGGCATCACCAGGCCAGAGCAGTCGCACAGGCAGAGGCCAGACTGAAGGTACAGGGTCTGGAAATGGTTGGTGTGGCCTGGCGTGGCAGACACAGGAACTTTCTTGTTGCTTTGGAAGGTTTTGATGGTGGAACTCTTACCAGCGATAGGGTAGCCCATCAGGCCCACGGTGAGCTCCCCTGCCTTCACCCTCTTGCCTGTGCAGCTGTTTGAAGAGCTCCAGCAGCTCCCACCTGGACACCAGGTGGCTGAGGTCGTGAGGCCAACTCCTGTGTGGGGTTTCCGCCCTGCAGCCCCTGGGCCTGCAGGACTCTCCCTGCAGCCCGGGCTGCATGCCTCCTCCTCGGCGTCACTACCCTCCTCTGAGCATGTATGCCAGTCCTCCTCCTTCTTCTCCTCTGGGCAGTCCTTTTGCTCGCTGTCATCCTCGCTAGTGGCCTAACTGTGCTGCGAGAAGGAAGGCCTGGTTCGCCAGATGGAGCTGTGTCATCCCTGGAGCCAGAGTCTGTAGACTCTGCTGTGCTGGGTTCTCCAGAGACGCTGTTCCCTGGCTCCTTAAAATCCCCATTCGGCTGGGTGCTTCCAGCCACAGCTAACCAGAAAATAAGCTGCACACCTTTTTCAAAGTATGCAACCTAGGAAAATGTATTGCTCCGCAATCAGGAGGTCCGACTTGTTAATTAGGAGAACGTTCTCTTTATTGGTGTCTATCTCTTTCACATAACATTCCAGATCCTGGAAACAGGAGCAGGTTTTAAGTATCTACTATCTGAACCACAATATCCCT
>NW_004524585.1:17497609-17507978 GCF_000260255.1 Octodon degus
CTTGACTTTGGTGCCCAAGATTGAATTTGCTATTCTATGTCTTTTCTGGATTCAGATACATTTTAGGAATATTTACTCTAGATCTGTGAGTCGTACTGATGGTATTTTGATAGTGCATTAAATGTATACAATAGTTTTGGGAATATAGCAACTTTCAAAATGTTGTTTCTTCCTATCCACGATCAGGAATATCTTTCTATTTTCTGAAACACTCTTCAATCTTTTTCCAGAATATTGTAATTTTAATTGTATAGAACTTTTACTTCCTTTGTTAGATTAATACCTAATTATTTTACTTTCTTAGATGGTAACATGAGGATGCTATTTCTCTAATTTCTCTTTCAGTGAGTTTATTTTTGGTGCAGAACAATGTTATTGAGTTTTGGGTGTTGATTTTATATCCTGCTATGCTAATGAATTTATTTATTCCTTCTAGGAGTCTCTTGGTTTTTTGGGTTTCCTGCTAGTACTTCTGTAAATAGTCTTTTTATGTCAAATTGTGTTGACTTTTTCATTGATGCCTATCGGTCTTTTGTTGTTCATCTTTATATCATCTTGTAGCTGTTGAATTATTATTCTCTGGTTCCTATTTATTTTTCAGAGATCTTTCCTTTCTTGGCCAGTAGCTGTAACAACATCTTCAAGGTCTGAAAGTCTATATTCAGTTTCATTCAAATTGTTTTGTCAGATTTTAATGGAAGCTTTGATTTCCAGGATATCTCTTTGAATCTTTTTCATGCAATCTATTTCTTTCCTATATTATTGGGGCTGAGGAGATAGCTCAGTGGAATAAGTGCTTGTCTGGCAAGCACAAGGTCCTGAATTTGATCCCTGGTACCACAAAAAAACAAAAACAAACAAACAAAAAAACCAATTATTTGCTTATATTATTCAAGGTTTCCTTCATTTTTGTCTGCTCCTCTATTTTTACCAATTTCTTCTTTAGGTGTGCTCAACAATTATTTCATTATGCTTGTCATTTTCTTTTATTAACCTCAGAGATTGTTTCTGATGTGATTTCCTCTATACTCACCCGGGGTAGTTCCTTTACTGTAGTTGTAATCATTTCAGATTTCTGGTGTGTGACTTGTAATTCCCTCTGTGCTGATGTATGGACTGGACCTGAGATTGCATTATACTCTTTCATCTTGCCATTTTGTATTTCAGACAGAACTCTTTATTTTTGTTTCTATGATAATCTCCATAAAATTTTGGTAGTCAGAAGCAATATCACTACCATGAAGGCCACTCTAGGAAGACTGTGTTCTTCAGCGATATCTTCTATGTGTCAGAGATTCTTGGTTTGTGTCTGTCCCAAGATTATGTCTTCTCAATTAATTGAGAGTAAGATTGTGGTTTTCTTTTGGCACTGTGATCTGTCTTTAGGTGTAGGGCTTTGGTGAGGTTATTACCCCAGCATTCCCAATATTGTTACTCAGATACCTTTTTTTGATCTCCTTTTTCAGAATGCTGGAGTTTTCAATGTAAAGGTCTTTTAATTCCTCTGTTAGATTGATCTTAGGGTTTTTTTGTTTTAAAGATGGTATTATGAAAGGTGTTGTTTTCTTGATTTCTCTCTCAGTAAGTTTGTTATTTTTGTAAAGGATTGTTATTAATTTTTGAGTGTTGACTTTGTATCCAGCTACATGACTAAATTTGATTATTAAATCTAGAGATCTTTTGATAGAGTTTTCTATTCTCCTGTGTAGAGTATTGTATCTACAAATAATGATAATTTAACATCTCCTTTTTCTATATTTATTCCTTTTATTTCTTTCTTTTGTCTAATTCCTGTGGCTAATATTTCTAGAACTATATTGAGTAAGAGTGGTAACAGTGGAAACATCTTTGTCTCATACCTGATCTTAGAGTGAAAGCTTTCCAGTTTTGCCAATTTAGTATGATTTTGCCTATGGGCTTATCATAGGTGGTTTTAATCAAATTGGAATAAAGACTTTTTATTTTGATTTTCTATAATGTTTTTATCATGAATAGATGTGGAACTTGGTCAAACATATTTTCAGTATCTATTCAGATGGTATATGGTTTTTGTCCTTAGCTCTGTTAATATGATATACCACATTTACTGATTTGCATGTTTTGAACACCTCTGTGTCTCTGAGATGAATCCCCCTTAGTCATGGTGTATAATCTTCTTGATGATTTGCTGCATTGCATTAGTCAGTATCTTACTGCGGGGTTTTGTTTTACATTCTTTAGGGAAAATGACCTATAGTTCTTTTTGTTTGTTTGTTTGTTTGAATCGTTCTCTGTTTTTGATATCAGAGCAATTCTTGATACCAAGATTGGGTTTGGTAGTGTTGCTTCCCTTTGAATTTCATTAAAGAGTTTAAGATGTAACAGCATTAGTTCATCTTTAAATTTCTTGTAGAATTTAGCAGTGAATCCTCCATGGCCTATGCTTCTTTGTTTGTATGTTTTTATTTACATTTTCAATTTCTTTGACTGATGTTGGGTATTGAGAATATTCTCTCTCTTTTTTTAATGTGTGTGTGTGTGTGTGTGTGTGTGTGTGTGTGTGGCCAGCTCAGCCCACCAGGGGACGGGGCTGGCTGGCATGTGGTGCTGGGGGATTGAACTGCGGTCCCTGTGCCTCGTTAAGCTTGTTCTAAGTAGGTGCTTTAGACCACTGAGCCATCTCACCAGCCCCTGAGAATATTCTTGATTCAGCTTTGGTAATTCATATGTATCTAGGAATATGTCTATTTCTCCTCTGTTTTCTACCTTATTAGAATACAGCACTCTGCACCTCTTTTCAGTTTGAACTCAGCTTCCTGATGAATTGAACTCAGCTCCTTGACCGCATTCTGATTTGAAACTTGTAGCCTTACCCTGACATTGGTTGTCTGTACATGGAGCCAGTCTACAGCTCTTCTGAGTTTTGAGCTCAGTTCACCTCTCTCTAAGATGGCTATTGGCCAATTGCCATCTTCTGGAGGATGTTTCAACCCAAATGTCTTACCAGCCATTTCAGTCTTCTGTATCCGCTGTTCTATTTCACTGGTGCATTACTCTGTGGAGGCCACCGGGCTCACCAGTGGTCATCATGTATCTGTAGGTTCAACCCTCTCCTCCCATGCAGTGAGCCAGGGCTCAAGGTGAAAGTTCAGTGTACCACCTCCTTCTTCACTGAAGTCTCTTTTTTAAAATCACTCTACCTGTGGGCTTCAGTTCTTGCTTTGGATCCTTGCTGAGAAACCCCATATATAAGTAAAGCAAAGTGTAAAATAAAATATAGATCATATGAAACAGAGAACTGGTTCTATTGCAAATGTGAATGCGACCATCTCCTCAATGCTGAAGTTCCCAAGGATGAATTCTTCAGTTCTCCTTCTCTACTTGTGTTCACTCTTCTGTGATATCTCTGTACTCTCACGTCTAATCCCTGAAGTTCTTTCTTCAAACTGGCACTCTATCAAACTCATTTATACAATTCCTATTAACATCTCCATTTGATATTTAATAGACAAAATAAAAGCAACTCTGCTCAAGACCTTGGATTTTCTTCTAATACTTGTTCTAACCCCATAACCATATAGTTACTAAAAACAAAAACACCCAAATAGCGGAACAAGGAAAAGCAACAGGAAACCAGAAATCATTCTTAATTCTTGTTTTTCCTCATCTACCACATCTAAGCCATGAAGAATTTCTGTTGACTTCATGTTCGAGACATTTCCTCATCCCACCATTTCTCAAGCCCTTCTGCTCTCATCCCAGTCCAAGCTTCCGCATCTTCTTCTGTCTTCATCCTTATAATTACCTGAAGCTGCATTTAGTGCTCCTATCCTTGCTAGCTAGAATCTATTATCAACACAGTGCTCAGAACGACCCACTTGAAGCATAACTAAGAACCAGAAGTACTTCTTCTCACATCTAGTAATTCCCACCCCATTTAGCCCAAAGCCGATTTTTATAAACATTGCCCACAAAACTTCACAAGCACAGCCAATTTCCCCTCTGCTTTTCGGACTTCACTCACTGCTCATTCTTGCTCCAGCCACGCTAGTTTCTTTGCTTTTCCTTGAATTTATCAGGCACATTCCTTCTTCAGGTATTTGGAGTGGGCTTTTCTTTGCCTTTAGTACACTGCTCTAAATATTGAGTGAATATACAACTTTACTTTAAAGTCTTTGACTGCCTTATTCACAACTAACCTCTGGCTTCCTGCATCACGTTAAATGGAGCCAAGAAATTTGACTGCATTATTTTCTGTATAGCAATAATCACTTATTAACATACTTAATATTTTATTACCTATCTATTGTCTGCTTAAACAACCTGAGTATGTAAGCGCCATCAGGCGCTACTGTTGCAGTTATGGCTGCTACTAACTTCCTAATACTAGAACAATGTATTTTTGGCAAGTGGTCAAAAGCTGCTCCTGAGTGACATAACAGACACTCAATAGATATTGTTGAATAAATTATTCTTTGTGAACTAAGAAGAGTATTTTCGGTATGGTATTGTACTAACTACAAACTTGGGGGGCGTTAGTCAACATGTATGAATGATTTCTATGAATAAATTTCTGTTCATCTGTAAAACTGATTTAAAAATATGGCATGAATATGCATATACATAGAGAAAACGTGGTCTTTGCCCTTTCAATTTTTTTTCAGTCACATTTTCTTTTGAGATGTATAGTTATGGAAATCACCTTGCTTCTTATTGCTCACCTACCACCGATAAGTACTGGAAAATGCTTCAGGTAAGCTAAAAAGTAAGGTTATATCTGTTTCTCTTCTCTTTAATATTCATAATTATTTTCTTTTTCTTCTCATTTGCAATACCACTGATACTACAAACTACAGAACTCAATATTAAAATGTTGCTGTTACTCAGAATTTGTGCAGCCACTACCTTCACCATTCACTCTTTCTTTTACTAAATAGTGGAGGAGATTTTATACTATATGCATGAACTGTCCAATGAGCAAAGGCCAGATGTCACTTTGAGTGACAGCCTTTCAGCTTGGAAACACTGTAACTCTGTTCATTAAATTGAGTGATTGTGTAGCTATGTGTCACTTTAACTTCAGAATACATTCCCTTGACTTCCAGTGTTTAGTCTACATTGTAGAGTTGATACTCTAAGGAAAGGGTGCTAGAAGACAAACACACGAACAGTATGAAGCATCTGTGAGCTGGGATACATATCCTCTGCACTTTGTTTGTCTTTAGCAAGTACTGATTTATTTTCTCTTTCTAAAATAAATAGATGGGATTTGTAATTCTGTTGAAAAGCAGACTTGTGAAGTCTCTAAGAGTAAAATTCACCTACTTGCAAATCTTGGGCATAGTTCATCAACAACATTCCTCTATTAGGATAGTTGAATGGAAATAATAATAAAGTCACAGCTGTTCTAGCCTGACTGTAGTTATCGTCCTGTGCAATGTAAAGATACCATTGCATGGTGGATTTGGCTGTGGGCTGTCTCATTTTAGGTTACTGAGTGTCAGTGCAACACCAGTGATGGGTTTGAAAATGAAGCGATTGGCTGAACTGGCCACAGGTGAGTCAGGCATTTTTCTTAGCAGCATGTAGTAGAGCTGCTTGGGCTCAAGTAGCCTGTGATATTCAGTGAAAACACATACATTGCCATGGAGCCACACAGTGGTGTAGTTTATTTGTTTAGTTCAATAAACTGTTAATAATTCAGAAGAATGATCATTATTCAGGGTCAGATTTGGAAGTAAGTAGAGAAAGCATCTCTTTTCATGGTATAACTGGAGAGGATTCCCGGTCATTTGTCTTTTTTCCCAATACCAGGGACATCCTATTATCAAGCCCATGACACTTAAACCAGGTATGAAAATTCATTCTTTTCCAACTTTGTTTTAGGGCAAAGATATGAATCCTGTTTTAGGAAGATGAATATGGCAGAGTGACTACACATTGACTAAAACTACTTTTTCACTCTTCTGGGAACACAGGCTACTTTCCTATTTATTTGAGTAGGGGCTATTATATAGGATTTTGGCCTAAGAAATTTAGTGAAAGTGATGGGTGTTACCTCATTGCTAAAGTGATGAAATGGGTATGTTGCCTGCATCTGCTGGCTGAAGACAGGCAGTAGGAGGTGGAACTACATGGGAGGAAGATCTTAGTAGGGATTGCTTCACCAGAAACATCTGTATTGGAATATAACTTGAATGTATGTTGGTGTGTTAAGTCATTGAGATTTTAGAATTTACTTGAAAATATCAGCTGGCATTATTGCCTCCAGTTAGTCTTTTAGCCATCTTCAAGTATTTTTTTTCCCTAGTGTAAGAACCTGAGAGAGTAAATAGGACTTGAAGGTTTCAATAGATACAGTGAGAGAGAAAGAAACTGTTCAAAGGAAAGGAAAAATTGGGATGAGGAAAAGGAGAAAAGAAGAAAGAAAGAAGGAAAACATGTACATGTATATAAACAGCATAGCTTGGATAATTGTGCTGCTTATTTCTACTGGTCTATTGAACAGTTAATGCTTAATTTTATGTATCTCTTTTTAAATTTTTACAAATAATTTTTAGCCTATTTTACCTGCTTATATTTGGTAATCTGAACAATTTATTTGAAGACAACTATATGCAGTATAACAACCACTATTGAATTTCTAGCATTTTGTTTAATAAAATTTTGATTATTTCTCCTTTTTATTTACTATTTTTTTGTATTCTTTCTTTCTATCTTTTTTTTAAAAGAAGATGATAAAGAGAGGAGAACTCTGGCATGAATAGGCCCAGTTGGGTTGTTCTTGAAGAGACAAAGTAGTGACAGGTGTGTTTCAAGTTGAGGCCGAAAGAGCAATATTATTTTTTTTCCTGGAGGGATTCTTTTATTTTTATTTTTATTCCATAATTTTATTGAGAAACAAATAGCAATGAGACAGTTTCAAACCAAATTGGTAGGACAGTTTCAATAATTAATGCATTGCATACATTCTTCCTAGTGGTTAATTACTGTATAAGATGCGGACATGATATCCTATTTACAAACACCATTAGAACAAATCCCTCTATTCATTAAGAGAATGTAACTATATATATCTATCCTAACCACTTTGAATACATGCAACATTGCTTTTGAAGGAATATTTGTTACTTACAACGTAAAGAATGAATTAAAAAGAAACATACAAGGTAACCTTAGTGTTTGTGCTGAGAAACTCAAATAACAACCCCACATAAAAATGGATAATTGGAAAGAAGAGGTGAAGTGAATAATGTTGATGAAGTGCGCAGATGAGCGTAGGGGATGTTTTTTGGGATGTGAGTGATACAGGAAATTGTGTATACTGGACTTGACATCAGGTGAGAGGTCAGGGCTTAAGGTTTTAGAGTTCTTGACGTCTACAAAATATCTGATACTAGCAGTATATGGAAAGCATGATGGTGGCATTTAGTTACTTTCCTTGTTGCAGAAAGATAATAAGTATGCCTGATGTTAAACGAGGAGAGGTTTATTTGGCCCAAGTCTGCAGATGTTTCAGACCAGTCCACTGGCTTAAGGTAGGGCAGCATGGCAGAAGGGCATCACAAAGGAGAAACAGTTCGCAGCACACAAGAGGCAGAAGGCAACAAGTAGAAAGCTATATATGGAGTCTGATATAGTAGTGAGACCCTATAGACCCTGTAGACCCTTTCCTAAAATACAAACAAACAAACAAACAAACAAACAAAAAAGCAAAAACAAAACAAAACAAAGCAAAGAAAGCTACATGTGACAAGCATGGATCCTCTCTCTGTCTCTTATATCTTATCCAGGCTATCCTCCCTCAGGGAGGGTAGCACTCACACCCAGGTCAGTCTCAATCCTAGCATCATGCCATGAATTGATCCCAGAAGCACAAGTTCCAGCTATCTCAAAAATACCCAGCTAGGGACTGCCCCTTAGCTCAGTTCTTTAAGTGGCTGCTTCAACAAAGCAGTCAGGCGCAGGTTGCTGTGGTTCGATTCCCACAACTCAAGCCAGCCAAACCTGCCATGAAGGCATTCAGAGCAAAAAAAAAAAAAAAAAAAAAAAAAAATTCTTCTGCCAAAAATACCCAGCTATGACTTCATGAGGCTTTGGGCAGAAGTCTAGATACAAGTCCTGACAAGGACACTATGAATAAGACAGAAATATAAGTTAATAAAGAAATTTTAAAAGTAGATAAACAAAAAAAGTAATGTAGCAATTTAGAGGAGAGTTTGTGGAGTCATTTATTTATGGACAGATGATTCATGTTGTAAATCAGAATGATAAAAGGCCCATTTGTTTCTTTTGTTTAGGCTGTTGCTTGGAATAATTTCTCCATATTGCTATAACATAACTTCAAAGGAGCAGCCATTGGAAGGGTCAAATGTAAGTCCAGGGCAAAGTAAGCTTGGGAAGGCAAAAGACATGTTAGGGTACAGCGCATGTTTTGATGGTAAGAACTTAAATTTGTTGAGTGTATTTCACACACCAAGCATTCTATGAAGTAGTGTAGAATGGGAGATGCTAATGCCACCACCCATCAACAAGAGTCCCAGCTGCCTTCGTGTGTCTCAGAGCAAGTGTCATGGTGTGAGTATTGAAGAATTTGAATCTTCTCAGGACTGTGAGGTTGGCTTCCAGAGAAGATGATGTTAAAGCAAAGTGAATTACACAGATGAGGTAGAAAATTAGCAAAGGCAAATACATTCTCCAAGGATACGGAAAATCTGAGAAATGGTTTGAAGTCATTGTGACAGGAGCTTTGAGTGGCAAGCCTGGAAAGATAAGGCCTTGGAAGCTTTCTTTGGGTGGAAGAGATGAATAGACACAGTTAGGGCTGAGCTTTGGAAATATTGTTCTCTTACCCTTGGGGATGAATAAAAGACAAGAGAAACTAGAAACATGGTGGCCATGTAAAAGATTATTGCAATTGTCAGATAAAAAATCCTGAGGGTCTAAAAGTAGAGGGGTTAGTATGTGGCAGAGAGAACAGATTTGAAAATATTTTATAGCTGAGAACACTGGATCTTTGTGAGGGACTGGCTATGGAAATGAGTAGAAGTTTGAAAAACAATTCAATACGGTTCCCTGAATTTGACCACACTGTAATAGATGTTGGGGTTGGGAATTGGTATTTGATATCTAACTTGTTATTTACTATAGTGAATTCCCAACCTATGAACAATGGTGGATTCATTCATAAGCCTGATAAAGTGAGTGTTATACACCTTGGACATAATGTAAAGCATAAAAAGAAAGTACATAAAACTACAGAAAGTCCCTACTGTGCAGTTCTGCTACACAGTATTGTACTGTACAGTAAATGCACAAAAGCACATCTGTGACAATGTCTTCCAGACACATGAATTAGTTCCACGATTTGTTTGTGTCTATCAGTATTTGTAATGTGAGGTCTGTATCCGTGAAAGTTTGCACTTGAATGTTCCCCAGTTGGGGCCTTCCTGCATATCCAACCTGGGGGACAACCTTGCTTCTCACTCAGAGAACATCTGTAATTTAGCTTCTCCTGAGTTCTCCCATACTCTCTCTCTTGGTCTATGAGATACTAACTGATCTGTCATCCTCCTATTTCCATCCATCTCTTTCCTTCTCCTGTGAATCTGGTACCTGCCACCTGTTTGCCTTGGCTTTAATACCATTGGCTGACTTGTATTTTCTGCAATATATCACACTTGCTTTTATCATTGTTACAGTATCCTTTCATAGGTATTTGTGGTGCTTGATACATTGTGTCAACTTGAGAAGTTAAAAGTTTATCTACATTGGCTCAGCAATTCCACACCCTAGGGCATGGAGGCCCCACCCTAGAGTGATTCATTACTTAGATATAAAAGTGGATTTAACAAAAAGATATAAAAGGGAATTGAGGAAAGATGGAACATTCCACTTCCTCAGAGGGATTCCAGCCTTTGCTGTAAGCTTGGACATCATCTTCTGGCTTCTAGGGCAGAATCTTTGCTCTCTGCCTTGGATCCTTCAGCCTCTGGTGAGGACTCTTCAACCTTCCATCGCAGATCCATCGGACTCTTGAGAAGGATTTGTATGGAACAATGCAGTGAGCTCCAGACATTGGACCAAACCCTTCAGTCTCCAGTGTGCAGAACCCTTTGAGTGCTTCCTCATCCAATTCTGTGGCTGACTGTCATAAGCTAATCTTGTAATTTTTTATACATTTGTACATCTTATGTTACATCTGTTCTTGTGACATAATGTGTTCCTCTAGTAAATCCCTGACTGGCACAGTATTTATTTTTTTTCTGATTTTTTTTAAGGCCCTCACCTAGATGTCATATTTGAGTGGCATATTTGGAGATACTTTCCATGAAACCCTACGATGTCCCTGCTCTATCCTCTTTTCTGCTTAATTTTTTTAAAATTATTT
>NW_004524585.1:17508526-17517197 GCF_000260255.1 Octodon degus
GGGGATTGAACTCAGGCCCTTGCACTTGCCAGGCAAGTGATTATTCTACTGAGCCGTCTCCCCATTATATCAATGTGATTGGCACACATTAATTTCTTAATATTTGTTGAATGAATAAATATCCAGAGAAATGAACCTATAAACCAAAAGGCCAAAATAGGGAAAATTATTATTATAAGAACATAAACCTTTAAGAACTATTTTCATATTATTATGAGTTACAATTATATTCATTAATATATCTGCAAAGGACTTTCAACAATGTTTAAAACTACTTCAATAATAAGAGAAGAATATCATTAATCTTCTCTTCTGGAGGGTTAACAACTTATGTTTGCAGACCAAAAATTAGAGAAAAAGAAGGGCTGCAAGGACAGCCAACATTTTGGCCTTAGCTTTCAAGGTCAGTGAGGACTCAGGACATTGGAGAACCTGTGCTGTAACATACTGTAACTCAGTTGTGTCCCAAATTTACTGATCAAGGAGATTATGAGGCCACAGAGGAGAGTGATTGATGACGTAGAGTGTGCTTAAGGAGAGTCACATGGAGAGAAAACATTCTCTCAGGTTTTCACAGAGAGCAAATTGGTCAAGTGATGGTCGTGACTCATCCACATGGCTGACAGAGACAAAGGATCTACAAAATGCAGTACAGGGTTTCAGGATAAATCCTGAGGGGATTTGACTGACCTTGTCAGATACAAAAGTTACATTTCTAATTGTATAGGTCTTGCTTTATATTGTCTTAATCATCTAGCAGAAAAGTATAAAAATGAGATATAAAACGTAAAGCCATATTAACATGCTGAGCTGTAAAAGGCTCAAGTCAACAATCTCTGACACTGCCAGTCCTATGGATAACTCACTACTATTATGGACTACTGGACTATATTGGATCATTTTGCTGAATTCATGTACCTACAATATTTAAATGGCGATAGAATACCCATCTCTGACAAAACTAAACAAAAAAGGGGGACACAAAGGAAGGACCATTTGGTATCTGTATATACAAAATAGGATAGATATACTAACTATTTTGCTACTTTCTCTTAATTCAATGAGAAGAAAGATTTGTACTAATAGTGTTTGGACAGGATATCATATCTGTATCTTATACTATGAATATCCATTATGAAGACAACAATATGCAATGTATTAATTATTGAAACTGTCCTACTAATTGGTTTTGAAACTGTCTCATTGCTACCTGTTTCTCAATAAAATTAATAAAAAAGATATATAATTATTGTTCATTATCAAGTATTGCAACTGGGGTTATGGGAAGAGTTGTGAGGGTACACATGGCATCAAAAGCAGCAGCTAAGAAACTTATCCATTGGATATGGTGAAAAGGAGAATCAAGGGAAACAATTGTACCGGCTCTATGAATCCCACATCCACCTTGCAAACTAATGCCAGGGGTTAATGGGAGCCCTTGATGATGGGCTCAAAGATGTCCTCAGATTCATGCTTCCCTCAGAGAGCAAAATGGAATTAATTCTAGGCCGTTCTTCCCCTTCATCCATTCCATTGAGTATTACATGGTGATACATGTCATTACTCTCCATGATACGCCAATGATATTACTTGAAATGTAAGCTTTAAGGAGATGTGTACTATAAGATGAATGAAGAATAAGTGGGAGAAATTATTACTGTGTCTTCTGAATTAAGGAACTGTAACAGTGAAAAAGGTGAAGGCAATCAAGTCGATCTCATGCATTACATAATTGAGTCATCCATTTGTCAACATTGAATTTTTCCTTTGTGCTAGTCACTGTTTTGGATAGTAGCAATATGGGATTTATTTTTTAAAATGCTAGCTCATTAAGCAATAAAATTCTGCCTGTAATTGGAAGCTACAAGCATGCAAATGAATAATTGTTTTACTGTGCAAAAATGTTACAGTAGTTTTTCAAAAGGTACTATGGGAAGCAACAAATAAAAATGTCGAGTCATGAAAACAGGCTGTCTGTAGAATCCAGGCTGTAACTATGGAAAACTAATATGTGAGAAGAAAAGATAGTATCCCAGGTTCTCTCTCTCTCTCTCTCTCTCTCTCTCTCTCTCTCTCTCTCTCTCTCTCTCTCTCTTTCTCTCTGTCTATCTGTGCACATATGGAAAAATAAATCCACACATGTTTTTGACAAATTTTGGACCAAATATCAAATTGATTGCTCAGTTAATAAATGATGAAATAGCTTCATTGAAGACGGTTCAACAGCCAAAACTTGTGTGTGATGTACAGGCACAGGACATTGGTTAGGGACAGTACCTTGAAATTATTGATTTATAGCTGAAGATCAATGTGAATTAAACCACTCAGAGAGTATATAGAGAGAACAACATTGAACAAAGTTTTAATAAAGGTGAATGGAGGAAGAGAAGACTAGGAACAGTGTTGGAAGAATGTTCAGGAAGTCTAGATAGAACCAGGAGTCCAATTTTGAATATCAAGAAGGGAATATTTTTTTTTTAATTTTTTTTATTTTAGGGAAGGGTCTACAGGGTGTTCAGGGTCTCACTACTCGATTGGACTCATAGTGATCTGCCTGTTTATAGCCTCCCAAGTGCTGGGATTGTAGGCATGCGCCACCACAGCCAGTCTCAATTGCTTTCTCAGTGTGCCGCAGGGGTGAGGCTGGCACAGCAAGCCCAGGAATCCAACCCTTGGCCTCTGACCCTGCTTGCAGACGCTTTAATCTGCTGAGCTATTTGGCCTTCCTTAAGAAGGGAAAATTTTAAAGAAAAAATCACAAAGCATTAAGTGAAATAATTGAAATGAAATATTATTAATTTAAAAAATATTGCAAATGACTAATTGATGACCAGACTCAAATTAAAAAAAAAATCCTTTATTTATGTATTTATTTGGTACAGGGTCTGGCTCCACAGCTCAGAACTCTAGTGATCCTCCTGTCTGAGCATTCCCAGTAATGGAATCACAGGGGTGTGCCACCATGCCCAGTTTTAGTAACTGATGCAGCATGCTCTTTTGGTTCTGTCTTAGCATGTGGTACTGGGGATTGAACCCAGATTCTTGTGCTTGCTAGGCAGGTGCTTAGACTGCTGAGCTATCTCCCTGAGCCCAGATTTAAATTTTTAAAGTGGATTTTTAATCTTCACAATATTGGCAATATTTTTACTTCCAAAAAAGTAATTCAGGAGCTAGAATAATAATATTAATAAAAAACAAAGTATCAAATTTCTAGCATGGCCTTCCCTTTGTGTCAGCAAACATAATACCTGGTTTTTATTAGCTCAATAAAATTGCAAGATAATTTTTCCTCAAAAAATCAGGTTTGGATGAAATACACATGATTTCTGAACTTTCAAAATCTACTCTGTAAGGAATAAAAGCATAATAGGAATAAAACTGATCCAATTTTTATAGGATCTCTTTTTTCCCTCCAGGTCTCTTTTTCCTGCCATCTTTACTAAAGTTTCTCTGGTTTTCAAAATCCCACTGGCATATTTTTGCCTTATATAACATTCGTCTTGTAGGCTGAGATATTTCTACAGGGTCAAATCACAGAGTCTAATAAAATGCAGATAATGGCATTTTTGCCTATGTGGTGAATTTATTGACGAATGAACTTAGGGAGACACACTACAGGGCAAGAGGAAGAGCTGGCACTAAGGAGGTTAAGGAGGCTGACAGGCAGCAACGCGATTACTGGCTGGAGGAAACGTGGATGAGTTGGTCTATGTCTAATCCTTTTGTGGCTTCCTGTGTGACACACTGTAATGAAAACACCACCGCAAATTATAAGAATCATCCAAATACACTACCAGAAGTTGTTTTTCTTCTGAGTGTTTGCCATCCAGAAGTGAACCGTGCTTTTCATGGCAAGTACAGAACGCTTGCCTTCCGACAGATTTACGCAGGCGCAGGACGGTTAGTGTGGTAAGGAAGTTGTCCCTTCTGAAGGCCACAGATCATGGATCTAGAGCTACAGGACAGTAGTTTTCATGTGTTAGATTAGAAAAATTGATTGAAAGTCAGATGCTCCCTTTGGAGAAAAAAGTCATGCTGTCTTTTGAATGCCAGCTATTTGGTTTGAGTATTGAAGAGAGTTGCGCCATTTTCATATTTGCCATTATTTAAAAGATTTTGTAAGTGCGATGCATCATTCTTTTCTATAAAATTGGTTAAGCATTTAAGTCCTCCTGGAGATTTATGTGCTGGTCATCTGCTTGGGCCAGCTAATACAGCTCGAAGTTTTTCTCGAAATTAAAAGAGCTCGACAAAAATTCCTATTCTAAACTACAGTGTTAGAATAACAATAGATTTACCGGTGAATGTGTTTAAAGATTTTTCTTCTCTCAAGAGCTCCAGAAATATGTTCTCTTACATAGGAGGAATCCAACTTGGGGAACAATATGCAGCAGCGCAATTCAGATCCAAAGGGCAGACGCCAGAACTTCTGTCCTTTCCAGCAATCTCGCTTCTGCCCCCTCCGCCCACTTTCTATTTGCCACAAAAAAACTATCTTAATTGAGCCTCATAACAATTTGAGCAGGCAACTATTTTTAGCTTGGAGATGACTTATATAAGATATCATAGAAACAACCATCACAAGCTGAACTGCATTTCAGATTTCTCACTTCATGTTAGGCTTGTTGTCTGTTAGCCAACTCACTTTTTAAAGAGAAATTAAGATTTTTCTTAGGAAGAAAAATGAGATATTGTGTGATGTATACCTGTATTTTATTCTGTATATACACATGTATTTTATTAGCATCAACATTTATCTCAAAGTCAAAACAATATGAAACCAAATGAAATTTTCTTCTATCAGTTAAATGTATTATGGATATATTTTTAATGTGTCCACAGCACTAGGCAAAACTGTTTCAAAACAGCTGAACTCTGCCCTAATTTGTTTTTTTTTTTTAATTTTATTTATTTATTTATTTGAGAGAGAGAGAGAGAGAGAGAGAGAGAGAGAGAGAGAGAGAGAGAGACCAGCTCAGCCCACCAGGGGGCGGGCTGGCTGGCATGTGGTGCTGGGGGATTGAACCGCGGTCCCTGATGCTTTTGCTAAGCTTGTTCTAAGTAGGTGCTTTAGACCACTGAGCCATCTCTCCAGCCCTGCCCTAATTTGTAAGGAGTTTCTTTTTCTTAAAATTAGGCAATGTGGCACTTGCATTAATGTAAGACAGAGTGTAAGACCTTCCACAAGAAAAGTAAAAGCTCCCAAAGGGCTCAAGGAAGGTGAGAACACACCTACTTGGAGCAGTCCAGGATGTTTTGCAGGGAAACTTTTAAAATATTTTTTAATTTATTTTAATGAGAAAAAAAAGATAAAATAGCAATGAAAATGTTTTAAAACAGGTTAGTAGGATGTTTACAGTAATTGATATATTGCATATTGTTGTCTTTGTACTAGTTATTCAGAAGACAAGATGCAGACGTGATATCTTGTCTAAACAATATTACTACAAACTTTTATTTGCTGTGAACTAAGAGAAAGTAGCTGTATATCTATCCTAACTCTCTTGTATATACATATATATTTTTTTCTTCCTTTTTTCACAATAAGCTGTCCTTTATTCACACTTTTGTGAAGTTAGCAATGCAAGATACTAAGTTGTCTAGCAGCTGATAACTATCCTTAACCAGACAGGATGTTCATCTCAGGAGAGAGGCAGCTTGTTTGTTTTAAGCACTGGGCCAAGTCCCACCTATATATATTTGATCAATTTCCTAGCTTCGTGGCTCCCAACATATCCTCATTTTTCGTTTTGTTTTTTTTAGAGATGGGTATTCCACTGCCGTTAGAGAAGCTATATTTGGACAAGTCTTTAAAGGACCTTTTCATACTTGAAACCAATCTAAAGATTGCAGGTACTTGAATTCAGCAAAATAAACCAATATAGACGAATAGTCCTTACTAGTAGTGAGGTATCAGCACAACTGGCAATTGTCAGAAGTTGTTGACTTGAGCCTTTTAAAGTCAGCATATTAATATAGCTTTACCTTTTATTCCTTGTGGTTATAATTTTCTGCTGAATGGTTAAGACCAAGTTAAAGCAAGACCTATATAACTAAAAATGTAACTTTTTTATCTGACAAGGACAGTCAAATCCCCTCAAGATTTATGCTATAACCATGTATAGCACCTTGTAGATCTTTTGTTAGTGTCAGCCATCTGGATGAGTCACAGCCATTGCTTGACCAATTTGCTCTCTGTGAAAGCCTGAGAGAAATTTTTCTCTCTAGGTGACTCTCCTTGGGCACACTATACATTGTTGATCACTTTCCTCTGTGGCTCCATAATCTCCTTGATCAAGAAATTTGGGGCATCACTGAGTTATAGGATGTCACAGCACAGGTTCTCTTATGTCCTGAGTTCTCACTGACCTTGAAGTGTTAGGACCAAAATATTGGCTATCCTTGTAGCCCCTTAATTTTTTTGCAGAGAAGCATTTTGTAAGACTGGTAGAATTTTAATAAGTGTGAGGCATGTCCAGTAAAATAGGGGGAATTTCAGCAGAGTTGTTTTTATTTTATTTATTTTAATCTTTTATTTATTTATATGTTTGGTTCAGGGCCTTGACTCATAGTGTCTCCGGTCTCAGCCTCCCCAGTGCTGGGATCACAGGTGTGCATCACCATGCCCGGTTTCGGTGGCTGGCACAGTGTGCCTGGCGCTCAGAGCCAGCCCAGTATGCAATACTGGGATTGAACCTGCATCCTTGCTCTTGCCAGGCAGGGGCTTAGACCACTGAGCTATCTCCCCAGCCCCAGAGTTGTTTTTAGACCTTAAACTGAGTAAGAGAATGGAGAGAAATTTTATAGTTTACCCTAATAATTTATTAAAACTATAACTACTTTTGGTTCTCTGCAAAAGAGACATAAAATATACCATAATTAAATCTAGGATGCCATATTGTTAAAGATTTTCTTCACTGTGTCACCAAAATAATCTGAAATAATGTGATGTCCTGTGCATGAGTGGGAACTGGAAAACAAGCAAGAAAAACAGAACCCAGAAAACAACAGCAACACCACCTTGAGTGTATATGCCGTTGGCCTTTCAAGATCAGTTATTTCTGAGAGGAAATCATCTCTTATCTCATGATTAAGGTCTCTTTATAGAGACCTGATTAATAACTGATGAAGACCTCCTCAGAGGCCTGTTGACTTCTATATGTGCTGCTAAAGGGTGCACGTGCTTTTTGTTGCTTTGATAAAAAGAATTTAGCCTAAGCTAAAAACAGTATCATCTTTGCAGTTTCTCCTTTTTTTTTCTGCTTCTTAGAACAAAATGACAGATTATGAAAGCATGATTCTGGAATTGTAAAATGAATATTGACTAATGAAATGAAGGAGAAAAAATGTTTTATAATTACAATCTACAACTTCTTAAATAATTTCTCCTTAAATATAGTTACATATACAGAGGCCTTCTGATTTTTGTGCACATTGTAATGTTATTTTGCATCTGATTAAAAAAAAATCTCTCAGTTCATTGTGCCAGAATGTCAGAGACTCATTAGGAAATACTGAGCACTTATGGCATGAAGTGAGTGAGAACAGGGGGTGCTCTGAGGATCGCAGCCTGTATAGCAAACATGTGGCAGCTCCCCAAGGGCATCCCTTGTCGGTGTAACAGAGGCCGAATTCTATCCTTTACTAGAAGAGATCCACCCATGTCTCAGCATGGTTTTCCAGGAATTCTTACCCAAAAGTGTTTAAATTGTTAGCCTTTAATTGTGTTTTACCTAATATGCACACCATCAATTTTAACAAGGGGAGAAATTAAGGATAAAGGGACTTTTCAATGGAGAACACTGAATTTGAGATTGTTCCAATTGCTTCTGCTCAGTATTACTATCAGGCTGATTTAGGTAAGGCTTGAATGATCTTCATGGGCCCAAATTTAACTCCTGAGGAGGAAGAATGGAATTTTCTTCTGAAGTGAAATCATGGCTTCATCTCATGATTAGGTCTCTTCTAGTCTGGTTTCTGTTGATTTGATAAAAGAAGTTTCATCTACGTTGAGAAAGAACTGGTTAATCCATGATAATCAAACACTTAAAAAGTCCTGCGTTTTAAATGGCTCAAGTTCTTTCAGAGTTCAGTGGTTTAAGAAAAGCATTTACAGAAGATTCTGAGTATTTTCCTTCCCGTATCAGTTCCTTACTTTTCTTTAAGTTTTTTTTTTTTTTTCAAGAGCAGTTTTAGGCTCGTAGTAAAATAGAGCACAGAGTACAACCCCCTCCCCCCGTACACACTCAGCCTCTCCCTCATCCACATCCTGTGTCAGAGTGGGACATGTGTTACAGTCCCAGAGCCTTCCTTGACACATCATTGTCACCCAGAGTTCACAGTTTACAATATGGTTCGCTCTTGGTGTTGGATATTCTCTGGGTTTGGACAAATGTATGAAGAAACATCCACTCTTGACATGTTCAAAGTGATTTTATTGCTCCCCAAATCCTCTGGGTATTTCCTATCCAGCTTTACCTCCTGTCCCTAGCAACCACTGTCTTTTCTATGCCTCCAGTTTTGCCATTTCCAGAATGACATATAGTTGTAATTGCACACAGTGTAGCCTAAAATGGGCTTCTCCCAATTAGTATTTGATACTTGTTACTTCATGTCCTTTCATGGCTTGATCTTTCTCTGTCTCTGTCTCTCTCTGTCTCTCTCTCTGTCT
>NW_004524585.1:17517297-17521137 GCF_000260255.1 Octodon degus
CATGGCTTGATCTTTACTTGTTACTTCATGTCCTTTCATGGCTTGATCTTTCTCTGTCTCTGTCTCTGTCTCTGTCTCTGTCTCTGTCTCTGTCTCTGTCTCTCTCTCTCTGTCTCTCTCTCTCTCTGTCTCTCTGTCTCTCTCTCTCTCTCTCTCTGTCTCTCTCTCTCTCTCTCTCTCTCTTTCTCTCCCTCTCATTATATATGTGTGTAATATCCCACTGCCTAAATGTAATAGAGTTTATCCATTTACCTGTTGAAGGACATCTTGGTTACTTAAGTCATGAATAAAGCTGCTGTAAATAATCTCTGTACTGGTTTTTGTGTGAAGGACAAATTTTACTCTTTTCAGGTAAATAGAGAGGAGTATGAATGCTAGAATTTATTGTGAGGTTTTCTTCAGTTTTTTAAGAGCCACCACAATGTTCTAAAGTGGCTGTATGAGGTTGCATCCCCATCAGCCCCAAGAGGCAGCTCCTGTAACCACGTCCTCATCAGTGTTCCGTGCTGCCAGTGCTGTGGGTATTTGATCCTTCTCATAGTTGTGCAGTAGCATCCCATTGATTAAATTCACATTTGTTTACTGTAAATGTTTATGTGTTACTTGTGTATCTTTTAAAATTAGGTGTCTATTACATATTTTATCCATGCCTTTTTTTTTTTTTTGGTGGGTCACAACTATGTTGTGCAAGTGCTCTGCCCCTGAGCTACATCCTCATCCTTTATGCTGTCCATTGCTAAATCAGATTCTTTGCTTGCTTGTTGTTGAATTTGGGGGGTTCCTGATATCAGTGGAGTCCTTTATATGCTGTCTTTTGGTATCACTGTTTTCCACTCTGTGGCTTCCCTCTCATTGTCTTCATGCAATCTTTTGCAGTGCCAAAGTTGTTAACTGCTCCAAAGTCCAACCAGCCAGTTATTGCGGCCATGGATCATGCCTTTGATAGTGTACCCAAAACTCACTGCCATCGCTACAGTAGTATACACTATTTGTCTTGGTATTTTCTAAGAGGTATGTAATTTGGTGTTTTGCATTTAGGTCTGTGATCTATGAATGCTGTGAATGCTGTGCCTGGATTCATCTGCTTGCTCCTGGAGATCCAGTAGTTCCGGTACCACTCGGTGAAAAGATTTTCTTTTCTCCATTGTATTACTGCTTTTGCTCCTTTGCAGTTGACTATATTTCATGTATTTAGCTTCATTCTTGGTCAATCCATTCTGTTCTCTTCTGTTTTTCTAACTTTTGCCAATTTGTGGTGATTTTTTAAATAGAATGAGTTATTCTAGATTTATGGAAATAATGAGAAAGCTCTTCCTCATGTTCTTCAGAGAGCTCAAAATGCTGTTACAGTAACACTTTCTTAACCCTCTGAGATGCAATTGTCAAAATCAAATTTAATGATTGTGACAGTGAGCCGTGACATGAAATGAGCAGGTCTAGAGTTGTGGTCTAGACGTCTATTCCTTGTGCGTCTTTTTTTTCAGTTCTCACTCCACCCATGCTTTTGACTGGGACAAATGAGAAGGTGTCTTGATAGCTCGTGCACTTAAGATGAATTAGGAGGTTAAACTAATTGTGCTGAAAGGAAAGGAGTTGGTGGGAGGGCTTCTGCACACCAGTGACTTTGCCTGAGGACAGAGTCCAGTGCTTTTCTCATTCTGGTTGGCCAGAAACTTATGTGCAAATGTATTTAGTGCAAATACAGTGGCTGACTCTTGTCTTTAAGTGCTCATGAAGCATCTTTCTCAAACTGCAGGTTGTCTGTCCTTACTCTTCAGAAAGTAATGATTCCACAGGTTTGACTAGGTCCCAGCAATCTACATTTTGAGCAAACTTTTGATGCATACATTGAGCTGAAAACACTTTGAGAAACACTGACATAGAGGTAGTTTAGTCTAATAAGTCAAATACTAGGGGTCCGGGAAGATAGCTCAGCAGCATAAGTGCCTGTCTCACAAGAACAAGGTCCTGAGTTTGATCCCAGGTACCACACACACATACACACACACAGACACACACCACACACACACACACACACACACACACACACACACACACAATCAAATACTAGAGATTGGAAATAAGCCAAAAATAAGTAGCGTGGCATATGCTAAGTATAACTTACAATTCATGCTCTTGCTAGGGAAAGTGTACATAATTAAACAGTGTAATGTTTCTGAGAGACAGTAAGATTCTCCATTAGGATCCTGGAAATATGAAGATGGATATGTTCACAGAAGGAACTAATAGATAAGAAATCTGTAACTAGGCTAACGAGAAGGGGGTGAAAGTGCCCCAGCTTTTCCCCTGCTAAGTATCTTACCTAAAAATTGAAAACACCATCTCACAATGCTGTATGTGTACTTTTGTTTATAGCAGCCTAGTTTATAGTAGCTAAATCTTGGAAATAGACTTTAAGCCCATCAACAGATCAGTAGATTAAAAAATGAAATATTTATTTACAATGGAGTACTATTGTACCATGAAGAAGGATAAACTTGAGTCATTTGTAGGAAAATAGATACACCTTGAGACCATAATTTTGGTTTTTTTGGACCAGGAATCAAACTCAGGACCTTGCCCTCACCAGGCAGGCACTGTGCTGCTGAACTATATCCCTGGCCCTGAGGCCACAATCTTAAGTGAAGAAAATTGGACACATAATTTTAAATATGACATTGTTCCTCTTGTGTGTAAAACCTAAAGAATAAACAAGGAGCATAATGGAGGGTAAGTATTGGGAAGTGGAAAGAACTTATTGAAATGGCAAGTGGAGTTATGTGGGAGCGGTGAAAGCAAAAGAGAAGGGAGGGGAATACAGGGAAACCTCGCTTTGGTAAATGGGGAGGGGAAGGAAGGTGGGAGGGGAAGGAAGGTTGGGGGGTTGGGCTGGGGCTAGCGGAATGGGGGAAAGAGAAGAATTCCCATGTGTACAGGCACAGAATCACTACACTGATTGTGACCAATATGTGTGACAAATCAGCAATCGCAAAAGATAAAGTTAGGAAAGTATTGCAAGACGAGAGCATTAGTGCTCGTGATCAATATGCTTAGCCCTCCAAATCTGCTTTCCTTTAGCACACAGGGTTGGCAGCCCTGACGTGGAAATTTACTTGACAGATAATTTACTTCCAATGGCTGGCAGTTTCTAGGAAACACTGCTAGAGTCAAAATTGATAGAATGCGAAGGTGGCGCTCATTTCAAATTCTAAGGGCTCGTCTTGTGGTCGCTAACTGTTTTGTATGACTCAGTTTCTTCTTTAGCTATCTTTATTAAAGTTCTACCCAAGGGACCTGGAATGTACCTCTTTGTTTGTGTGCCAGTCAGCAAATGTGTTTTTTCCACCCAACAAAGAACCTGGTTCATTCCCAACATAGAGCTTATGAGGACCCTTTTTCATTTAGCAGCACACTGCTGAATGTGTCCTAAAAGTTTTCAAACTTTATTTGAAAAAAGATTTTTAAAAGATGGCAACTTCAAACCCTTTATTTGTCAAATTGAATGGAAGTGGATATTTTCTATTTTAAAAATTTAAGGTCTTTAGTGTTTTTCAAAGAATGTAAAAAAAAAAAAATCCGACACCCGTTATTAAATATGTAATTAAACCTATTTTTGGTAATAACTAATTTTATTATTAGCTTTTCAGGAATGATGTGAACAAAGCCTTCCTATGATTTGTTCCTGGAAGATAAATGTCAGCTGTCAATTTTATCCGAGCTGAGATCTTTTCATGGTGAAATCCAACATAAGTATCTCCTCCTCCAGCTCAGGAAGTAATGTGTTCTGAGGGCTGCAGCTTGATTTATTCCTTTAACAGCTATTTACCGAGATGCCACCTC
>NW_004524585.1:17521237-17543258 GCF_000260255.1 Octodon degus
AAGAGCGAGTCATTCACACAGTTACAAAAATTACACAATGCGCTATCATAAGAAGAAGAAAATAAAAATTTCTCCTCCTTTTACCTTCTGCATTCAGTTCCCTAGAATGAACTGTTTTTTATGTATTCAAAGGTATACATGTTATGTATTCAAAGTTACGTGGGCAGTTTTTAAAGAATTACAAGTATACAAATGTATATGTAGAAACATTTGCATATGTTACAACCAGAGGAGACATTAATAGAAGCAGTTTGCTAATAAGTTAAAGGAGGTATAATTAAGGGGAAGACATTTTCTATCACTGTCCTAAAGCTAGGAACTAGAATGTGTCCCTATCGGTTGTCTACATTTATCTTATTTATTCATTTATTCATTATGTATTTTAGGACAGGGTCTACAGGGTCTAACTGTGTAGACTAGACTCGTAGTGATCCTCCTGTTTACAACCTCTCAAGTGCTGGGATTACAGGCTTGTGCCACCATGTCCAGTCTCAATTGTTGCTGTCTCAGTGTGCCCTGGGGTGGGACAGGCATGGCAGGCCCAGGGATTGAACTCCTGGCTCCTGCATCTGCTTAAGCAGGCTCTTTAATCTGCTGAGCTATTTGACTAGCTCTGGTTGTCTACACTTAAAAGACAATCTAGATATCTTCTTTTTAAGTTCACAGCTAGTAATCAATGGTCTTATATATGTGCATTAAATGTATGACACAAATATACCGTATGTTCATACCTGTATACCATCAGTACTTCAAAAGCTAAAAGTGAACCTAGATAGCTATTATTGATATCCAAAAAGTCAAGTTTAAGCTCTACATGCTGATCAAACTTAGAAAGTATACATTATATCATGCGTAGTTTAGATACATTTTAGCAACCAAATTTTATATGTTCTCTTTGTGAACCTTTGCTGTTCTTCAAGAAATTTTTATTGTGTTATCATTTTTACTTGAGAACTAGAAAACTAGTTGGATAGAAAATAACTTGCATTTCTTTGCAAGTTCCGTTATGACTACTTTTCATTTTGTTTGTTATTGAATGAATTATATGCACTCTAACATACCATCTCAGTTACTATACATTGAGATTTAAGTACATGACAACAATTAAATACGTACATCAAAGAATCCAGTAGTATTTTAGAATGTTCCTGAGTAATTGATTTTATAAGCTAGGGAACTTCTTGTCATAAACAAGCCCCTAAATTTCAGTGACTAAATAAAATAGAAGTTAGCTCCTGCTCATAGCAAAGTCTAAAGCAGGTTTGTATTTCTGGCCAGTAGACAGATGTCTTCCATGGAGCGATTCAGGGATCTAGGCTTCTCTATGAATCCATAATCCCTTAGGACAGGTGGGGTCTCTGCACCTGGCCCATAATGGGAAAATACTTAATACAATTTTTCAACTGATTAATTGCTCCTAGGAGAATATCAAATTAGACATATGTCTGTAGTTTTAGGGAATAGTCCTTAATCTGAAAGAAAAAAATGTGTATGTAAATTAAAGGTGGTGGTGATAGCAATGAGAAAGAAAAAAATAAAGAAGGGTCATATATTAAAATGAACTGTGGGAATCTTATCAGGAAATCTATTAGGGTTCTTTTCCTTTTCCTCTTCATCCTTTTCCCTCTTCCTTCTCCTTCTCCTCATTCTTCTTCCCTTCCTTCTCCTTCATAAAATAAATTCATACTGTGTAAGAATTTGTGAACCTGGTGTAGAGTCGTGATGGCAACTGGGTGTTGTGGTTCCGCCTGTCACCCTACCACTCTGGGAAGTCAGGGCTGCAGGATCTCAAGAACAGCCTGGTCAGCTCAGCATTTATCAAGAGCTTGTCCCAAAAGCAAAAAGAAAATGTCAAGTGGATGGAGTTTCAACTCACAGCACAGGCCCTGGATTCAGTCTTCTGTGTTGCAAA
Organism: Octodon degus; assembly: GCF_000260255.1. NCBI lineage: Eukaryota > Metazoa > Chordata > Mammalia > Rodentia > Octodontidae > Octodon > Octodon degus. The sequence continues at coordinate 17,523,150 of NW_004524585.1, forward strand.
AAACCAAAATAGCAATAAAACAAACAAAAACAAGCACGACTTGCTTTGCTCAAGATTTAAAACAAATCTTGGGATTTTCCTCTTCTTCTCATGTGCAGGTGACAGTATAGTAATCTGTGTATCCCCATAGAGTTTATTCTGATCACTACTTTAGTTGCAGCTACAGAAGATACCGAGAAGGAAAGGCAGTCTTTTAGAAGGTGGAACCAGGAGATCTTCCTAAAGTATGGAACCTGAGCTTAATAAAAGAAATCCCGCTAGCAATTCTAAGAAGCCCATGATTTCTGCCTAGTGGGATTTCAGGATTGCTACCAGCTAGTGGGCCCGATGTGTTTCTTAACCATGTTGTCTCCAACAGGATTTTTATGTTTGCTATTGTTTCATCACTGTGTATTGAGTGAACGTAGGGCAAATGGATCCACACTTGGAAGTGATTTAGACAATTCACCATCTCTCACAGATAATGGACTTTGAAGAGGGTGACATGAGGACGGGCCTTTGCCTCCTCCCTTGAGAACTGGAACCCGCATGGAAAAAGAAAGGACCGAAGACAGAAGGGGGGACGTTTGGTGAGCAGAAGGAGGAGCTGTAACCTACCGACGCTCGCCCAGCACTCTGTTTGCCTACATTTTCCAACGCGAGTCCTCATTGTGGGGAACAGAGTCCCCGCCAACTCTAGTTAGGCATGCAGCCTAAGGAGAAAGACACAGAATTGGAAGGAAAGGAAAAAATAGAAAAGCCGGACTTGTCTAAGAGAAGTTTTGCTTATTTAAAAATGTATCTGAGAATGACGCAGAAGTTATCATCCACATAGATAGAAAAGTGGTGGATGATATATCTATATCTATAGCATATGCCAGCCACTGTATTAACTCATGATATCTCACAATTAGCTCTCACAGGAGCTCCGAGCTGGTACTATTATCATTCCTATTTCATAGATGAGAAAACTAACAAGGGGTGAAGTTATGCAGGCTTTAAGCACCGTACAGCTTGTGAGTGGCAAAGACGGTAAATGTGACCTCAAGCAGATTCGTAAACAGAGCAGAAGGCAAACTCAGGAAAGGTTCAAGAGCTAAGGTTAGATCACCAGAAGGCTCTGTCTTATAATAATTGGTATGTTTGCCAGGAGAAGTTAGTCAAGGGCAAAAGGTAGCAGAAACTGTGTATTTCCAATTCTGCTTTTTGAATTTGTCTACCTACATGACAGTCATTTGAGGGAAGAGTTTTAAGATAAAATTTGATTCAAGCTATTTTTTTCTTTTTCTCTTTTTGTATTTTGATCACAAACCTAAGTGAAGTATGTTTAACTGAAATACATGGTAGATACCTGATAAATAAAACTTTAAATTCCAAATACTAGTTTAACATTATATACAATTAGTACAGGACTGCAAACTGTACTTAAAAATCACTGTCTGAGTGGCATATTATTCTTTATAACATTTTTTAAGCAAAAAAAGAATAAAATATGGTTTCTTACATTGAGTCTTGTAACTTGGTGACTTCTTTTTCCATAAATTCAGTTTAATTTTTTCATTCCTAGTTTTTTTGCTCTTATTGCTACCAAGCTCTACATGCCATCAAAAATAATAAGGTATTGTTTTTGCTATATTTTGTTATAAGAATCATCAAACTTGAATGTGTCACAGATATTTTCCTTTTCATTGGGCACTATTATTAATTGGGTATCTGAAGTCTTATTTCATTTTTTATTCCAGTGTTAGTTATCTATTAATGTATTATACTAAATCTTTTCCTGTCTTCTTGTTTTAAATTTTAATATTCATATTGTTATAAAATTATGACACACACACACACACACACACACATATATGAAGTTAATGAACTAAAAGAACAATAGCATGTTGCAGTTTTTTTCTGATACTCTCCACTTTAAAAAGACATGCTTATTTTACTGTGTTTTGATAATGGTGTTAGTTGTCCTAATTTTCTCAATAAAAAGCCTGTGTGCGTGGAAAATGGAACTGAACATAGATGGTCGATTAACATAAACCTTTGAGTTTGATGTAGCTTTCCACAAAAGTTCTTAAATTTCACGAAGCACATATTATAGTGCCAGGCACAAATTCTTTTGTCATGCATGCAACTATTCTCATCCTTTTAGGGACAAGAAGAAGTTGCTCCCTGTAAGGTTCACATCAGAATCCCTTTGACAATTAAGAACATCACTTGTGTTAGTTTAGACAAATACTTTTTGTTTCAAAAATCACTTAATTGATGTGACATAATAAGTATCTCATGCCCAGTGGAGCAATCTCATCTTAGCATGTTTTTTTTTTCCTACAGTTCTCACCAGTGTTGTGCAAGAGTTGACTTGTGTAATACCAACAGTATTTTCCAATCCTACGCAACAATGAAATGAACTCAAAGATAGCAATAGCATATAAAATGCCAAACAAGCTAACCCCAATTAACATGGAAATCTTTTGTGATTCACATCCATACTTCAAAAACAAATTATGTACATCATTATTTTGCATTTTATTACTTGGGATAAATCTACCATGAATGAAATATTCAAGGAATGTCTTGGAATTTTAAAGGACAAATATAATATTCTCTTGCCTTTTCTGATTATAATTTTTTTACCTACTTATAAAAATTTTGACTGTAGTGAAGATAAGTTTAAAAAGAATTGGAGAACTGAAATTTGAACCTAGAGTGATGGCTTGGTGTTTGGTAATTGGTAACCCTCATGAAAAAATGAGTTTACACATTATGCATCTGGCTGTATTCAGATTATTTTCCTGTTTCCTATGCCTTCAAGCAGTCATTACATAAAATGAAGATTAAAGAGAAAAGATCTTGGATAGGTTTGACATTTTTTAACCCTTGAAGCTAGTTAAAAATAAGCGTTTTGAGTTTTTTTAGTACTGTGTATAAAATAATTATATTTCTTAATAGTTAAAACAAGCAAGAGATGATACAGATAATCTTGATCAAAGGATCATGATGTATTTTGTTTACTTCACCAAATGCAGACAAATGCAGAAATCATAATTCCATGTAAGTAAACATTCTTGGTAGAGTGTCAATTTAAGCTGTCAATATATTTTCAAAAATGAATTTTAAAAAAGCTAAAAGGAATAGAGTGTTACAATAAAGACAGTTTGGAACCATTAACTGCTTGAGTGGTCAGTACCAGCGATAAAGAAGCAGAGAAGAAAATGTATTCATAATGTCTGGAATGCTGAACAGATACTTGCTGATACTGAAAAGTAACACTGAAACTTGTGGGGCGAGATCTGATAATTAATTTCATATGCATATTTAGAGTCTAGAGGTTTATTTTGACCATCTGATAAGATATTGAAAATGATGTTATAGTGTTTGCAGTCACTCCGCATGAAGGACGTAGCTGAGACTCCACTGCCCGCAACGAGCTCTCGCGGAATGCCAGGCTGTCGAGACGTGTAGCTTGCGATCCGTGCTCCGGCAAACTCTGAATGGAATGATTACTAGGAGTGTTGGCTGAACTGTGCATTTTGGTGGGATTTAGAATAGATAACATTGTCTTTCTGGGGGCATTACAAAGGATGAAATCTCCATTAACCTCTTAAGCGCAGAAGGTATAAAAATGCAAATGGGTGTACAATAATAAAGACTAGGAGGAAAGATTCTGCGGCAGTGCCATGCTCTGAATCATCGAGAAACAGAGAGCTGTTCATATCAGGATTTAGGTCTCAATCTCTTTGTTGTGGAAGGGGAGGGATTTTTCAAAAGCGGACACCTGCTCACTCTCTTCCCTCCTCGGGAAGCCCTCTGGCAGTAACACTAGCTACGTGACGACTCGAGCGCGGGCATGCACACGCAGACTTTGGCGACACTTTCCAGCACATATTGCTCTCTGCAGAAGTCTATGCTGTCGTATGGTTGTCCCTGGGTGGCCATCTGTGGCCGTTCTGCAGTGTGTCAGTACTGACAGGGTGCCTCAGATGTTATTTGGAGGGCTGGTGGTTTTCAGTCTCGTCCCTGCACCTTTGGAAGCCAAAGTAGAGACCTAATATAGACAAGAGCTGCCTCGAGGCTCGCAGGGAAGATTCGGGAGTCTGGGTGTTGAGATTCGGGGAAAGCAAGTACTCCCGCACAGCCAGTTTTGCTTAAAGGATGCTGAAAAGCGTAATAAGGAATAAATATGGCTTCTAAGTTTTCTAGTGTGAAAGGCAAATTCTATTTGTTGATTGCAGAACAGCCAGGAATGTTCACAGACACAAACTATCTTTTTTTCTGTCTGTCCTGAGTGAAATAAATTTCCCCATCAAGGGTAATATTCCTTGAGAAGAATGCTTCATCCTCTCTAGGACTACTCTTTGATAACCTATTTATTATGCTGAGGGGAATTATTTTAAGTTAGTATTTATCTTCAGGGAACATAGAAGGAAAAGACAATTGAAGGAAAGACAATTGGAGACACTAGGAATAGAGAAATTTTGGTTAATTTGTACATTTGTTTCCTTCAATTTATTGAGTTATTTGCTCAAGAAATGCTAGATTCTGTAGAGATCTGGAGACTGAAGCTGTTGCTGATATCAATTTCTTGCAATACACAGTATTTAAATAATAGAAACTCAAGTAAAAATCTAGGAACTGACACAAACACAATTCCCCAAACAGGTTGCATACTAAGTTGCTTGCTAGGCATCACCAGTCATACTTTAAAAATGATTCCAACAGTAACTATATCCATTATGATGAACCCACTATCCTAAAGTTTCTCCTTCTATGTGATCAATTAATTCTCATAAGCTTAAAGATATTAGTTCTATTTCATTTGCTTTTACAGAGAGGTTAAATACATTTTCCAGGGTTATAGCACTAATGAGACACAGTGGATGCCTGAGCTTCGCCCAAACAAAATGCAGTAAGAAACAGAAATAAGAGGGAAAACCCACTGGAGCGCTGATCTAAAAGAACAAATAGCTGCACTTTGCAAAGTATGTGAATTGGCCGGTGAGACAGCTCAGTGGTCTAAAGCACCTGCTTAGGCAAGCTTAGGCAGGCGCTGGGGACCATGGTTCCATTCCCGGTACCACACGACACGCCAGCCTTGCCCTCAGGGTGGGCTAAGCCTGAAAAAAATTGCTTTCTTAAAGTATGTGAATGTTTTGAAAGAACTTTTTCTCTCTGAATTTAGAATCATAATTAGGCTCACAGTGAAAGAATGCCCGATGAATCCTCCTGTTGAGGTAACTTTATTCCACCCAGTGGGGTCTGCTCTATTACTGCCACCCAAGCCACAGTCTTCTACATGGAAGAGGCAGACTTTCTCGTAAATGAAATTATAGTGGTCTTTTGATGATATTTGAAGGAAATAAAATATTTACCCCATTTTCATCCCTGTCCCATTATTCTTCTCTCCATTTTTTTTTTCTTCTTTTAGTACTACATTTTTATCTAGAATGGCTATTCTTCATTGGAGTACTGTCTTACAGTTCACATTATTTGATATTAATATAAATTTATTGTTGTTTTCTGACAAGCCTCCGCTTCTAGCACAGTGGTTCATCTTTAGGGTAACATCTGCAGCTGACTTCCACTCCAGGCTATTTGGCGGGTGGAGGGAAAGAAAACATTCCTAGGGTCCTATAATCCAGATCCTCTTAAGATGCTGATCCTTTTAACAACAACTGGAAAGGAGATAGATGTTCCTTTGTGTTTAAAATAGAGCAGGGTACTGGGGAGATGGCTCAGTGGAATAAGCGCTTCCTGGCAAGTGCAAGGGACTGAGTTCAATCCCCGGTTCCACCAAAAAAGAAAAAATAAAATAAAACTGAAAACAGAGCCGTTGGTGACGATCTGGCTATTGGAAGCTGTCCTATCACGGCAGCAAAATCTATAAGGACACATGGAAGGAAGACTGAGAAAAGCCAAGGCCACAAGTGCTGAGAGCTCCCAACAGCATTGTATTACTGCCTGAATGCAGATATCTCTATGTCTTTTTTTTTTTTTTTTTTTTTGGTGGAACCAGGTATTGAACTCAGGCTCTTGCGCTTACCAGGCAAGCACTTCTTCTAGTGAGTCATCTCCCCAGTCCTTCTGTTTTTAAGTTCATGAGTCAAAAAATTCTTCATGTAAAGCAATTTACATTGGTTTTTCTGTTTTACAACTGGAAAATATCTGGTTGAGCTAATGATTTTAGATTTTTGGGAATTTAATAGTACCTAAGCCCACTAGACACAATTATCACAAAAGGATCATATTTGCTAAAATTTCAGAGGAGCACTCAACCAAGCCCAAGAATGCAAAAGAATAAAAATATTCTATTAAACTGATAAGATTCTACACTTGATCTTAGCTATAGAGCTGAAAAATGAGAAGAATCAGGATAATTTATTAATAAAGGTAGAGAAATGGGGAACTCTTGAGTCCAGGCTTCTGGTCAGAGGAAGTAGGACCTAATACAGAATGGTATAACTCTGGATTTACACCTGAGGACAGGGAATCACAAGTTCATTTCAAGTAGCATCTGTGGACTGAACAGAAATCCAATGCATTGCTGATGCACAGGTACATGGGGACACAGTACTGAAGGACCCGCTGAAAAGCTCATTCGCTTCAGCATCTGGCGGTGCTGATTGCTATGACAAGGGATGCCGAGGTTTAGTCTGTGGACAGTGGTGCAAGCCGGTAGGTCGACCAGATGGGTCACACCTGGAAGGCCGCAGAGCACAGAGGGTAGTGCGCACATGACCAAAGGCAGGCAGAGCATGTTTGTTTCTAAGGATAGATATTGAATTGCTCTATATTCTCAGCCAGTCTTATTTTCTAGAGCCTTAATTTCCTCAATTGTAAAATTGAATGCTTAATATCTTATGTGTTGTTATGGAAATTAAATGTGGTAATAGATGTAAAATTTTAGTGCAATGTTTGGCACATGGGAAAGGCTGCCATCATTTTTATTCTTTATCTCATTATTCATGTTATCATAACTATTATGACTGTGAGTCGAACAGGAGAGGAAAATAGCTCTAGCTAACCTTGCTCCATTCTTTCTCATTTTGTTTTATTATATTATTAATTTTGAACACCTGAGATTTTCAAGGTATTGTCTTCTCCATAAAATATATTTGCATAGAAATATCTCTACATAGAAAGCAATTGGTCAGCTGTAAAGCAGCCTAAGCTGGTAAGATGATATCATTGAATACTATTTTATATTGTTTTGTGATTTTTGCTTTTGGTACTCTTATTTGGTTCTCCTGGTTTTAGCTCTCAAAAGTCTTAGGAAACAACAGGGGAGACTTAAAAGTGCAGATTTCTGGGCCTTTCCCTCAACGAGGCTAATTCAAGGACTGGAGTAGGAATGAGATTGAGGTTTTGGACCACAAGCCTTTCTGTGGACTCCCATGCAGGTGAACTGGGATGTCCTTGCAGTGGCACTGCTCTGACATGTACCTAATCTGAAGTCTGCCACAGCCACTGGACCTGCAGTTCCTGCTTGGTCCTGAGGTGGTGCTTGGTGAAGGCTACCGTGAGAGCCGTGGCCCACTGAGCATCGTCATTTCTATTTGTAGCTGAGTGGAGCTGGCAGCAGGCACAGGCTGGCAAGCACTTCCAACACACCCCTTGTCAAAGCACATACTGTTTCTGCAGCTGGCATCTATTCCCTGTACATCCCAATTATAACAGTATTACTGAGACTTATGACAGTCACACATTTCATCACCTTGGGGAACTGGGCAGAGCAGGTTTGCTATGGCATGTATACCCAGTTCTCTCCCTTCCACATATTCATCATTGCTTAGGAATCTTGTTGGTCTTGCTTTGTACTGTTTGCTTCTCCTAACTGGGGATGTTTGGCGCCCAGAACAGGTCAGAGATTATGTATAATCTGCTAACTGGGGAGCTGCAGTTGTGCTTGGTGTAAAACACTGAGTTTTAGAACAATTTTATTATTAAAATAGTCACAGCTGTGACAATGATGAAAATCATCATACTTTGTTATCCTTGTCCTTCGCTGGGTTGAAATGCCTCAGCAAATGATTCCTACTCCTAGATGCACATTGGGGAGTCGATATAGTTTGATGTAACTGTAGGATGCATTTCATACTCTCTCTTACGAAAAGCTATGACTCTGCATAGCTTTTTCCATATATGAGAAATTAAAAGTCTTAGTAAATATACCATTAGGACTAAATGTCTGGATTAGTGATATAAACTGGTCATAAAAATCAGGTAGCAATTTAGTGCACAGAAAAGCATATATTGATTGTAGCCATCATTTTTGTCAATTGGTGCAAATTTATTACATTTTAAAAGATATAATTAAACTAGATATTAAAATAAACTAGCATTTCTCTTCCAAAACTATTCTGACCTATATGTTGGATTGATAAACACTAGTCTTCATAATCTCTTTGTGCTACATGTTATATGTTAGTCATAGCTGGGAAGAACAGTGACTCTTGATAGTAAAATCTGGGTGAACAAGTGGATGATAATCAGTACAAATAATAGGAATGACTGGCTACTTTACCTTTTCTTCTAATTTATTTATTTATTTATTTATTTATTTATTTATTTATTTATTTGGTACAGGGTCTCGCTACACAGCTTGGACTCGTGGGCCTCCTATTTTCAGGCTCCTCAGCACTGGGATTACAGGCATGCGCCACCATGCCCAGATTCAGTTGCTGGCTCAGAGTGCTCCTAGGCGGGGCAGGCACTGCATGTGGTGTCAGGAATCAAACAAACGCTGTCCTCGTGCTTGCCAGGCTGGTGCTTAGACCACCTAGCTACCTCCCCAGCCCGGTAAATGTAAATATTGACATTATTGGCAACATTAGAGACATAGGAGATCTTCCTATGTAAGTCTGTAGCAGAATCTCTTCCTTAAGAGTACAGTTCTATCTTGTAAAAAATGCACAAAAATAATAAAATATCTTATTTGACTGTTCTGCTTCCCATAACTCAAGAGAAATGGATGTATGAATTGGAAGAAATTTTTTTAAATGACCACAACTTTATTGAAGAATGAAAATCCAAATTTATGTGGAGAGGTTCTGAGACAAGGACTACCTTGAATCTAACTTGATTTAGCAATAGGCTTCAAAAACTGTGAAGAGGGGTTGGGAAGATGGCTCAATGGAATAAGTGCTTCCTTGGCAAGTGCAAGGGCATGAATTCAACCCCTGGTTTAAAAAACAGACAAACAAACAAACAAACAAACAAACAAACAAACTGTGAAGAATAATTTGTGTAGAAAGTGATTGATTTTTTTCTCCTACCCTACTTTACCAAGACCAAGAGTAAATGTACCTTAAAATGACCATTGAAAGATTTAGATTCAAAATTGGTGTTCCAGAACAACCCCTAAAGGAAAGAAGGAATGGGGAAGGGCAGAGAGAAAGCTTTAAAGGGCAACAAAACCTCCAGCATTTGTTAGGGTGGCATGTGAGTGGCTGTGCCAGTGTTGGCAAGGCCCCAGTGGTTTCCAAGACTCTAGAATTCTATGACTAATCCTAGTAATACCACGGTGCCCAGGAGGAACAAACAATTGGTGTGAGAGGCTTCTCAGAATTGCCTCAGACACAAAGCTTAAAGGAAATGACAAGGCAGTTCCAGTTTAACTGGGGCCACAGAGAGTAGAGCTGTAAAAGACTGGTGCCACGTACTGATGTGATGTAAATTTTCTGTTGAACTGCCACACAGGCTCAGACAGTGGCATGCCTGAGGAGTCTATTGGTGTGGTCACGAACCAGGAACTCACAAGTGGTCTCCTCCCAAAACTTACACATTTGATGAAGTCATTTCCTACAATATAGTAGGTACCACTCATTTTCTTTTTCCTCTGAAGACACTGATAATTACTTTTCTTCCTTAGAGTTTATTTTGTATCACAATACTGCACATATACTATAAAATTTCCACTTTTAATCATTTTAATTGTACTTAGTAGCATTAAGAACACTCATATTGTTATGTCACCATTATTGACATTAATCTCCGAAATTCATTGTTCTGAACAGGAACTTTGTATCCTTTAAACAATAACTCCCATTCAGCTCCCTGGTACAGTTATTTTTATAATTAATCATATTAAGGAACTATTAATTAGAGGATATATAGTGCTTCTTGAAAATTGGGGAATCTAATTATGGTTATCTTAGGAAATTTTACATTTATTACCAGCTGAATAATATGGTTGTTTATGAGTTCTAGGAGTGGAGGACAAAGACCTAGCACAATATTTAAAAGATATCTGTAAAACAAGGAGCATGTAAAGCTAAAGTGACTCTCTCTACCTCCACAATGTATGCACATCAAAATAATCCAGATTTGGTTGGACATATTTTTTTGTGTGTAACTGTCTAGTGACTTGGGTTAACTAACGTAGTCAACATTGGACTATGGCTAACACAGTCCACAGTATCGCTTATATTATTGAAGTACTGGTTCACGGGTAACAAAAAGATTAATTAATTACAGAAGCTCTTCCACAAATACTGGGCTTCTAATTTATTGTATTTGAGGTTTTTTAATGACGACAGTTCCGGTATGAATTAAAACATTACTAATATTGATGAAAAATATTTAACATTATTTATTTCACTGTAAATTATTGTAAGTACTGTATAACGTAAATGCTTTTGTAAAAATAACAGTACCATTCTTATCTGTGTTTCTTGGCTGTAAAATCTAAACAAATCTAGCCTACCTAACATACACATTCTTCCGTAGAATGTATACAGAAAACTAACAGAAAAGTCAAGACATATTTGACTGTATCAGAGAAGTCCCTTTTCAAGCAAAGTCTGCCATTTTCTTTAAGATAATTTTTATTTATTTAAAAAGGTGTCTGAGGGCTGGCCAGATAGCTCAGCAGATCAAAGTGCCTTCTTAGTCAGAGCACAGGGACCAGGATTTGATCCCCTGGGATGAGCTGAGATGGTGATTGAGACTGGGTGTGGTGGCCCGCACCTGTGATCCCAGTGCTTGGGAGGCTGAGAACAGGAGGATCACTCTGAGTCTGATCTAGTAGTGAGACCCTGAACACCCTGCAGACCTTGTACTAAATGCATTAAATAAATAAATCAATGTCTTTCCTTACTGAGCACGAATACTTCTCCATATCCTTATCGTTCTGTAATTTTGCTATGCTGTGTCTAGATTGGACCTACTTTTAGCTATGCTTTTTATGTTTTAAATACTGGAAAATTTCCACCTATTTTCTTTTCAAATATAATAGTTTATTTCTCATTTTCACTTGGTGGACCGTATTAATTGATTGCTACATTGTGAGTTGACTGAATGTTCTTATTAATTGAATTTCTTTGTGATTATATTAGTACAGAGATTTTATTTTATTTATTTTTTTCATAATTTTATTGAGAAACAAATAGCAATGAGACAATTTCAAATCAAATTGGCAGGACAGTTTCAATAATTAATACATTGCATACATTCTTCCTAATGGTTAAATGCTGTACAAGATGTGGACATGATATCGTATTTACAAACACCATTAGAACAAATCCCTCTGTTCATTAAGAGAATGTAACTATGTATCCTAACCACTTTGAATACACAGATACAAAATGGACATTCATCTGTATCCCCTTAATATAGAGATTTTAAAACATTCAATAAATTCCTTTTAAAATTTCTAACTGGTTCACTTGCATTCAACTGTTCATTAAAGATAAAATTTTGGTTTTATTTTGTTTTTGTTCTTTTCATGCTACTATGAAAGCTGTGAACACACAGCTACATACCTAGACCTTTAAAGAGTATTTTCATTGTGAGTCTGGGTCTTGCTAAATAGCTAAATCACCTACGTTGGGTTCCAACTTGCTATCCTCCTTCCTCACCCTTCCAGAGTAACCTGGGCCTGAGGATTTGCACTAACCTTTTTCAAGTATTGGTTTTATTTCTCACTTTCTTAGGTTTGTGCCCTGGGAGCTATGGAATGGTTTTCCCCAAATTTCTTTTGAGTCATTGTGCTTTCTCATTTGCCTTTCAATCTCTGTGCCCTCCTGACTTCCTGTGCTGTGATTGTGGAGTGGTTCTCTGGGCCTTGGGCCACTGATACTAGATACCTGCTGTTTTCCAAATTTGGAAAGTTCACAGACTTACCTCCTTAGGTCTCATGCAGTGAGGTGCTCTATGAGTGACCTCTCCCTGGCCATCACTCTAGTTTAATAATGCAATAAAAAATGTTAGTTTTCAAAATAAAAAATATTAATTCTTCTCTTTTTTCTAAATATTTTATTCATTTATGTATTTGGTACAGTGTCTTCTCACTATGTAGCTTGGACTTACTTGTAGTGATCCTCTTGTCTCAGCCTCCCCAGTGCTGGGATTATAGGTGGTATAGGCATATGCCACCACACCCAGTTCTGTGGCTGGCACAGCATGCGGTATCAGGGATGGAACCTGGGTCCTTGCATTTGTCGGGCAGATGCCTAGACCACTGGGTTACCTCTCCAGCCCTGCTGCTTCTTGATTTTCTACCTAAAACTGAGCAGGTCCAGCTATTGAGCGTCTATTATCTTTTTGAATATGTTTTGCCTTGCAATGAATTTACTTTAAAAATTTACTGCAATTTTTGGATTGGAGGCAGGAAAATTTAAGATGTGATTTCACAATGTTGATTTGCCAATTACCATTTAGATCTTTTTGTAGGCTATCAGGGAAATTAATATTAAAATCTGTTTTTTTTTTTTTTTTTTTCTTTCAGAACCGAAGATTGAACTCAGGCCCTTGTGCTTGCCAGGGAAGCACCTATTCCACTGAGCCATCTCCCCGGCCCCTAAAATTTTTTTCAACTTAAAGTTTGACTACATTTTTTTTTACCTTAACATTTAATCAATTTGCTTATGCTTTTGGGTGTGCTTTAGCTTGAAAACTGGGATGTTGATCAACTGACTTAGTTCAGGGTCCTTCAGTCTTTAAATGATTATTTGAACAAAGAGATAAAAGAGACATTACTGATCGGGGGCTGTGTGACCTATAAAAGCTGGAGAATTCATAAGTACTGATACAGAGTCTATCATTTTGATATTTGATGTACTTATGCAGAAGCAGCTTTTGCCTAGAATGATTTGGACAACAATCTCAGTTTTCCACTTTGATTTGCTTATGTAGAAAAAAAATCTAGGAGGGAAAAATGGTTGGTGGCATACATGATAAGTATCAAAAATGGAAATAGCTACAATGATCTGTGAAGTTAACACAGTAGGAAAAATGTATAAGTACTTAGCTTACATTTCAAGTGGGTCTGAGCTCTAAGTCACTGACTTTGCAAAGTCTTTTGGTATATTTCCTTTGCTAATGAGTTGTCATAAGTGCTTCATTTCAACAACCAATAATAGTATAAATTATATTATCTTTGTAAGATTCAAAAGCAGTTGCCATTGCTTGAAATATTTAGCCTGGGAATCATTAATAAAAGCTTGTATAATAATTAATTTGTAGTAAGTACAATGAAGTATAAGGATCATTCTTATGAAATAAATTTAAGAGTGATGCTTTGTTAAGCTGCCAAGAAAATTAAAAGTATTCCCCCATAATTGCATGGATGGCATAGAAATCCTTGACAACAGCATACAGCTGTTACACCATTTTAAAATTAAATGTTCAGCCAGATGTCAGCAACTTTGGTGAAAAGAAACTGAAAAATGCTCATGCCCTTCGTTATTTTTCATTAGTAAAAACTCATTTTTACGAAGACATTGTTTTAGTCACTTTCTCGTAAGACACAGTACTCAGCACCTGCAGGTAGCAGAGAAGAGGGATTTATCCTGGCTCACAATGGGCCCACAGTCTGGTAGCTCCGAGGCAGGATGGCATGACACAGGGGCATGTCAGAAAAATAGCTGCTTACCTCGCTGCAACCAGGAAGCCAAGTCCAGGAAGGAGCCGGAAGGGAGGCGCTGTAGAACCATCCCAGCCAGGGCCACAGGACGGCCTCTTCCGCGGGGCTTCATCCCCTAGCAGCAGAACACTGTGCTCCTCCTATGGTCCAGTCACCTTCTGAAGGTCTCACCTATTACTGCATGAGGCTTTAGGGGCACAGCTACATACAAACCATAGCAAATAGAATTAATCCATATCTTACTTAAAGGAAAATTACTCTGTGAAGAGCAAAGGAGGAGAGAAGCAGGCTATGCTTTGCAATTGGTTCACATGCAGAGGATATCTAATCCAAGAGGGGACAGAAAAATAGGCGTTATGGAAACCTTTCTTTTTCTCTCCTTGAAGAAGAGGATGGGGAACTGGTAAAATATTCACGTACACTCCTAGCAGAAAAAATTTGATGCTTTAAGCTTCATTTGACACACTATGAAATTCTACCATGCACAATGGACATTTTTCATAAATTGATTGAACTGAAAGATGCCCTGCCACTGAATGTAGATACTTTTGCCTAGGTTCTGTGCAATATTTTTTTCTGGTACAGTAGATAATTAAAGATTTACAAAGGGATTATGGACACAACTTTCCAAATTAATGTTTCATTAATTATTTTTTAAGTGGGACAATTGCTGAACATGGTTATTTTACAATTTCAATGATTCCCAAGTAGGTTGTATTATAAAATCACTGATATAAAGAGAAAATCTAAGGGAAATATACAGCCATGACTGGTTTAGTAACTCTTGCCCAAACTCGGGCATTTCCGAAGAAATTTGAGAACTCTGTAAACAAATATGATGAATGGGGTCTTATATAGAGATTGGCTCAGATTTTTCATCTTAGTAGTGGGAATGTTAAAAATCTCTCCAATTAATCTTATATCAAGAATAATATTAGCTAAGTAGTTCAGTTTGAAAATCTTCTATACAATATACCTAGGCTCTCTTTTTGAAGCTTTATTTAATGGATACTTGACTTCGAACATCGAAGTCTCAATAGCAATTCCCTAAATGACTTTGATCTATTGAAGGGCATGAACAAGAATTTTTAACCCAAGAAAAACTGAACAAATCGGTTATCACTCTGAATAATAATCATAAAATAATGCTTTACTTACAATAACACAATAATTTCCAGATTGCTAACAGATTGCACTGTTGTGAGGTGCTAATAGATTTTAAATAGTAATCATTTTATTCCAAAATTACGTTCATATATATTATGGAATAAAATATGGGGTAAAGATTTTGTTTCTTGATTTGATGTTGATATATAAACCATAAAACCCAATTTCATATATTTTTCCTTTAAAATTTACTTAGACATGTTTAAGTCATTTAGAAGAGATAATTAGTATACCTAATGTGCTATTATATATTCTGAGAAGTAATACATTATACATATAATTAGAGATACAAAATATTTATCTCCACCTTTCTGTGGAAACCGTTCTTCTGAATTTTTATATAAAGTTTCTGTACATTTAAGTTTATATTATATGTATAGTTTAATACTTCTTCATATGCTACTAAACTGAATGCATGCATCAGCTCACTGTTTTCATTGTTTAATATAAATAATTGAGATTAATATAATTTGATAAATTTACCCTCACTTTCATTTTTTGCACTAGATAAAGGCATCCCCACTGACTAATATCATCTCTTGTATAATGACACCAACCATTTTAATTTTCAGTGTTATAAATAATGGTGTCATAAATAGTCCTATATTAATGGCTTTGTGACCCTATTGAAGTTTACCTGTTAGAAATGGATTTGCTGGGTTGTAGAATATTTTGTTTTCAACTTGGCTAGCAATTGTCAAATGTTTTTCAAATCACTTGCATCAATGTACATCCTCTCTAGCTGTGAATCTTTCTACTTCTCTATATCTTGCCAACTCTTGATACTGCCATATGACTTTTTTCTCAAGGAGTAAATGTGAAACATGGTTCTCTTGCTGTTTTAAGTGATGCTGCTTGCATGGGTGAAAAGATGAGCCCTTTTAAAAATGTGCTGACTGATTGTTACTCATTTTTCCTTTTCCATAAAATGGTTAGTTGATGTTTTCAGTCCTTTTTCTTTTTGGTATTTATCTTTTGCTTATTAATTTGAAAATATTTTTATGTATGGATACGGATTATTTAGTAGTTCAGTATGTTACCTTTTCTGTTCTTGGTTGTGTATTTGGTGCTTTTCATGTAGAATTAGGCTATTTTATATATTTCATATCTTTGATTTTCTTTAAATGAATGTGTAGCATTTTGGAGAACTTCTTTTACTATGCATATTGTCTTTAAGTTTAACTCATTTCATAGCATGTCTCATTTTTTTCTTGTAAATAATATTTCTTTCTGTATCTCCTCATTCATTGAAGAAGACAGTGAGCCTTTCACCTTTTTTGTTAATATACATTTTTTTGTAGATGTATATATTCAATTCTTTTGCACACATACAGCACTTATGAGTATAGTTGTTGAGTTATATAATAAAGGTTAAGTTTTTGAGAAGAACAATTTTTCAAAATACCTCAACAGTTGACATCTTTGTCAAAAATTTTTGAGAGCCTCAAATTTTCCATGTATTCATGAGCACTTGTTACTGTCTTTTCATTACAGCCATCCTAGAGGGTGTGAAGTGATGGCTCATTGTGGCTTTCTTTCAATTCTCTCATTATTCATGATGTTTAACAATTTTTCATGTACTGCCCAGTCATTTGTATATCCTCTTTCATGAACTGTCTCTTTGAATACTTTTTCTAATTTTTCATTTGATTATTCGTCTTTTTATTGAAATTTAGTAGTTCTTTATGTATTTTGATTTGTTTCTTTGTTTTTTGTATTTTAGGGAAAGGTCTACAGGTGTTTAGGATCTCACTACTAGATCAGACTCGTAGTGATCTGCCTGCTTACAGCCTCCCACGAGCTGGGGTTACAGGCGCGTACCACCACACCCAGTCCCAATTGCTGTCTCAGCACGCCCTGGAGGCGGGACTGGCATGGCAGGCCCAGCGATCAAATCCCTGGCCCCTTCGCGTTTTTGCAGGCGTTTTAATCCACTGAGCTATTTGGCTGGCCCCTTTATGTATTTTGAATACATGTCCTTTATTGTGTATAAAGTAAAAGTGTTCGCTTCTGTTTCATTGTTATTGTTATTATGTATATTTGTTAATCTTTTCTTCTGTCCTACTGAGAATAGAGCTGAAAGCATTGGGCATGATGAGCAAGCGCTCTTCTGCTGAGTTACTCTCACCACCCCACAAGTTTTCTTTTTACCTATAAGTAAGTTTTTACCTCCATATGCATATGTGCTGCTGAAGTGAGCACTATATATTTCTCTATAAATTTTAAGGAAAGATTTATTAGTAAAATGACATTGAAATTTTAATCGTCTTAGCATCATATATTTAATAATATGTTCTCTTATCAATGATCTAAAACTCATTTTGAGAGGGTTCTAAATAAAGGACTGTTTTGTAGTAAAAAAACATATATGTATATACAAGATAGGATAGATATACAGCTACTTTCTCTTAGTTCAGTGAGGTTTGTACTAATATTGTTTAGACAAGATATCATGTCTACATCTTGTCCTCTGAATAACTACTATGAAGACAAAAATATGCAATGTATTGTTTATTGTAACTGTCATACTAACCTGTTTTGAAACTTTTTCATTGCTATTTTATTTTTTTCCCATTAAAATGAATACAAGATTAAAAAAATCATTTTGGTTGTAACTCAACTTTCTACATATTCAAAAATCTTGTGCAGGACTTGAAAGTTATGTCAGCTGACTAAGCACCTGCTTAAGTAAGTGCAGGGACCAAGGTTCGATCCCTGGCGCCACATGCTGCACCAGCCTCATCCCTGAGGCATTGGGCCAGCCACTGAGTCTGGACATGGTGGTGCACGTTTGTAATCTCAGTGCTTGGGAGGCTGAAGACAGGAAGATCATTACAAGTCTGAGCTACATAGTGAGACCCTGTGCCAAATACATTAAAAAAAAAATCTGTGTGTCTTTCTTTCTTTCTTTTTTTTCTTTCTTTCTTTTTTTCCTTCTTTCTTTTTTTAAAATATATTTAGGACAGGTTCTACAGGATCTCACTATGTAGATCAGACTCATAGTGATCTTCCTGTTTTAAGCCTTCCAAGTGCTGGGATTATAGGTGCGTGCCACCACGCCCAGTCTCATTTACCATCTCAGCAGGCCCCAGGGGCAGGGCTGGCATGGCACATGGGGGATGGGTGTTTTTCTTTTTTTTCTTGTTCTATCTCTGAATCACCAATTAATTCCGATAGTTTTCTAATATCTAGTACCTGGAAAGTTAATTAAAGTCCTTGTAATTGTTATTTTTGCCATAGACATTTATTCATTCAATCATGTTCTAAGTTTTAACTGTTGACATTTTAGAAAAAAACTTTTTGCAATTTTGGTAAATATCACATTGAGTTTATGAGTTAATGAAGGATTTGACATGTTGATAACCTATTATTGATATCTCTGGCAGTGTTATTATCTTTCTTTGAATTTTTAAATTTCTTATGTTTTTTAACTTTTATAACAATTCAATTACCTGAACATCTGTGTTTTGTCAGATTTAGTGTATACAACTTTAAATCTATGTGGCAATGATGCTTTATTTGAAGCATTAATGATTGTTGTTAGTGGCAAAGAATAAACTTGTTTATTAATTATAAATCCAGTGATCTGATAAATTTGGTAATTCTTGTGTTTATTTTAATGCATTTTCTATAGTCTCTGAAGATAACATTATCATTTGAAATTTCTCATTTTCTAGCCCTTGATTCTAAATTTTTTCTTCTTATGTTCCTGTTCCTGATTATAACCTCTCAAAAATATTGAAAAAACGGTGATAGTAGACATTCATATACTTTGAGTTTAACACAAATTTTTACAAAAATTTATGGTTAAGTATTATATTTGTGAATTTTTGGTAGCTATACTTTACCCAATTAGAAATGCCCAAAGAAAAAAAAAAAAAAGAAAAAGAAATGCTCCATTATTATTGAAAGTTTTCTGAGATAAGGTAGTTGGATCTTATTCACTATTTTGCTGCATAAAGATAAATATGGTTTTCAAATTTGAGAATGATTAAATTATATAAAACAACTTATGTTAAACCATCCTTGAATTCTTGGAAAAAACAGATAAGGCCTAATTTTATTATTATTTTTTAAAGTTTGGAGGATTCACTTTGGGAATTTTGCACCAATATTCATGAATAAACTCTTCTACTACCTGTGTGGCTTTTGTTAACAATCAGACCCCCATGACCGTTACCCATTTGAAAAATATGTGTTTAGATTAGTGTCTTCTTTTCTTGCTGTTTCTCTTGTGCACGTGTGCGTGCGTGTGTGTGTGTGTGTTTGAATTGATCCCAGCACCTCATAAGAGCACTAGTAGGCAAGTTCCCCATCATTTCTGGAGCCCCATAGGTTACGTTTTATAAATTCTTGAGGAGCAAGATGATAAGAATTGTAGTTTCTTAATTTTGAAAACATTTCTTTTTTTAAATGAAACTCATGGCAGTTTTTTCCTTCTTAAATCTCTTTTTAAATCTCACAGAAGCATCTTTTTACATTTTTAAATTTATTTTTTATTTTTTACTTTTTTGGAGGAACCAGGAATTGAACTCGGACCCTTGTGCTTGCCAGGGAAGCGCTTATTCTAATGAGCCATCTCCCTGGCCCCTATTTTACATTTTATAATCTTTTTCTCTCCTATTTCTCCAAGCACTTATTAACTACACAGTTCAATTATTATTCATATATAATTTTCTGATAGTTTATAATGTTATTTTTCTAGTGTTTTTCACATTTTCCTTAAATATAAACTTTTATTCATATTTTCTATTAAAGGTTAGTTTGTATTTGGAAAGTTAATAAATATTTTTAGTTTTGATTTGACTTTTATTAATAAGATTACTTTAAACATTACTTAGTTTTGTGGAAATTCTAAATATCTTCTTAGTCCATCAGTCTTTAAATTTTTGTCATGGGTTTGAGTTTTGGTCTACTCTCTCTGTCTAAAACAATCTTTCCCATCTCAGAGGACTGCTTCCGGACATTTCCTGGTCACCTTTCTTAGGTCACTGATTGACTCACTGAAGTAAGTGTCAAAGGAATTAAACATAGTTTTGGATTTAAAAATCTGATTATTCTATTTTGTTCTGTTCTGCTCTGCTCCATTCCATTCTGTTCCA
>NW_004524585.1:17543379-17551189 GCF_000260255.1 Octodon degus
CCCACCCCACCCCACCCCATCCCATCCCATCTCATCCCATTCCATCCCATCCTGTATTCACTAATTTCTCAGATCATGATTGTCAATAAAATTTCAGTGAAATTGAAACAACTTCTGAAGGTATATCAAGTTCTTTCACTTTAAAAGGCAGTACAAATCTTAGTGAAAAAATAAATGATTGAATCTCAGCTCTTCAAATGAATTAGAGTTGGCAGGCTTGGGTGCTTGGAACTGACTTACAGCACTTGATGCTAAAATGTAGCTCCTTGTAGTAGTTATAATAAATTAAGGCTTCTGTCAGAGGCTGAAGTCATGAAAGTTAAAGGAAAAAAAAAATAGACTACTCCCCTTTATATTTTGGAATCTGAGAGGAATTTTGGTCTTCAGAGGTTGACAGAACAAAATAGACAAACTCAATATTTTAGGAAGTGGTGCCAAAATTCATGTGTAGAAGCCTGTGACTGCCTTGCATTAAGCAGTGAGTTATAGTGGTGAGGGCTTAGAAAGTGAGAAACACATACCATGAGGCCTGCGGCCTGCAGGGCACGCGAGCTTCAGAGTTCGTGCTTTTGAATGACAACATCCTCCGACTTCCCGGGGAGAAGCATGCTGGTGTGTTTCTCTTCCTATACTCTTTTCCATATAATGTGAAGGTATTGTTAATTTAAAAACCGTCACTCACAGGGCATGAAAATATTTTTCAATTAAAAGTGCAGTGACAGGCAGAAGACGACAGTAGCTGTGGGTACTCTGAGAGAGGTGATAATTTTCTACAGCTAATTATCTTTTAAAAACCTGGAATAAAGGAGAAAAAAAAAGGATCCCTGCAGAAAAATGCATACTTTGATAATGTGACTATGTGTGAAGTGATATTCTATATCAACTCTACCTTGTAACTGAGCTACTTTTTATTTATTTATTTATTCATTAAAAAAATCTAGCTCATTACTGGTCATGTTTACAGTTGGAATATATTTTTGAAGCATGATTTTTTTTTTTTTTTTTTGGTCAATTTATCTAAAGGTAAACTGAAAGCAGTTTTAAGGTATCAAACTCCTGAAACTGAGTCTCATCTGACTTCCCACTAACTTCCTTCCTGATGGATTTCAGAATAACCCAGGCCTGGTGCTGCTCCAGCGCTCCTCAGTGACAGGAAACCATCCAGACATCTTCCTGATGTCTCCGGTAGTCCATTTATCAAGGAAGTGAAGATAATTTAAATGGTACGACTCACTTCTTTTCCCCATTATTACTTTTAAAATTGTGACAAATTAAGTGGGAATCCTCTGCCTTCAAGTGGAGAGCCTGCAATACTAGTAGCGATAACCATCTAGAAAGTTCGGAAATGGAGTTTGAGAATGGCTCATCTTACTTGAATTTATAACCACTGCAAAACCAAAAGCAATGAAAAACAATAAGAGTTCATCCACATCCTGGTCCTGAGTACAAAAGGGCATGAAAATAGAGACCAATTTCCTGACTTCCAAAGATAATCCAAGTCAACTTGATGTACATAAAACAATTTGGAAACAAAATAAAAGGAAAGCAGATCTATTGCAAATGTGATTTAAATCTCATTATATTTTGAATATTCAGGGGGAACCTCCCAAGGTTGCAGTTTCTCCATGGGAGTAAAATGGTCTCTTAAATGTGCATCCATCTAGGATGCTAGAGTATCGTTTACTAAGAAACGATTGCAGCTGCATCCCAGTGGCCTCAAAGCGTTTCTGTGTTGCTTCCAGATGTGTTTAATTTATTTCCAGGGTATAATGTCTGCCATGGGAGGCTTGGGTGATTTTCTCACTTATCAATGCCAATTTCTTGGAGGTAGGTAAAATTTTAGTACCTTTGTATATGGAGAAACAAAACAGGAAGATATTACAGTTTCATTAATGTCGAATGGGGAAACCCTTAACAGTAATGGATAAAATGTTAAATCTAGTTTGTACTTTATGAGCTTAAACACCTGGACTTATGTCCCTAGAAGTGTTTCCTCGGATTCTTCTTGCCAATATTTAGTTTTATAGGAATAATAACATTTGCTAGGAATTTTTAAAAATTGAGAAAACTTCTTTTTTTTTTTTTTTTTTTTTTTACAAAGGCAGTTCTGTAATTTTATTTCCAAGTTAGTTCTCATCCACATTCACTGTCTGGAGATTTTTGAACGTGGTAACAGGTACGTAGGTTACCAAGGTATACAGCTTGTTTGGTGAATCTTCATCCTCATTCCGTTTCCTGGACAACCGTACTCGGATACGATATGGAACATTCCTTATTCCTTTGGCCCAGACAGCTTTGTTGAGCCTGGTGTCAATGCGCACATCGGGAGTCCCCATTTCCTTCATGGCAAACTTCCGGATCTCCTTAAGTGCCCGAGGGGCGCGCTTCTTGAAGCCCACTCCGTGGATGCGCTTGTGAATGTTGATTGTGTACTCTCGGGTCACCACCTCGTTGATGGCAGAACGGCCCTTCTTCTTCTCGCCACCCTTCTTTGCAGGAGCCATTCTGCCGGGCCCAAGTTGGAAAGGAAGAGCGCGGTGGATTGTGGGACGAAAGGCCGCGGTTCGAGAAAACTTCTTTATAAGTTTAGCTTTTAAAATCGCTAGTAGTTGATTTGTTAAAAATTTTGACAGGCTTAAGTAAATCTAAAAGAACTGCATTAAAGCACTAATGACTTCTGAATATGAATAATAATATTAATAAATTAATAATAACAAGGTATTTATTTCAGAGGAATCATATAACTTATTTTTTAAATGTATTTAGTTAGTACAGGGTCTCCAGGGTCTCACTACACAGATCAGACTCCTTGTGATCATCCTGTTTTCAGACTACCAAGTGCTGGGTTGCAGGCACATGCCACCGCACCAGGTCTCAATGGCCCTCTCAGCATGGCACGGCACACTGGGGATCAAACCTCGGTCCCTGCGTCTCCCAAAGCAGGCGCTTTAATCCACTGTGCTGTCTGGCCAGCCCATAAAACTTATTTTGGAAAGTGTTAAAATGAAGAACTATTTGAATATAAAACTCATACTGTATCTAGAGCATTTGTTAGTAGTTAAGGCTACCTCTGTGATGTGCAAACTTAGCAGTGGGATTTTAGATTTTTCATGAGTGTAAATCAAATTATTGAAGACATTAATGGATGTTTAATTGACCTTAAATACATACTAAGATAACTAGTGGTGATCAAGCAGTATGGTAAATGGCTAAATTCTTTAAAAAATGTGCTACAGTAGGAGTCACAACGCCATTGGTCCACCTCAGAACACTCACCCTCATTTCCAACATTATTACGGCACTCTTTTGCCACTTTCTGGGGCAGTTTGGGGAGTTCTCTATTGTGTTTTAGGCGGTGCTCTCAAAAGCTCAGCGACTGTTTCTGCTGAGTGCCATCCAATTAAAGACGGGCTGGGAAAAACCATTCTGGTGATTTTGCCACTTTAATTCACCAGCTCTGGGCTCTTGTGGCTTTTGAATCTTCTCTCAAGTCAAAATAAGCAGGAAGGGGAACATTCTGGATTCACGCAGGTCACAGAGGCAGCCGCGGCAGTGCAGCTTAAGGCGGGACAGCGCCGTGCAGCGCTGCTTCAGAGAGGGGCGAGAGCGGCAGGGCCAGTGCGCTAGTGTCCGCGCGGGGTCAGGCGAGGGGGACTGGTGGAAACTTGTCCTTCTGCAGCAACCTTTTAAGTTTAAACATACCATATTTTAAAATAGTATTTCATTTCTAAACTAATGTGTCAGAATCCCAGATATCATCACCTTTGAATGATCACTTAGTGTTAATATAAGAACTTTGGTCTCATGTGCTACATTTGTAGTATTCTATAAAATAGTATATTGATGCTTAATAGTAATATATTTTCCCAGTACCTAGTAACTCTATTCTGAAGGAGCCTATCAACTCTAGTTCTTACTTGTAGTACCAAAGGTAGAGAAGTGCTTGTTCTTTCTCAGGTTAAGTTCTCATATCAGTGACTAAGAGTGGTTAAAATTACCCTCTTGCTTTTGTTGTTCTTGAAAAGTAAAGCAAATTTTACTTCTTTTACATGGCTCAGAAAAATCTTATTAGGCCTAAAGCATATTTTATGTTTATAAACACCAGAAAACTTTTATGCTGTACAAGTAGAACATGCTGGTAAAATGTAAGGTGATGAGGGCTGAAGATTCTGCCATTCTTGTTCACTGAAGTAATTCAATCAACTTTTGGAACACTGGTCATATAGAAGATACTCAATAAATATGTACATGAAGATGTTAAATAAGTAAACAAAATGTGAATTAAGTTTATTGAATGAGTGAATAAATGACAGGTGAATGAAGATGTCTTCTTAGTGTATCTCATGGAGGTTTTGCTTTTGCTGGGTGGGATCAAAGCTTCAGTGAGTGCTGCTGCCCAGTGCCATTTGAGGGAAGGGCAGGCTTGGAAATACCGGTTCTCTCATCCACTTTATTCACCCTGTCTGGTACCGCGAGGCCTCCTTCTTAATCTGAGTCAAAGTGACAATGAAAGCTAATTGTTTTGGATTGTTTCAGGACATCACTTCAGCCAAGACAGAGCAACTACAGACACAGAAAGGACTTCCAGAACTTCCTCTGAAAGTGACAAGAATGATGGGCTAAGTATGTTGGAAATGAGGGGGATATTTTGAAGGAGATTAAAGATAATGTGTCTTGGCAGTAATTTTCCCAAAGTTTAAGCTCTGTGTTTTTGGATTAATCCTTTGTATGAATAGGGGAGGAATAGTAAAATATGAAGAATATAAATCCAAATACCTGCTTTTAGAAAATATTTCCAGTCATCAGATATGTAAAATTATGAGTAGCCAATTCAACTGACATTGACACCCATTCCAAATAGATGTTTTCTTCTACCATAAATACATTCAATAATGCAGTTTATAAAACTCAGATGTACCCTATGGTCTTTTTTTAATGGGAATTTTGCAACATAGAACTTAGTAGAATTTTTGTGCTATAGTAAACATTTTTGTTGGTCTAAAGAAAATGATTATATTCATGTTGAAGTTTTGTGTGTTACACAGTTTAACCACTAATAAAAACAATTTCTGCCAGGCATGCAAGCACACTTCTGTAATTCTGGCCCTGGGCATGCTGAGGCAGGAGTATTGTTGCAGAGGGCAAAGCCAGCCTGGGTTACACAATGAGTTCAAATCTAGCCTGAACTGCATAGGCAGACCCTATCTAAAATATGGAAAATAATAAAACAGTGTCTAACACTATGTTAGAAAGATTGAATTTTCTTTTCGTTTCTTCTATAGAAAAACATACTACAAAATTTATCCTGTGAAGAGGTGATCATAGAACCCACAATCAAAAATAAAAGAACATTTAAGGGAACTGTCAGAGAGTTTGTTATTTAAAAGCTTTATGCATTACCTTTTCTGGATTTTATTGCATTTGCCGTACTTTTACATGTTCCAGACTTGATTTTGCTATGATTTTTCTCATCCCAAACAAGTGTTCATGCTTGTAGCTTGTTTTGTATCCATTATGAGGCAAAGGTTTTTGAAAAAGAGCTTCTCTAATTATATATGTTTCAGAATCCACAGAACTGGGGCCCAGTCTTCTAATGGAAAGGAGCAACTGCGTATGTGTGTAGTAACAGAGCAGGCGGGTGCGGTGCTGGAAGAGGGCCATGGGGGCATGGGAAGGGGAAGGGAAACTCCCTCTTCCTCACTTCCCTTTGTAGTTTTTATCTCTCTTTCTCAGGACATATAATGGAAAACATAGGCCAGGTAAAATTTCTGGGTAAGGCTGGCCACCCCCAAATGATCAGAAGGTCCATGAAGGTCAAGTGTGTGAACTTTTGGAAATAGCATTGTCTGAAATATGCTTCTATTTCTCATGAAACATTTTCAATTTTGGAGGCTTTTATGAATTTCTTATATTCTTCACTGGAGCAGGTTTGTGCTTCTTACATGCTACCTTTGATAGAGTCTTGGGGCTTTGCGGCTCAGGACACCCTGACATGAGAAGCCCCAATCTTGCTGCTTAAACAAGTGATGATGCAATCCACCCATGTCAAGCCTAGCCCCATGCTTGGTCCTGATTTTGTAACACTAATCCCCTGCAGTTGTTAAGGCCCAGAACTTTCCTCTAGGATTTGCCCCCTAGAGTTTGAGAAACTCTTTTAAGGTCTGCTAGAAAGCTAATGCAAATGTTTCATCTGCTTTTGATTTGTGAATTCTGAGCACATGGTTTCCAAATGTCACGTTTGGGAAAGTGGAATTCAGTAATTTTCAAGCATTTTGATCAAATTATTGATTCAATCCATTACCTTCTGTGAACGAACAATACTGACGCTTAGCTTGTTCTTCAAGCCTCCGTCTATCTCCTGCTTATATAATATATATTACTATTCGGCTGACATGTTCTTTTCAAAAGCAAGGAGCATTTGGGATATGTGTCTTGAGAGGCAAGGTGAACTCATTAGGTTCACTTTCTAAATATTTTAATAATGTAACTGAAGTCTGAGGTGTCAACGTTATTCAGTTAGCTCTTTTGTTTTTCTGCCATAACGTAGCACTTAAGTGAATGGCAATACATATTAATCAGTAGGCAGCTTAATAAGACTCAGGTTAATAATGATAATTATTCCTCCACGGTGTATGCTGACAGTGTGTGCAAAGATATTCACTCTTCAGAAAAGCCCTAAGGCATTACAGATAATTCTGACATCGAGTATGTTATCTGAGAGGAAGGTTAACAATGCTATTTGATACTTGGCTTTTCTTTTCTTTTTTAAAGTGAACATTTTAATTACCTGGGGATAATGTCCCTGGTTGGAATTCAGCGAGTGGGCATAAGGCCAACAACTTTTCAGAAGCGCTCTGAAAGCAGGTTAGAATTTAGCCATTACAACGTACAGACTTGGCAAACACAGGCAGTGGAAATAAATAAGCAAAGTCAAGAATTAAGAAAAGGTCAGTGTTTTAGTTCAGTGCTGGAGATAAAGTGGGTTTCTACTCTAAAGTGAATATTTTTTAAGTGAGCATGATAAAAAGTATGAAACTGTGAAGTTCTCCTTCTTTTATTTTTTTTATTCTTTCCAAGCCTATCAAATTCTCTACTAAACCAGACATGCTCAGGGTTAATGTTCTCACGCTCGCTTTTCCACGTGGCTTTCTAAACTTTCATTTCCATCTACGGTGTTAATGACAAACCGCTCATTAGCAGGTCAGAGCCACATTTCACATTTTGAATTTCATGGGGTTGATTTCCTTTTTAGAAGTATGACCACCTTAAATCAGGCATCTCCAATAAAACGCACCAGCCACGGCTTGCCAGGTAGCCTTATGAGCAAAGCTGGCCAAATGACGAGTGCAGTAACCCTAAAGTATGAGCCTCCAGGGACGGGTGGTCATTGCTCAGCCCCAGGAGGTGGTTTCCACCTGTTGGCCCAGATTTGTCAAACATGTGCTCTATCAAAAAAGGCTCGAAATGTCGAATTTTGTAAATCCTTCCCACTTGGAATGGTGACCAGGAATTTGAACACTCCCTGGGGTAAGTACAGCATGCCCAGGGCTAAAACACAGTCCAAGTGACAGCAGTTGGTGACTTCTGCTTTGAACTGGAGGAATGAAATCATGATGAATATTTTTCAGGCACGTCTGCTCTCATGTTCAAGAAACTAGAAGACACACAGTACTCAGATGCATTTCCAGTTCTTTGCTGTGCTTTATGCTATTTCTTTTACTCTAGATGTCTATGCTGCACCCACGGGAGCCTTCCTATATGCAAAGATCTTGGTTAAAAGTCATCTTTCTTTTTTAGAAGAAAGTTTTAC
>NW_004524585.1:17551289-17558065 GCF_000260255.1 Octodon degus
GGGATTGAACTCAGGCCCTTGCGCTTGCCAGGGAAGCGCTTATTCCACCGAGCTATCTCTCCGGCCCCTTAAACAACATCTTTTAAATAAAGCTTTCCAAGCCCCTTCTTTCCTTCCAGACCACTTCTTCATTGTATTCCTTCTTCATGGAGTGAGCCCGTTTCCCCATTGCCTGGCTCAGACACTCATTAGCATTTATTATAATGTGAACTCCGTATGTGTGCACTTGCTGGTCTCTCCAGTTACAGTGTAGGTCTGTCTGGGTAGAGTTCTATTTCTGTTCTATTATCAGCATCATATACTATCCGGCCCATAATGTACAATAATTGTTTGTTAAATGAACAGATGATTCTGTGAATGAATATTAGAAACTGCTTGAAAGCTTAAGTATTCTTATAAACCCATCTCCGGAAAGCAGGGGTATAGAGAAGATATTAAGTAGGTATTTACTAAATGGGAAAAGAGCAGTGTCAATAGGGTGGGTTATTTTTTGAAGATTTAGGGAGCAGCACAGTACCATGTTCAGTGTCTGTGCTTCCTAAATCATTTCCCATTGGGATAAAACATTGTCTTACATATCCTCTGACCTCAAATTCAGTTAAAAAATTAATGTGAGATATCAAATGTATAAACATGCTCAGGTTTAATGATCTCACAAATAAATTTTATTAAATGGACTAATAAAATTACAAAAGATATGTCCTATCTTTTCAACATTTTGATTAGTACTTTTAATTGGAGCAAACCCATACACGCTTTAATATCACAACTGTGCAGATACTACTGTGTTATAATTTACAGAAAGTCTGCTGTTATCTACTACTTTTTTCGAAGCAAATCAGCCTCAATTTGAATGACAAAACCATCCAGCAGCACCCTATCCTACTGGTATTTAATTTATATGCACAGACAATTATTTAAAGGTATGTATAAAGTGGCACACATTTCATCCTCACTCATCACATAGGGAACAGGCTACTTGAATCATTTTGTGTGGAGTCTTCAGCTTGAGGGTTCTAGGAAACTACTTTACTAGAGCTTGATTTTAGCAAGAAAATTGGAATTTAATTGGAAATACCTAACTTGATGATTAAGTTAACAATCTGATAGAAAGTACACTCAGAACTGTATCCTGCATTTTCACCTTCCAAGGCATGTAGAAGCTCTTCCTCTGTGATAAACACCTGCTGTGTATATTTTCAACTCTTCATTTTTTCAGGGATAGTATCCGTAGAACACCAGCTAATAATTCTGTTGATGAATTTAGTTGGATGAATAGTTTGGAGACAAAACCAAATGATGCTAGCCAGTTGTTTAGTTAATTGCGAATTTTGTTCATTGATGAGTTTATCTGTCTAAGAACTAGCCAATGAATTAGATATACATACACTTTTGCCCATATCTATGATCACTGCTGTTCTTTTTTTTAAAAAATATTTATTTATGTACTTATTTGGTACAGGGCCTCACTACACAGCTTGGACTGGTAGTGATCCTCCTGCTTTCAGCCTTCCCAGCACTGGGATTACAGGCATGCACCTCCATGCCCAGTTTAGGTGGCCAGCTCTGCATGGGGCCAGCAGGGCATGCAGTATCCGGGATCAAACCAGGGTCCTTGCGCTTGCCAGGCAGGCACTTAGACTTCAGAACTATTTCCCTGGTTCTGCTGTTCTTTTAAAGAAGAACATACTTTAGCATACTGTTAAACAATTTTCTTCCCAATTCAAAATATCTATTGAACATTTCAGATATTATTTGCTTATTTATTTTCTCACACTAGTGAGATAATATGTGTACACACTGGAGAAAAAGGGAAAGAAGATAGGAAAAATATATATACAGAGAAGAAAATTAAGACAGTTATATGGCTATTTTTCTCTCAGATCATTAAAAAGAAAGTTTTGTGTTAATATTGTGTATACAAGATATTATGCCTATACCTTCTACTCTGAATAACTATTAAGAAGACAATATGCAATGTGTCAACTATGTAATTGTCCTCCTAGCTGTTTTGAAACTCAGTTTCATGGTTATATTTATCTTTTTTTCTCTCTAAAATAAAAAAGGCTTTGTTCATGCCATCATATACTTCGTACTCTACTATTTATCTGAGAGATTGTTCCACTTTTTAGTTCGCTTTGGGCTTTGAACACTTCAACAATGAGCAGTTACAATCATGCACATTACGCCCTTTGAGACAATGCACATTATTCAACTAAGTTCAAATGAACAGATTTTCACAGTGTATCTCAATCTCTTCCTGGGGCTAAGATAGGTCTGCCCCCGGCCTCTTCACTTCCTTCAGTGAGCCCTTATATATTAAGCAGTGGAAAATACAACAACAAATGTTATTCAGCAGAAAGATAAAAGCCCAATCTATGTAAAGTGAGACAGGAGAAATGGAAACATCACATGTGGATTCTGCATGCTGAGCCTCATGAAATGCAAGCATGAATTTCCTCTCATAGCGAGTGTGGTCCAACATTAAACGAAGCATGGGGCATGATTATGAGAGATAAGATCAGTACTGGAGAACGTATAGCAAGCTGTTTTACCCACATTGAATATAATTTTACTCTTCTGATCTATTAGGCCCTCTTGGTGCACATCTTTGTAGATTTTTTCTAGTTCTTAGGAATGCATTAAAAAACCCTACAGGCTACAACTAAAATTACTGAATATTTTTTAATGTCTCACATGTTGACAGTCTTGATTTTCGTTATATAAGAAATAACTGCCGATAGTGCCATTCAAATCCCTACTCTTTAGACTTGTGAATGCTAATGGCTGGGCTGCCGAACTTCAGCTTTTCCTGCAATCGTTATTCCTGGTTTCCTGTGGTGGATATGTATCGAACATAAGAAATTAGCTGCAGAGAGAATTAGAGGGTGTAAGTCTGAGTCATGTAAATGCCAAAAGCTTTTTGTGACATTTTTCAGACTTTAAAAATGGAAATATGTTATTTGCACAGTAGCTCCTGATGGAATATGACATACTGCAACGATGTGGAGAGTTTAAGATTGGGCTGCAGGCCATTAGGAGCCCTGTGCATGAGAGCCTGAGGCCGGAGCAGAGGCCTGTGAGCAAGTGCTTGGTAGAAGCATGGCATTTGCTGATGAGCCAAAGAATCTTCCCTAGATCAGGAACTGCTCATGCAATTAAGGACTTGCTTGAACCTGTTATCATAAATACAGAATATAATTTTCAAGCTTGATGTAACTTTTGTCTTTATTCCAGATGATCTTACATCATCACCGTCATTATCTCAGCATATGAAAAGAATCTTAGGTTAAGTACATACTTTAACTCATATTTCAATGAAGGGTGAACCCTTTAATGCAGTTGAAATGAAAAATCTTTCCAAATGGTATCTGAATCTTTGCTGAGTCCTCAGAAGCACATGAAGGGAACTTGAGGGTATAGAGCAGAAGTTTCTCTAGAGAAACACAGAGAATTCTTATTGATCACACTGTCCCCCAGCTTCTGTTCCAAACCTTGTACTTTAGAGAAGAACCTTATGGGGAGAAAGAAACCTGCCTTTGACTGAGTCTCTTTTGGCAGAATAGATCTCCTCATAGGTTTATTTTCGTGTGCGAAGATAGTCTTTTAACATTTGGACCTAAACTGCTGCAAGCATGGGACTATATCCTTTTCTGTCTTTCTCTTTTGGGGTGAAGTTATTACTGCCTAGTGTAATGGATTGTCATGAGGAATAAGCCTGCTTAACCTCCCATGTTTTATATTCTATTCTGGAAATACAATACTTTTAGTGTTCAAAGATGCAGATTTTGGATTCTGGGAAAAGACATGGATAAATATAATCCATATTTGAGGCAAATAAGATGGATGACCAAGGGAATTACTGAAGGATCTTTCTAAGTATGGTCTGGAAATAGAGGATTATTGAGACAAAACAAAACTGGGATCAGGGGTCTTTTTTTTTCTTTCAAGCTTGTAGAAGCCTCTGCCTCCACCTCTCTCTGTGAATTCCACTCTCCTATTGGCAAGAATGCTTACTGCCAGTGAACATTCTCCCCCTGGCTGCCATCTTGGACAAAGATCTCTTCCTCTCCTCCCTTGACCTCACAATGAAGACATGTTGGGTCATTGCAGATATCTCTTCAGTAGGTATCCCCCACTTTTTCTTTGTCCTACCTTTTTTTTTTTAACCTCAATTTTAGTTGGCATTTAAACTAATCTCTTGGGTTTCTGTCTGACCTCACTTTTCATATTTATTGTACACATAATAGCATATAAATTTTAGGATTTTGCAATGTTAATACCTTATTTTCTTTACTGATGTTTAGGCACCTTGTAAATATTTGTGAATTTGAAACAATAATGTAGTTAACTGTCCCAAGAGCTATAAAACTCTGAACTCTTGTGTTTTCTCTTTTTGCCCAGTTAAGGAGATCTTGTTGTCCACAGGAAGAAGTCTCCTGCAACACTCAAAGGCGAGTCTCAATTTGATCCTTCCTTATCTCTCTGCTAAATTTATCATTTTCTGTCACCAAAGGCCAAGTTGACAGTCTTACGGCTGCATGAATTATTATTTTCATAACCTCATGTCATTTTCACATTTAGTTATCTCTACCTTAACTGTCTCTCGCTATCTCACAAACATCTAGTCATTTTCCATGACTCCTAAATATTAAATTTTATACTTTCCCATCTCTCTCAGACTGAATTAGGGTTTTCTTTCTTGCAGGTCTTTAAGCATTGACTTATATTTACCTCTTCCAATATCTGATTTGCTTGAAATCTTTAAAACCCCTTTAAAGTAGTGACTTTGCTTTATTTATCACTGAATTTGCAGCTTTTGTAAGTGTGTGCAAATGAAAAAATATGTTGGAATGAATGATTAAATGAATGAATTGAAGATGTAGCACTTAACCCCTCTGCGTCAGTTATGCAAAGTAACAGAAATCCAAAACAATGTCTATATGTTGCCTTTTTAGAACATGATTCAGGGAACAGAAAATTCATAGAATAAGCTTCTGCAGTTTTCCTTGAACAGAATCACGACTCTCTTTGCGGTTCACTTATCAATGCCTTTGAACAAATGTTGTTCTGATAACAATGTGCCACTTTTACTCAATTCTGCTGGAGAACTTCACTACAGGTTTAATTATTGGTCACCTTGGTGTCAGGCTGTGTTTGCCTTTATTAGCTAATCATCTACTGGCCCGTGGGGTTTTTCTAGCCTCCAGGTTTCTCAAGATATTGTCAGATCATATTATGTGCCTGTATTTTACATAGATTAAAATTTAAGATTTCTTTCTAAATTCCATGAAGAAGCAATATCCTGCTGTGTAGTCTGCGCAGCTACGGCAAGGTGGGCATTTATATAACCTGAGCTGAGTCAGTCATTTGAGTTTTGTTAGTTAACAGTGAAAAAGAAAGGCAGCTTAACCAGAGAAATAAATATATTTAGCTGATGACATTTGTATTCTGCCTCAAAACACAGAGTGCTTTTGTATTGGTACGGTTGTTCTGCAATTCCAGTTGTGAAACAGAGACCAGAGATCAGACTTTTTTGCTATCATCACAACTTCATAGTCCAAAATTTATTTTTGTTTCAACAGTTCTCAGGTAGTCCAAGTCAATGAACTGGGTGGTCTTCAAGAAACTTATTTGTGAGCCATTTTGGTTGATTCCAAATCAATATTCTGAGAATTTTTTTTTAAGGCAAGGCTTTCTGGAAGGCTTTTATGTTGAATTCTTCTAATACATGAAGGTGAGGGAGGTATTTTGAAATATCAGGAAGCGCCACACAGTATAAGGAATCTTTTGATTTTTAATGAGTTAAGTTCAGTGTTGTATGATCTTTTGGATTATACTTACATTCCTTTAAATTTATATTCTATGAAGTATGGTCATTTATATGTCACAGGTACTAAGGTTTACTGAATGTTTTAAAATTTAAAAAAAAATTATTCTTTTGATGCAGGGTCTCACTATGCAGTTCTGACTCTTACTGATCCTCCTGTCTCAGCTTTTCTAGCACTGTGATTACAGGTGTGTGCCACCACGTCCCACGTCAGGGTGGCATGGCATGTGGTAACAACAATCAAACTTTGGTCCTTGAGCTTGCCGGGCAGATGCTTCGGCCACCAAGCTACCTCCCCAGAACCTAAAAATTTTAAGATTAAATAATTTTAAATTCCAACTTAATATGTGGTTTAAAAAGTGTTAGATTTTTTTCTATTCAGTATATATGAAGAGAAATTCTTGTCATGATTTATGTGATTGCTGAATTAAATAAATGGATAAAAGGTTACTTAGGCAATATTTATACCAATATAAGCATAAGTTACATGGCTTTGTCATATTCACAAATAGTGGTAAACATTGAACCTACTTATGACAATGTAATTAAGAAAGAAAGGTGGGTCTTCATTTTTAGGAATTTTCCTGTAGCATCCAGACGGAAGTATGCAAACTTGTGAATTAAAACACACTTTTTCTGGTCAGGAAGTGGCCTGAAGCAAAATTTCCAAGGCTTTTGGAGAGAACATTCTAGACTTTTTCTTACAGATTTTTTCAAAGAATTGAAAGAATTTGAAAAGGACAATCAAAGTCAGTGTACACTAGTACCAAATATCTAAAATGTGAATATAGATTGCTCGAATTCTTGAGTGCAGTATTGATGTATTGTAAAAAGAATTTGGTAAAACTGTTGACAAACAGTATTGTAAAAACAATTTGTTAAAACTGTTGATTTCTACAGATTGGCCAAATTCATAATTAAAACTTATTTTCTTTCTATAAAAAAA
>NW_004524585.1:17558455-17578530 GCF_000260255.1 Octodon degus
TAATCTTTTATTTCTTTGGTACAGGGTCTCACAACACAGTGGGACTCATAGTGGTGCTCCTGCCTCAGCTTCCCCAATGCTGGGATTACAGGTGTGCGCTACCATGCCAGGTTCTGGGGCATGCATGTTATGGGGTACCGGGGATCAAACCCAGGTCCTTGTACTTGCCATGCAGGTACTTAGACTGCCAAGCTATCTCCCCAGCCTCAGTTATCAATCCAGTCAGGGTGTTGATTAACTTGATTTCATGTTGAGTCAACCTGGATTTAAGAATGTGAGGGTATTTGAAGTCTGCTTTTCCTTTATTTGCTTATTTACTAATTCATTCTTTATAAACTAAAGGAAGGTTTTCAGCTGTGTCACCTGCACATAAATTCTCTTTCAGATCTGTTCTTTTCTTGTCGTGTTTTAAAAAAATCTTTTAATGGAAATTTGATTTCTACTTCTCTTCGATCAATAGATCCTTTTTAAAAGATAAATGTCAGTTCACACCAGTGAAGTGTTCATTCTCACATATAATTATATACAAAAATGTACAGACTTCAAAATAAAGTATAATAAATAAGCACAATAATGTAATACATATAAACCAAAACTGTAACAAACATTATAGAATATTTCAGTTACTATAAAAGATTTCCTCTTGAGGCCGGAAGATGGCTCAGTAGAATAAACACTTCCCTGGCAAATGGAAGGGCCTGAGATCAATCCCCAGTTCTGCAAAAATAAAAAATAACAATTAAAAAAAAAGATTTTCTCTTAATCTTTTGTATTAATCTCCACACTGCCTTCCATGCCAGATCACCAAAGATCTGATTGCTACCTTCATTGACTAGTTTTGCCTTTTCTTTGAATTTCAAATAAATGGAATTAGTAAGCATTCTGTGCCCACCTGTTTTGTTTGAGACAGTTCCCTTGTATTGCGTTTCTTTGTTCCTTTGTTTTGCTGAGTAGTATTCCACTGTGGCATTAGACCAAAGTTTACTCATCCATTTGGCTACTAATGGGCATTTGAGATGTTTCTCCTTCTGGTCTGTTATGACTGAGTTTCTCTGAATATCATTGTACACATCTTTTGGACATGTGTGTAAATGTGTTTTCACTTTGGTTACATAAGTACCTACATGTGTAGTAGCTGAATTTCATGTGTGGTTAGCTTCATGAGAAAATGGCAAATTGCTTGCCTCTTTCATTGTACCATATCGTACCCACAGTGTCAAGGTATCTGAGTTCTTTTTACTGTTCATCCTTATACATATGAATTTTCTTCAGCTTTTAGCATACTAACTCTTCTTGTTAACATGAAGTACTAACATTACACTGTGATTTAATTTTTAAATTCTTAGATGGTGAATGAATTTATCATCTCATATGGATGTTTAAAGTATATCTTATTTCATGATGTCCTTTACTTGGAAAAATATGTTTTTAAAAATAATTTGCTGACTTTTAGTTCTTTTTGTATTTTTAATACTATTCCTTTATTGGTTCCAAATGTTTTTTTTTTTTCTTGTCTGCCTCTTGACTTTTTGTTATTTTAAATGGGTTTTGTTAAGAATAGAAAATTTTTATATTGGTGGAGTGAAAATTATCTATTTTATGGTTTATATTTTTAATATTAACATTTGCATAACCAAAAGTCATAAAATTGCTCTTTCTTTCTTCTATAAATTTTACAATTTTATCCTTACAGTTTGTATTATAAAATGTTTTGATTATTTGTGTATAAAATGGATTCAGTTTTCATTTCAAATTTCAAGAAATCATGGTTGGCATATAGAAATCATCTGATTGTTCTATGTTTAACATTTCTGTATTTTTATGAGAGCTTAATGGTATTCCTCTTAGGGCATTGGTACATATATCTAACACAACCTATAAACTCATTAAGCAAATCTGTACATCCTTTTTAGATATTGAGGTTTTTTAAGAACATAATTTTGTTGAGACTATATGAATTTTTTTCAGATCAATTTTTATTGAAATATGTTCTTGTACTTCTTGGCTAGCTGGTACTCCACATTGCTGTTGTAGATGTCATCTTTCATGTCCCTAGGGTGTGTACTGTCCATATCACAGCCCACAGAGTGGGCAGTCCCCAGGATGTTTTAGTAGTTCTGGAAAGTTCTCTGGCCAAAAGATCAGTGCTGCGTCTGTCACACATGTTGACAATCACATCAAAAGTGATATTTCCACTGTGTCTAATGTTTTTCTACTTCTTGGCGGCTCCTTGAGGGCTTCGATGATCAGTGCAGAGACAGAAGGTACCACCTCAATCTGAGCCTGTCTGTTCTGAATGGTCAGTGTCACCATAACCCTCAGACCCTTCCAGTCACCACTTGCCTTGGTGATGTCATCACTCAAGCTAGGGGAGACAGACCCAAGGGACCGACAGATCTGGGGCCAGGCAGGCGTAGCTCCGACTTTCTCAAGATGCACAGCAGGTACAGGACTTGCTCTCTTTGGGGTTGAACTTGGCCACAAGGTGGAGGTGGCTGGTGTCTGATGAACCTGGGCTCAGGGACAAGGAGAAAGTTGCAACATGGTTTTCTCCTGGCCAAAAGCTGAAAGCTCCATGAAGTTTTAAGGATTTGTTTCCAGCAGTTATGGCTTTCACCTAATTTTTCTTGTCTGTTAAAGCCTACAACTTTCACACAATTTTCAGTAAGTCTGGAAAGATCAGACTTCTTGCATCTTTGCAATTATAGGGGAAAAGCATTTTATATATCACCACTTAGTATCAGATTAATTGTATGTAGTTTTTGTACATATATTTATCAAACAGAGAAATTTCTGACTTTTTTTTTTTTTTGTATCAGTGACCGAGCTCAGGACCTTGTACTTGTTAGGCAGACACTTAACTCTGCTAAGCTATCTCCCTGGTCTCTGTATATTTTTAATTTGCTCTAAATTTTTATTGTTACTAGGTACAAAATTTCAAGCAACTATTCCCTCATTTATGGGGATGTTATAACTTTGATGTTAACATGCTCTGTCACACTGATCAATTTTCAAAACTGAATATTGGATGAACTTCACTTGATCATGATGCATTGCCACTTTTGGAAGTTTAACTTACATTCTACTTACTATAATTTTGTTAAGTTTTGAGTATGATATGGAATATATTGTCTCATACTTTCTATTATTATAATTTTCTTTTATTTTGAAGAGTAAAAACAAAACCAAGAAAAACAAAAATAAATGCAGAAACAGGGGAACACACAACAATATGTATGTTACAGATTTTCAAAGCAGGAATAGCTGATTAACAATGATTGATATATTACCGATTTTTATCATCAAATCTGTTGCTCAGATTAACAGATACAGTTATGCAAGGTTGGACATATGACTGAATAGTACCACATGCTTTGATCCTTATTTTCTGTCTTTTCTGATTTTAACTAAACATTTGTTTCATCTCTTCTTTATATATCCATTATACTTCTTTTAAAATTTAGTTTTCTTACAACAAAACTAATCGTGATTAATAAGAATATGTCCCAGAATATGTCTATGTTTGTTAATGTTCTATTTGTACTTGACAAGAATCTGCGCTTTTGCAGTCCTGTGTTAATGTCAGTTGTAGCGAATGCTTGACGCTTCCCCATTTCTATATTTGTACTGTTTCTGTACGCATTCTATCACTAACTTTGAACGGGGTGTGGAACCCAATCAAGGTTAGAAAATTTTTGTCTCTTTCCTTTATTTCTGTCAGTTTTTGCTTCTTGTATTTTGATAATTTTTATTAGTTTTCTGTTGCCTTAATTTAACCTTTTATTTTTTTAAATTTTATTTATTTGTGTGTGTGTGTGTGTGTGTGTGTGTGTGTGTGTGTGTGGCCAGCTCAGCCCACCAGGGGGCGGGCGGGCTGGCATGTGGTGCTGGGGGATTGAACTGAGGTCGCTGTGCTTTGCTAAGCTTGTTCTAAGTAGGTGCTTTAGACCACTGAGCCATCTCACCAGCCCTAATTTAACCTTTTAGTATTATATAAAACCTCCACCGCTTGCAGTATAACTTGCCTAGTAATCTGGTCTCTTTCCTATGCTAAAGGCCCAATGCCTATCTTAAAATGCTTTTGTTGGCGTGGTGCACATTTGCTATTTTTTAATTTTTAATTTATTTGTAATGTGCATATCTTTTTGAGAGCACATAGGTGAATTTTCTTTTGTAATCAGTTGTAAATATTCGTGTTTTAATTTGACTACCTGTTTACTTTTCATGTAATTACTTTTTTTTTTCTGAACCGAGGATTGAACTCAGGCCCCTTCACTTTGCCAGGAAAGTGCTTATCTTACTGAGCTATCTCCCTGGCTCTCACGTAATTACTGACTTGATGGGTTACAGTCTGCTGTTGTGATTTGTGCTCTGTCTGGTGTTATTTGTTCCTGGGTCCTTAAACCCTCTCTGAATCCTGTGTTTTGTCTTATTGATCATTTGTAGGGCTCTTCTTATTTTTCTGGATTTTTAGCTTTACTCTTCTATGTTTTATTATCCTTTAGTAGGTGCTCTATTGATTAGAGTATGCAAATTAGAGTACACTTCAAAGTCTATCTAAAATTAATATTTTACTAATAGAAAACTTGTACTTTATGCACCACAGATATAAAAATCTAAGAACAGCATGCTTCCTATAATTTTTGTCATAGTTGGTCAAATATTTTCATTTTGTACTTGTTTTAATTATATTAGTTTGTGTTATTTATTTTTAAAAAGAAATTATGAGAAGGAAAAACAAACAAATTATTTATATTTACTCTGATCTTTGCATACATTTTGCTCCAATATTCTCTGATGAGAAGTCAGTTATGATTTACATTTTTAAGCTCCATATGCATTGACTTTTTTAATTTAAACTGTCTTCTTTATCTTTGCAAATGCAATTTTGCTTTTATATGGGCAGGTGTTTTTTTTTTGTTTTTTTTTTTTTGTCCTTATTCTGGGTTTCATAAACTTACTGCTTCTTTAATGTGAGGTTTTTTCCATTAGTTTGTGACAACTTCCAGTACTATATCTTCAAATATTTATTTCATATCCTTTTGTCTCCCTCTTCTAAGACTCTACCTGTAGGAATTTAACTTCTTGATATTCTCTAAGAGGTCACTGAGTAGTTGTTAATTTTTTCTTTTCTTTTTCCTTCCTGTTACTCAGATCAGATTATTTCAACCACACTAGCTAATTGTGCCTTTCTTCTGCCATTTCAAGTGCATCAAAGTGAAAACTTCATTTCAGGTATTGTGCATT
The DNA here is from genome assembly GCF_000260255.1 of Octodon degus. Lineage (NCBI taxonomy): Eukaryota > Metazoa > Chordata > Mammalia > Rodentia > Octodontidae > Octodon > Octodon degus. The sequence continues at coordinate 17,563,703 of NW_004524585.1, forward strand.
TTATTTGCACATTTCTATTTTTCCCCACTTCTCTCTCCTCTCATTCTTCTAATTTCCTTTCTTTTCTGAAGTTTCTTATGTCATCCCACTAAGATTATAGTTTCTGTTAACTATTAGAATATCTTAGTTCTAGATACTCTAAAGTAATCTGCTTACTATAATATTTGTAACATCCTGGAGTATTTTTTTATTAATGGTTTTATTTCTTAATAGTAGGTAATTTTTTTTTCTATTTTTTCAGAAGATTTTTGGCTTTTGAATATTTTGAACCTCTGTTGTGGATACTGTATTACAGATAATATGGGTTAGAGAGTGTTTCTAAAATAGTACTCAGTTTGGTGTAGGCAGTAATAATTTATTAGGAAGCTCTTAGATATATCAAATCTTGGTTTAAGCATTGTTGGGACATGGTCCTTGCTCTTACATTCTAGATTTTTCTAGTGCTTTAGATGGAGGTCGTGATTTCAATTACATCTGGTTGGGTTGGAATATAAGCACCTTTCCAAATGGTATAACTTCTGTTTCTTTTGTTTCGCTTCCAATCCTGTAAACATCACTCACTGCTAGACCCCTCTATGTCTTCACATCTTATATGCAGCTCAGCCTTTGACCTAAGGATCACATGGATTTCTAGGTCAGTCTTTCCACCTCAACTTCTTTCTAATACCTTGTCCTGTAAATTCTAACCATTTCAGTAGTTAAACTCTTACCCATTGCTTTTTAGCTTTGTGGCCAGTCTTGTTTCTCTCAGTGTATAATTCTTTAAACAATATTAGAGAGATGCCCCTGGACAGGAAGTCCAAATGTCCATTAGATCGCCTCTGTGTTCCTTCTTTCAGACATTACTGCCCTGTGCCACTTATTATCCAGTATCAGAAAATCATCATGTCGTGTGTTTTGTTCAGTTTTATGGTTGATTATAATATGTAGAAAAATCTAATAGAAATTGAAATTCCATATTTCGAAGTGGAAGTCCCACAAAATTATCTTTTAAAGAAGAAAATAATTTCTTAGTGGGATATGGAACTGAAATGTTGTGAATGCAACACACACACACACACACACACACACTTTAGGAAAAGAAAAATAGTGTGGTGTTTTCTCAAGAGATGGTGTTACCCTCATACAGGGACCCTAGAGGATGTCATATATCACAGAAAACCCACTACACTGCCTTCATATAGAGAGGAAATTGAATGCCTGGGTAGCAATCTCACCGACCATGGTAACTCAAGCAGCAGCTTATCATATTAATAAATGTGTAGAAGTTCCTGGCCACCACGTTGAGCACTTCCTGTAATAGCAGAGGCCAAAGGTAACTTGTGTTAGTCTCATGGTGTCACAGTAAATTTAATATTGAAACATAAATTTTTTTGAAGTGTGTATACAATTTTTGGTGAAACAACAATGTATTGTAGTATTTGAGACACCAAATAGAAACGCTTATTTTTCTAAGATAAAGGTATGTCGAGGGAGGAAGAGCAGCCTCTGTTTTGATACTATGATATGCGTTCTCCCAAGAAGTGGTCCTTGACTTTGATATCTTGCTGTCGTATATTGTTGGCTATGTACCTAAAACAAAGGGGAGCAGTAAAGGCAAACCAAAGTGTAAATTTGACAAGTTAATAAATATTTGTAAGTAATTTTTCTTTCATATTAAACATTATGTTGCATGAAAACACGATGATGTCATGAAATCTTGTGTATTTCAATATGTAACAGGAAACATGAAAACCTTTAAAGTCATATGATATTAATAATTATTAGATTATAAAACTTATTCAATTACAAAATATGAAGAATAGCTCAAAAGATGTGGTTAAATGAATATAATATGAAATTTTCATTTTTTCTTTTGTGATTTTTCTAATTTTTGGATTTAATATTAGTTTGTTTTCTCCATTAAATATATTTCATAAAAGTAGTTATGTAATTAACAAAGAGAAAGACACGTGTTAAACATAAAATTTTACGGGCAAAGAATTTGGCATGGTTCAGATTACAGAGGATATTTTTGAACATAACAGAGCCCATATTTCTCATTTGATCTTAAACGAACATTGTAGCAGCTGGGTCCCATCCTCTTTGGGCATTCCACTTACACAACAGTCCTGGTTTTTCAGTTGCAAATCCTAGCATTTGTCTTCATTTTTAAAGCTTCATTTTACTTCTTAAAAATATCCTCTTGTATTTTCTTAGTAATTATTTGTTATTATTTTGGAGACAGAAAATTCTCTTTTCCTGTTTTTTCATATCATACAGCAAAAAGGTTTTGCTTTTAGATAAAATATTTTCATTAGCATATAATTTTATGAGTATCTATATGTTTTGGTGTTGGGTGTAATTATTTGGTGAATTAATTTGTCCCCAGTCTTACTGGATATTTGTCCAAAAATCTCTAGGATTAGATATTTAGCAGAAGTTTCCAGGGCCTTACATGATAATGTGAAGTGGTAAGTTTGAGGATGGTGTATTCTCGGTAAAAGCATGAGAGCTCACGTGGGTAACTTGCACTGCTATCAAGGCAAAGCATTGGAGATGTTACGTTTCATGATATTTTACTCAGTAAAAATATGTCCTCAGCTATTAATACATGTAAATAATTTATTTGGTTCAAAATGATGGATGCTTCTCCTTCCCCATTGTAGTGGCTAGAAATTTGTGTATTCCCTTGTTCTTCTTAGTATGCACAATAGGGTGTTTCTTGGTATGTTTGCTGTTCTTTGTAATTGGCCAATGCCTTTGTAACTTGGACTGAGACTGGGGGACTCCATGTTAACATCTCTTATGGCCTTTGGAGGTGGAGTGACTTGTTAGTACCAGAGCTGGGGAAAATTTTATCATCGTCCTCACATTTTTTATCTCCTAATCCTCTCCTCTAGCCGCTCACATTCCCTCCAGGCAAAAAGACTCATGACCCCCCACCCCCACACACACAAAAGGAGAATTTGAGATATGGAATGATTTATCTATTTGTCCCTATCAGTTAAAGGATGTGGAAAACATTCCATATGGAAATAACTCTTCACATTTATTATTACTTTAAAGATATGGCAGATGATCATTGAGATTTTGTTTTATGCATAGAGGATCTGAAAATCACTCCCCCTCTTCGTGTACTTTTAATTCAACACATGCTTCCTCCCAGTTCTTATCTTTCTGAATTTATACCAAATCTTCATGTGTGGAATTAATTTGTTCTTGAGATTTATAAAACTTTTATAGATGCTGAAATTGGAATAAAGGGCTGACAATACATTCAGGATGTATACTCTTTGTGTGCCTTTTAGTGCTAGTAATAATACCAGCACAAAGTTAAATTAGAAGTAGATGAAAAAATTTTATATTATATTTTATAACTGTACTTTGTTTGTTTTTTTGTAATAGGAATCAAACTCAGGACTTTATGCTTGCCAGGCAGGTGCTGTGGCACTGAGCTATATCCCCAGCCCTTGTAATATTTTTTGAGTATAATCAGAAAAGTAATTATCCTATTTTCTTAATTCTAAATATACAAATGGCAAGATTTATAAAAGGCCTGAGGTTTTTTTCTTCTTGTGAGTCTTCCAGAGTTTCATGCATAGGTAGTGAAGATGTAAATTCTTGGGTTGGAAGTTACAATAAATAGCTAGTCTTTTAGATCTAGACTGGAAGAAAAGTTTCCTCCTATCTTAACAGCATACAAATGTTTGTGGTTTAAATGCAACAGGATAATTTTATGTCAGTTTCATTGTTAAACTGATTAGAAATAAGTGGTAGGAGAGAATATAATGAGATTTACAAACTTACTTAGATTCTTTGTTCTCAGTCGAATCCTTGGGCAGAATCATCTATGCTAGAACTTAAAAATAGATGAAGGTAATAGAGAAATTGGTATGTCTGTGATAAAGGTTTAAAAAACTAAATTCTTTTATTTAATAATTTCCAGTATCTCTTTGACTTTATATTATTCCCTGATACAGTTTGACTTTAGAATAATTTAAGATAAATTTTGTTTTAAGATATATTTAAGTACACCCTGAGGAAAATGAGATATGAAAACACTTTCAGTAGATTGAAATATTAATACACTTTTAAAAAGACATTTTTCAGTATCCAGCAATATGGAATCTACATATTTCCAAAAGACTCAAATGTGGTATGTGTAGTTATAATTTCCCAATGTTGATGCCACTGTTTAAATAAGGTTTTACTCCAGCAATTTTTCATCTTATTTTTAAATGCATTTGTCAGAGTTTTGTGCAAAAGACAAGGATATAATGTTCAGTAATGAGCGCATTTAAGGTAACATCCTTGTATGTAAAGAGCAGAAATAGTGGAACAGATCTTTAAAATAAGCTTTTGGCAGGACTGTGGCAAGACCAGAGAATGAGTAATGGGAGAAGAGAGAATCATTCAATGACTGTGAGTCATCTATCTTGCTACTGAAGTTGACATAGCCCTAAGAAGATTTGTTCCTCACTGATTTAACAACAACAACAACAAAAATTCCAAAGGACAATTGCAAAGCCACACTTATGATGCATTTGAATCTAAGCTTTATAGGCAAAAACTCAAGTAGAGTTTTTGCCACTTGTTAGTGCACACCCATCATATTTGAATTTTGATGACAGTGATGTTAATTGATGTAAGATGTGTTAGTTCAAGTTCTTATATGAAAATATTTTAGGTTCAGAAGCTTATAAACAACAAAACTTATTTTTCACAGTTCTAGATACTTAAAAATCTGAAAGGAGGCCTCAGTGTATTGTGCTTCAAATGAGGACACTCTTCTGGGTCATAGATAGTTGAGTTTTTGCTGTTCTCTATTATGGTTAATAGAGAGCCAGAATGTACTCTGGACTCCTTTCACAGGGGCATTAATTCCATTTATGAGGTCTCTAACTTTATCATTTAATTACTACCCCAAAGCCTCACCTCCTAATATTACTTTGTTGAGATCTAGTATCCAGTGTACATATTTTGGGGGTAACACAGCATTCAACACATTGCATGACAGCTATGATAAAGTCGGGGTGTTGGAAGACTAATCAGGATCCTCATTCTACTACTTTCAACTGGGGAGGAGAATGGAAGCAAATATGAGTAGCAAGGCCGTAGTCCTCTGTCTTTCCCACGAGTAGTATGCGTCAGTCAGTGCTCACTACAGAAACAGATTTAAATGCAAGATATGCAAGTACATAAGAATTGACACAATTGGTTCACAAGGGCTGCCTGCAGAGCCAGGTGTGAAGGAAGAGTATAGAATGCAGAAGGTGTGCAAGAGTGTGTGCGGGAGATCTGAAGGATCCAGTGGAGATCCAGATCCAGTGGAGATCCAGAGCTCACTGTAGTATATTCCATTCCAGTCCATATCAGAAGACTGAAGGGCTTATTCTGGAAGCCAGGAGATGACATCAAAGGTGAATGTGAAGATCGCAACTACTCTAAAGAAACAGAAGAGAATCTTCCTGCTTCGGGGCTCCTTTATGTCATTCAGTCAACAAGCCTACAAGGCCGATTCATCTGTCTTCAGCAAATCCTCTTGGTCGTGCACAATTTGGTTGGCATTTCTCACTCAAGTTGGCACAATCAGTTAATATCACAGAAGGTCAGTGATTCTTCATGAATAAACATCCCTCAGTCTATTGTTTAATCACTTTCAGCATGCTGAAAGCTTTTTAACAATATTGTACAGTTCTATGATTTTCTGTGGGGGTGATTTGCTGAAGATTTCATATCACCATTTTTGGAAGTCCCCTCACGCAAACCATCAAATGTATTCGCTTAACACATACTTTTAAAACAGTGCAAACCAATCATCTAATGTAAAAGGGGGGTAGTTTGCCTATAAAATTAGTAAGACTGAATGCTGGCAAGAATTTGAGGATGTAGGCATTTCCATATATTTGTATGTGTATTGTAGTATTAAGAAAATTTATTTTCTATTGTTTCTTCCATGAGCCTAACTTAGTCAAATATTTTTAAATGTTCAACTTTAAAAATGTTAATGTGAGGTTATAGCTTTCAAAAATATTTTAATAGAGTATATATTAAGATGTCTCTTTCCCAGGTTTTTACATCTTTTCTCTGGTGATTTCTCTCTTGTGAATATTTTCAGGGACAATATCTATAGATTATATCTATATCCATATCAATCAATCAACCAATCAATCTATCTATACAAATGTAACTATGAATTTTATAACCCCTTTAAAAATAGACAGTATGTCATTCAGTATGTAATGTTCACCAGCTTTCTTTGATTGTTAACAAATACATTGGTGATCATAACTAGTCAGCATATGAACATATTCCTCAACCAAATCATAAGAGATGACTATCCTTAGTATCCATAGATTATTCCAAAAATCTTACTGCAGAAAGCAAAATCCATGATGCTTAAGTCCCTAATATAAAATAACACTATATTTGTACATAATCTGCATCCTCCCATGTACTGTAAATCATCTCTAGATTACTTATAATACCAAATGCAATGCAGATGTAGTATAAATAGTGGCTGCACAGTTCTTTTTTCTGTATCTTAGGGAAGGGTCTACAGGGTGTTCAGGGTCTCACTACTCGATTGGACTCGTAATGATCTGCCTGTTTACAGTCTCTCAAGAGCTGGGTTTACAGGTGTGCGAAACCATGCCCAGTCTCAATTGCCATCTCAGCTTGCCCTGGGGATGCGGCCAGCACTGCAGGCCTGGGGATTGAACCCCCAGCCCCTGTGTCTGCTTGTAGGTGCTTTAGTCCTGCACTGTTCTTTTTAAGGAGAAAATGTCAAGAAAATGTCTCAGCCACACTATTTTTTTTTTTTTAATGTATTTGGTACAGAGTCTCACTACATACCTTGGACAGGTAGTGGTCCTTCTGTTTTCAGCTTCCCCAGTGCTGGGATCACAGGCATGGGCCACTACACTCTGTCTCCATGGCCAGTTCAGCGCTCCTGGAGTGGGCCTGGCATGGCATGTGGTACTAGGGATCGAACACTGTCACCTGTGCTTGCCTAAGCAGGTACTTAGTCCACTGAGCTATCTCTCCAGACTTCAGTTATAAACTTTATCCTGCATATTTTTAGTTAGCAGCTTGTTGAATCTTTGTATGTGTAACTGATGGATAGAAAGAGTTCCTTAAATTTCAAGAAAATTATAGAAGTTTCAGTCTTTGTCACTGTCTACATTTTTGTTCACTAGAAAATCTCTATAATGGACAATTATTCATTCTGTAATAGTGAAGTGCACATTATCATTAAATACATATAACCTTTGACTCAATTTTCTAAATGTCTTCTAGGAATTAATTCAAGTGTGAAAAATGATTATTTACAAAATAGTTTGCAGCTAAACACATTAAAATAAAAGTTTTGATCTATTCTAAGAATTTTAACTAAGTGCAATGTCTCAATCATTTGAAAGATACTTAAAAAGTTATTGCAAAAATAATAATGGTTAATATTTTGTTAGATCCTTTTACATGCTAGATGTCATTTTAACGCGTTCTTTTTTTTTTTCTTTTAGGAACCAGGGATTGAACTCAGGCCCTTGTGCTTGTCAGGCAAGTGCTTATTCCACTGAGTCTGAGCCATCTCCCCCGTCCCGATAACAGTTATTATTTGCTGTGCGTGTGTGTACTTTATTTTTATTCATTTTGTAGAAAGGAAAACAAAATCAGCAAAAAGTAAGTGAATTACCCAAATAAAACCCTTGTGATAGTATGTAAAAATACTTATCTATCTTAGCTCAGTTTTCAGGAAAGGGATTTTGATGATGTACAGAATAGGGGATGAGTTGGGGATCAATACCAGACAAGAAAGAAGAAACAAAGGTTAGAGTGAGAAAGAGCTACAGCATGGTACAGAAGTGGTACAGCCACAATGGAGGCCTCAGGAGAGCCTGCAGGGAACTGTAGTTGAGTTGGGCTTTCAGAAATGTCTGAACCAAAGTAAGATGGCTGAGTCTTTATACCTCTGGGTGGAGCAGTCAGTAGTGAAGGAAGGTGAAAGGGGAGGAAAGATGGAATTTTGCTAAGTTACCTGTCTCTGAGCACACTTGCCTCCTCTTGCTTCCTGGAGTATTTGAGGAAATGTAGACTGTCAGTACTGAAGGGAAATCTGTGTGATAACCAGGGCATCTACTGCAATAGTTGATAAATCTATATAGGCTAAAGATACAAATATCAATGCATTATAAACATGCTCACCTATATGAGTATATAAAATATGCTTGTATGTCTACCCTATACGGATATTTGATATATCTATGTCTACAAACACATATGCATATAAAAGCACATGTTTGCATACATTTCCTCTTATAAATTAGTTGTATTCAATAATATATTTTATTTTAAAATACCAGATACTCTTAAAACTTTATCCAGTCAAGTGAATTGAAAAAAAATTCACAGTAACATTTTTCTAAGTACATATTGGAATATGTAAAATAAAAGTTATACCAGTGAAAAGAGGTTCATGATTTATAGGAAATATTAATTTCATATTTGAATAAAATGAATAACTACAGTCATATCAGGTGCTTCTAATAATACGTATACTTATGAAAGTTTAGATATAAAATACAACTTTCCTATTACTGTTGGGAAGTTCTGTAATTAAGGGAACTCTTCAGCAGAAAATTTTAAAGACAAACTTTGTTCACAGTTAGCTATTATGAAGTATTTGACCATATGTAATTTTCTCCTTCAGTTAATGTATAAGGTTTCAGCTTTAGTTTTCTCATTTCTTGCACTATCTTTTCCCTTGAAAAAGCAGAGAGAATCAGAAAAAGAAAAGGAGTAAGAACCTGGAGTCAGTGAGGAGGATAATATCATCTAGATTAATGATAGGAACAACTGCTTCCGGGTGTGTCAAGAGTACAATTTAGCTCAGCCTCTGGGCTGCTTTCAATATTTCTGACCAACACCAAGATGCTGGTTGCAGATTGCCTCTGGCTATTGCAGAGATCATTTCCACAAATATAAACTGGTCTTTTACAATTTTCTCATTTTTGTTCTGAGCTCTCTCTCATGTGCTCTGCTCTTCGGAGACACAATATCAATTTGACATACTCACTTTAGGCACTCTTTCTCTGTATTCTTCTTGGTACCTTTGAGACCTGTGCCTCTTTTTAATGCAATTTATTTTCTCCATATCATTGCAGCATTAGGCATTTTTGATTGGAAATCCAGGAAAGCAGGTTAGGAGTTATTGATCTGACCCATCAACCCAACACTTAAATAGTAGCTTGAAGGGACATATGTAGTAAGAACATACATACCTCAAAAGTCACATTCTTGGATGGAAATTTATTGCACTTGTAGACATTAAACATCCATAGTCTTTTGAAAATTTTATGTTAAGAAATTTTTCTCCTTTAGGATTCTTGAAGGAAGAAGTCTTAGCTTATTTCAGTTGAAAAATTTTACAGCATAAATATTTAATCTGAGCTCTGTCAAGATGACTTACCTATGTTAGACCAGAGGTTAGTGTCACAAAAAAAGGACAGAGATCTTGTTCCCTCTCCCTATCAGTCTCCCTCTCCGGTGGTAAAAAGAGTAGCAAGTGCTGAGTGGGCTTCCAGGGCAAATGGCATCAAAATGATGATAGAAGTTGTTGCTATGGATAATGCTTTCTAGCTTTTATTTCCTTTTGGGTGGAAACAGGTGTCCAGCCCTCACTAATGAATAGTGAGAAGTATGTAGAGTAATTTGTGAGACTTTCTCTACCTCTTTCTTTGGCTTCCATGAGCCATAGTTCCAGGATGGGGGTTTTGCAAAGCAAAGTCACCTGTGACCTAAGATGGCCCAGGGAGATGAGCACAACACTGTTCACCACGACTGAGGTCCCACCTGCCCCAGCAGTGTTCGTGGTGTGTGTGAGGCAGCACAGCAGACAGTACAGCGGATCAGTGACTGGCTACCACTCTTATCCACTTAGTTCTAAAACATGGTTTGGTTTATTTCCTGAAGGCAGCGTTCAGTCAAAGTCTATCCTTTTCAACTTTTTTTGTCAACCACCTGGCATCTATTTAGCATTTTTAATAGCCACGGCGACCACAGCCAGCACAGAGCTATCTAATGCAACTCCTAAATAGCTTGGCATTCTTTAAGATCCTACTGAAAAAGGTTTTTTTAAGCAAATAAATTTGTGTAAGATCTTTTAAAGGTATTAATTTTAAAAATCAAACTTCCTCTTGAGAGTAAAAAAAAAATACAGATTTTCTGAATGTATGGAGGGTATGCAGGTTATTTTCCCCTAAATTTATTACTTTTAAATTACAAGGGTTTAATCTTAATTTTTGTACAATAACCTTTGATGAATAAACACATGTTCACCCCTATTTTCCTTAATTATGCTATTAACCTCAGCAGTAATCCCTTCTTACCCTTTCTGTCCAGATTGAACCATCCTGATCTCATTAAACTGACCATTTTGGAGAACAGTTCATAATATGGCTCTCAGGGGAGTTTACGGTTGTGTCAGCCAATAAAAAACAAGTCCATCCATCCCTGTTCCCCACTGCCACTGCTGGCCAAGAGCTCACAACGTGGGGAGGCACAAGCTCTCCAGAGAGCTAAGCTATCTCGCACTGCTCAGTGAAATTTGGATTGAACCCCTTCTCATGTTCATTCCAGCTCCCAGCACAAAGATAGTTTTTTTTTAATTGACAATGGGTAGCTCTGAATTTATCGTAATGTAAACATAATTTTGTGGGCTTATATCTTCTTCTTTTTCCTTTGTTCATTGTAAGGTGATGGTATTGCTTAGGAGCATGGGTGCCTTTCCAGTAGAACAGAGTTCCTCCATCTTGACAGAAGTGGTATTTGCAGATACTTTTTTGTTATAGGGAGTGGGATATCTTTTCCATGGTTGGTGTTAAGCAGCATCCCTGGCCTCTCCCCACTAGATGCCAGTAGTACCCCCAAGTTGCAATGAATAAAATGCCTGAAGATATTACCAAATATCCCCTGAGGGACAAATTATACCCGGATGAGAACAACACATTAGAGAATCTCTCTTAGTATGCGATTTTACTTTCCAGAGGCACTGTTTCAATTTTGAACTTGAGGATTCCACTCTGTTATTCCCTTTGGGTAATTCATAAACAGAAATGTTAATTCAAGTTAAGTACATAGGATTATAATCCCTCATTTTAATCACAACTAAAATTGTAGTATTATAAGAATATAGTGCCGGGCTACATATAAAGTCATTCTGTATCCATTTGAAACACTAGCAGTAAACTCTTTGATAAAATTTTAGCACCATGAAACTACTTTAAATTCCAGATAACAGTGCAAGTTAATTCTCTTTTTCTTCTTTCCAAAAATTACAGTATTCTGTCTGAGAGGCTTAAAATGTTTTTAAGTATCCTGTCTATAGAGAATAAGAGGAATTAAGCTTTCATTATTCTGAGCATTTAGTGATCATACCACTGTTGGTGATAAAATCTCAGTTGTCAGAAGAACTTATTTATTGCTTTTCTCTGTTCCTGTTCTTATCCCCTTCTGACCTGGAGGTCACCAGTAATCAAAGTGAGATACCTAGCAAGGGCCGAGTGACAGCTGACAGATTTGTTTAGGTAGTAGTAGTAGTAGTAGTAGTATGTGTGTGTGTGTGTGTGTGTGTGTGTGTGAGAGAGAGAGAGAGAGAGAGATCCTCATATGTCTAGTCATCTTGTGCATCTGTGTATGAACAGATGTCCACCCTGATAATCTTCAGTGATAACCCTCTGACTTGAAATTGACTTGCTCCCCATGATAAAGTGAAAATGCGGCTGAGTCAGATAAAGAGGAAATGAAATAGAGTCTGGAGAGAAGAAAATGAACATGGAGTCAATAGGCGAGGAAGAGCGCTGCCGCCTCGTGATTCAGGATTATTTGATCAATGCAGGGGAAAATGCAGGGGAAATAGGCAAGCAGTTGTTTAGTAGTCTATCTACAAATCAGTCAGATAGCTGTCTGTAAAATGATTCTCTATTTCAGTGCTGAGTGCTGAGTGGGTAACGTGCAGTGAAAAAGCAGGTGATGTGAATAAAACAACCAAGGTCACGAGAGAGTTGCATGGATAGTCCTATTTAGACTAGCTATTTACACACAATAAAAATGTACATGACCATAATTCTAACATTTTTTGGTGCCAGATGATCCTTAAATATTATGACTTTTTGATCACAACAAACATCAAACTGAAGAAAGCACAAAGGTAAAAGGCAAAACGGCCAAGATTTTCTTAAAAGTCTAGGCGTGGGTGTGCAAGTGAACGGAAAGGCAGGTATCAGAAGGAAGCAGGAGCTCGAGCAGGGTGGCTATTCGGAAGTAGCAGGCCCCTGACTTCTCTAGTATTGCCCTCTCGGGTCTCTTTGGATCTCTCCACTGTCATCTTTTGAAAGTGGTGTTTGCTACTTTCAAGTCCGGCTCACAAATATAATTTAACTAAATTTATTATTTTCCTACGTCAAACTTAAAAAGAGCTGCTTTGTTTTGGTTTCTCATGAGTTTTGAAACATTTTGATCATATGCCCGCAGATATGCTTTACGCAGCAGGTGTTAAGGATTCAGTGAGGTCTGTTGGACAAATGATTCATAAATATGTGTTTCCACGCTGTACAATAGTTGAATAGAACCACACAGATGGAGCCGCCCTATTCTATTGAGGAAGTGGTATGTGTTTTTGTAAAAACTGTGATACACATGGTTTTTAGCCAAGGAGCCAGACTCTGAGAAAGTTTTTGGAATAATTTACTTATGTTGTACTGATTTGTGCAGTGGGAGTGTGATATAAATACACCCTTATTTCATCTTACAGAAAGTCCTGAGAGGGTCTTAATAAAAGAAATTTGAGCCATCTTAGGGGTCTCTGAAAAGAATATTGATAAAACGAATGCTGCCAATGAGAGTGTTGTTATCATGTATTTTTAGAAGGATGAAGATTTAGGATGTTAAGTTTGAATTCTGGGTGATGAATATATTGTAAATCAAATAGAGAGTGAATGAGTCCAAAACATTCTGTGTGGTTAAAAATGTCATATCAGTAAGCAAGAACTCTAACTCTTTCCTGAAGGCCTGGTGATGAGGCTAAGTCCTTTCTGTACTATGTTTCAGTGAAAGAGATAGTAATCAAGATGACAAGGTTTTAATTCCAGGCAGTGAGTCTCAGAAAACATATTTTAACTATCTTGAAGGTGTATTCAAAAGAAAGAAATACCTTGCCCAGTGATTCACTTGGAAACACTCCTTTGATTCCAGGCTTTGCCAAATGTTTCACCATCCTGTAGCTGTTCACAATTGCACTGAGTAGAGACCAAAGGGGCTGATTAGTGAATGACTTTGACTTCTAGGAGGAGCAGTTCAGATTTCATTCTGCATGCACTGGGAGCATGTTGGCCATATTTGAGTTTTTTCCATGTTTAGCTGGTTGGCGAGTAACAAAAATTGCCAAGAAATTCTAGAAGGGTCCAAAAAAGTCAAAGGAGGGGCAGAGTACAGGGGGAGAGAAGGGAAGTGAGATGTTGTATATCCTCAGTCTTCTTAATGGTAAAGCTATAAAATCATCTGCTGTAAAGGGACCCAACAATAAAACACTTTGGCATTGCATTTTCCTGAATAACTTACTGTTGGATGGCTTTTCTTGGCTAAATGAGCTATTTTTTGGTTAATTGTGTTCTGTTAGCTTGAAAGTGAAGGAATAAAGCATGGTTCCCACTGAGCACAGGTGAGAACAAGCTTTTGATTAGTGTCTACAACTGTAGCTTAAGTGTTTGCCACTATTTTTGACTTGCTTGCTTGCTTGATTCATAATTTACATGAAAATGGCTAATAGGTGTGCGCCTCGTGGGTGCCTCAGCTGGCCGCTTGGTGCCTTGGCAAGTTTTGTTTCAGTGAATTCTGGAAAGGCTTCTTCCATCTTCTCTGCCTCTCGCATTCTATTTCCTTTGTCTGCACAATTTCTCATTAGGAATTATGTTTCTCTTAGTGGGTGACGTGGTGGTCCAAAGCCTTAGCATCATATTTGGTTCGGTATTAATGGGATCTCACTTATTGGTGACATTTACTTCTGTTCTGTAGGTCTGTATGTGAATATTGAACAGCTGTTTGTGCTCATGTGTTTTGTACATGGAGAAAATATGCATGGTTGTGTGTCTGTTGGGGACAGAGGGTGAGGGAGGAGGAGGAGGAGAGGGCCAGAGACACAACGGAGAATACTCTGATGGGTCTTTTTGGGGGCTATTATAGGCAAATCGATCAACTTACTTCATGCTATGATGGCATTTCTCTCACATTTGTCTTTATTTCTTCATGCTTAATTCATAAGGTTTGTGCATTGCTTCCTGCCTGCCAGGACAAGTTAATACTATTTCCAGAGGCATCTGATTTCAAAAACTGATGTGTATTAGACAACGTGGGAATGTGACTCAGTAAGAGATACACGCAAACTTTTTCAATTTTATTATTTTTTAAAAATATATGTGAATCTGGGGATTTGAATTCCACCACTTGGAGCCTGAGGCAGGAGGACTGAGTTCAAGGTTACATAGAGAAATCCTGCCTCACACAAGAAGAGAAGAGGAGGAATGAGGGAAGAGGGAAGAAACAGAAGGAGAAGGAGAAGAAAGAGGAAGGAGAGGAAGATGACGAGGAGGTGAAAGGAGGAGAAGAAGGACGAGGGTAAGGGGAAAGCTGGGAAGCAAAGGAGGAGATGAAGATGAAGAATAAAAAGAAGAAAAGGAAGAGGGAAGAGAAGGAAGAGGATGATTCTGCTATTATAAACACGAAAATATTTCTTCACAAGCTACTTAAGAATCAACTGTCACTTCACTATTTAAAAACACATCTGCAGATTT
>NW_004524585.1:17578630-17583213 GCF_000260255.1 Octodon degus
TTTTGCAGAACTGGGGATTGAACTCAGGCCCTTATGCTTGCCAGAGAAGCACTTATTCCACTGAGCCATCTCCCCGGCTCCTGAACTATATTGTTTTAAGAGTAATAGATTTGGGGCTGGGGAGATAGCTCAGCAGTCTAAACACCTACCTGACAAATGCAAGAATGCAGGTTTGATCACTAGTTTCGCACGCCTGGCTGGCCCCATGCCTTGCTGACCACTGAAACCAGGCATGGTAGTGCACACCTGTAATACCAGCACTGGGAAGGCTGAGACAGGAGGATCAGCACAAGTTTAAGCTGCACAGGGAGACCCTATACCAAATAAATAAGTAGAAATATAAAAGTTTTTGTTTTTTTTTAAAAAAAGGAATGATAGTGTTATGAAAAATTGGAAATGGATGAAACTTATGTGGTCCAGAAAATCATGTACATTGCAGAGGTTTTCCTGTCTGTGATTAGTGATCATATTAAATGTGCATCACTAAGATTTTTGAATTAAAATAATATAAATAAGCTTAACAAGATACAGGATAAAAACAAATATCATCATCATGTCTTATTAATTGCAACATTGATCTTATATGTTGTGAGATTTGGATTAACAGAAAGAGGGGAGTCAAGGATGAAGAAGTATTTGCCTTAGTAATTAACTATATTTCTACTTACAGGGATGGGGGAAATAGGGCAGGAGAGGGGGAAAGTGAGAAAAATCAGTCTATTTTAATTTTGTGATGCTTATTAAGTGTATGTCAAATGCAAAGGGAATAATACGAAGTTGAGCTTTATAAGGTCCCAGACACGCTTTTGTTCTTTATTAAGGAATCTTGGTTACCTTGTCTCAGGATTTCTGGACTAAATGACTGAACAAGGTGCAGAGAGAAGGCCAGCTTGAGACTTAAGTGTGGTTTTTATCAGCAGGTAGCTGCACCTATGCTAATGATTCTAAGGAAACAGCTGTGAGGACAAAGAGGGAGATGCAAAAAGTCAAGGTTGAGTACCAGTTATTGTGGCTTTGTAGGGTTCTGGATATGGAGGAAGATCTCTTAATCATCATTGTTAGCATTTCTATCTCTGTATAATTCTCTCTCTGTATCAGTTTGAAATTGTACATCTGAACCTATAACCTTATCTATATCTTTATTTAAAAATATACACCTATATGTTCACTTATTTATTTAATGTTTCATGACGCAGCTCAGACTCATAGTGATCCTGCTATTTTCAGCATCCCCAGTGCTAGGATTACAGGCATGCCCCACCATGCCTAGACTCGGTGGCTGACTCAGTATGCTCAGGGCGAGGCTGGCACAGCATATGGTACCAGGGATCAAACCCTGGTCCCTGCATGTGCCTAAGCAGGAGCTTAGTCTGCTTGAGCTATCTCGCTGGCCCTTACATGTTCATTTATATCTATACCCATATCTATATCTATATTCTTAACAGTTAACAATATCAACATTTACACTGACGTACACATGTACATATGCATTACAATGTATGAAAAAGAGACCATATTATGTTCAATCATTGGTTGTGTTTCCAATTTATTATATTTATTGGATATTTTTCCATTTTATCATTTCCAGACCCACTTCATTCTTTTCCGTGTCTGTATGATGTTGAGTTGTTTTGAAACTTAATAGTTTTAATAAAGCTTCTCCACCAAATAAAATTGTTATTTCACATAGATGTTTTTGATATTAGTAATAGCATTCTAGGAAACATCTTTGTTTGCAAACCAGGAAACACTTATAAATGTGTGTCTGTCAGATGTATTCCGGTAGATAAATTCTTGTATTAAAATTACATGTGTCTCATTTCAAGGCCAGCATGACAAATTCAGTACTTGTTGAGACCCTGTCTCACGTTAAAAAATAAGAGAGTGGGAATGCATCTCAGTAAGAATGTGCTGGGTTAAGCCCCTAGTACAAAAGCAAGCAAAACAAAATACAAAAACAGCAACAATAACAGCAGCAGCAGCAACAACAAAAGATAAATAGCAACGATAATGCCAAATACATATTTATGCTTCAAAGATATTGCTAAAATGCTTCACCTAAAAGAGTTTCTTCTCTTCTTCATAACAGTGTATGAGTTTTTGAAAAGGTTATTCTAAAGTTGAGTGATTGTTGTGTCCATTGATTTATGTAAATTCGAATTAGTGACTGACAGCGATGAGAGAGAAAGTGTACAGTGGTGCGAGAAAGACAGGAAGGGTGGACTTCATAGCCAAAACACCCAGGGACACCTGCAGAGATGTGAATTCTGGCTCTGTGACTGTCTAACCAGGATACAAGTTTATATTTGTTAGGTAACCTCTTCATCTATAGCTTCTCATTGCAATAAACTAAGCCAAACCTGTGTGTAAGCATTTAGGACTTGTGATAACTTACTAGCTAGTAGAAAAAAGTCCATTTATACACTCACACTTTGTCACCTATAACAAATTTCAGCAAATCATCCAAAATAGAAATAAAGAGTAAAGAGCGTGCTGTGCCAGCCCCACCTCCAGGGGGCACTGAGGTGGTGATGGAGACTGGGTGTGGTGGTGCCCACCTGTAATCCCAGCGCTTGGGAGGCTGAAAACAGGAGGATCACTAGGAGTCTGATCTGTGTAGTGAGACCCTGTAGGATCTGCACTAAATACATAAAAAATAATAATAAATAAAGAGTAAGATAAAAGATAGATCATAGGAGAAAAAGGAGATAGCCTTTCACTTTAGCAAGAGGGAAGAGACCAAGAGATAGAGGTGAAGAGGAGGGAAACAAAGGGAAGGGAACGGGATGGATAAAAGAATTAAAATATGTTATGTGCATGAACCAGCCCCCTACCAGGAATGCATTCATTCCTCCCATGTGCTGCAAAGGCATACTGATGAAAAATAAAATAAAAGAGTGAAAAATTAAAAGACTGGGCATTCACTACCACAGTTATTATTATTATTATTTTAAAAGACACATTTATTCAGCATCATGATCAGACTATTACATTTAGCAATCAATAGCATGGGTGCAAAAAAAGGTCTACATTAAAACCCTTTGTTGGAATGCTTTACATTTTCCACAGAACAGAAACTAAAATAACCTTTTACACAATTAGTCACAAATACAGTCCTCGAGTATTTTGCACATACGCATGAGTATTGTCTAAAACATGTCTTCTTTGTAGCAGCTAGGCCCTGCCACCACTGTGCTTGGCTGAGTTCACAAATCTGTTGTAACCTGTAGCTTCCCTGTCACTTCTCTGGCTCTCCTCTCCTGCTAAGCTTTGTTTCCTGGAAGTGTTTAAAACCTTCTTCCACTGCCATAGCTACTGCTGCTGCTGGAGCCACCATAGCCACCTTGATTTTGTGGCTTGGTAAAATATTGGCCTCCACCTCCATAGGGCCTAGAGCTTCTGCCTCCAAAGTTTCCTCCCTTCATGGGTCCAAAATTTGAAGACTGTTGTAATTGCCAAATTCATTATAGCTTCCACCACCTCCATAAGTGCTTCCATCATTTCCAAATCCATTGCAGCCATCTCCACTGCCGCCATATCCACCCCCACCACGGCTACCACCAAAGCCACCTCGACCACTGAAGTTTCCTCCATGACGAAAACTGTCGTTGCCACCAAAACCTCCTCCACGACCACCACCAAAGTTTCCAGAACCACTTCAACCTTTGGCTAGATGAAGCACCAGCCATCTCCTGCTTGGACAGGGCTTTCCTCACTTCATAGTTGTGGCCGTTCACAGTATGGTATTTTTGAATGACAATCTTATCCACAGAGTCATGGTCATCAAAGGTTACAAAAGCAAAGCCTCTCTTTTTTCCACTGCCTCGGTCAGTCATAATTTCAATCACTTCGATTTTTCCATATTGTTCAAAATAATCTCGTAGGTGATGTTCTTCAGTATCTTCTTTAATGCCACCAAGAAAGATCTTCTTCACTGTTAAGTGGGCACCTGATCTTTGAGAATATTCTCTTGAGACAGCCCTCTTTGGTTCCACAACTCTTCGGTCCACTTTGTGTGGCCTTGTATTAATGGCTGCATCCACCTCCTCCACAGTGGCATAAGTGACAAACCCAAAACCCCTGGAACGCTCGGTGTTCGGGTCTCTCATTACCACGCAGTCTGTGAGTGTTCCCCATTGCTCAAAATGGCTCCTCAGACTCTCATCAGTTGTTTCAAAGCTCAGCCCTCTGGTGAAGAGCTTCCGTAGCTGTTCGGGCTCCTTGGGAGACTCTGACTTAGACTTGACGGCAGTCGGAAGAGAGCCTGATGATGCTTCCTCCGCGGTGTCCACCAGCCTCACTACCATCGTTATTGTCATAACAGCAGTAGCAATAAAATCAACTAATCTGGGAATAAATAATTTCAATCTTAAGAGACAAATATCTATCTATCTATCTATCTATCTATCTATCTATCTATCTATCTATGCAAGAGAGTTAGGATAGATATACAGCTACTTTCTCTTATTTCACTGATAATAAAAGTTTGTACTAATATTGTTTAGACAAGATATCATGTCTGCATCGTGTCCTCTGAATAACTAGTACAAAGACATTGATATTCAATGTATTAATTATTGTAC
>NW_004524585.1:17583424-17604885 GCF_000260255.1 Octodon degus
AGAGAGAGAGAGAGAGAGAGAATAAAACTTAGTAAAAAGTGAGTATTTTGCTAAAATAAATTACTTAAACATTTATTTTAGAAAAGCCTAGAAAATGTAGAAAAGCAAAGCTAATATTATATACAACAAATATTAAAAATAAGTAAAATGTCATTATAATTTAAGGAATGGCCCAAAGCATGAAAACTTGGAATAATAGTGCTGAACTGTACTAATAACAAAATAAATGAAACCTAAAATGATACATCACATTAAGCTATCAACCCAAAAGAATACTTAAAACATTACCAAGAAAATCCTATTATTTTCAGAAGATGAAATAGGATGAACATTTTTGTACAGTTTTAGTTGCAATTTTGGGAACTCTGTAGTGACAGCCTAATTATGGATTTTATTAATTTTTATCTATGTTTATTATCATTCCTTTTATGCAGAAAATATCTATAAAAGTTTGATCATTAAGACTATTAATACATGTAATATTTAAGACATCAAAACTTTTATTCTAAATAGTAGTAAGGTAGTAGGCCTGCTTATGTGTTAGATTGCTATGGAGAATATAGTTAGCATTGCTTAAAGGGAAAAAATATAATAGGGATGTGACTATTACATAATAATAGGAAATACACAAACTCCAATGAATAGTGTGACTATATCTTTGGGCAGCAGCACCAAGCAGTTACAAGAGAGTGTACAGCAATGTATTTATGGTGGCTCTGTTTAGTTGGTGGATCTCATAATTATCATCTTATAAACGTATCTATTCTCTACATTTGGTTAGAATATACATTCTTTCCTCAAAACATGTTTTAAATCCATAATCCCATGAAATGAAGGTATCTTTGTTTTGGCTCATAAATTCAGTCCAATTCTTCTTTTCTGACTTTAGAGAAAGAAAGAAATTTTAATCTTTAGATTCAAAGGCCTTTGCCTAAATTCCATACAATAGGATGTCATTAATTTTGGGTCTTAGGGGATTTTCAGAGTCGCCCAGTCTTCAAAGCACTTCCCTTCATCCTATCTGAGAAACTAAAATCCCGCATAGCACCTGCATTGTGTAAGTGGCGATTTGGAGAACAGGCAGGGGCAACCCCTCCTCCACTCACACCTGAGCAGGTGCTGCGGATCTAAGGTTTGGAGGGTGTAAAGCGTGTTCAGTACTGTGAATCCGCAGAGAATCTATCAGCAAGACTGGCAAACTGCCAAGTAACACACCGCAGTGACGGCAACAGAAAGAAAATTGAAGCATTAAATAAGTTGCCCACTGCAGGGTAGTTGAAAAGAAAAATGATACTCAAAATTCCCACTAAGTGATCTCTAGGTCTCTTAGACTTCTCAAACTCCTGGGATACATTGAAGTGTTTAAATTTTTTTCATCTGACCACTGAGTTAGCAGAATTAATATTTGGGAATGGGAATGACTGTATGACTGACAGCAAATTGTCCCTCGAGGACAATTTAGAGTAGGAGATGTGCATTGTAAAGATAAGGACTTTCCAATACAACTTGCTTTCACCTCGCTCTCTGAAGATCAGAGTTTTTGGATGGCTTTTAACAGTAGCAGACCTGAACCATGAGTCAGTTTAGAGATTAATAAGTAAGCTAAATGTAAATTTCAAGGTGCACACATATGTATTCATGAATATAGGACACAAAGGCACATATATAGTAAGTACACACATATGTGAAAATAAGGCTTGCTACACATTTAAGGTAAGTTTAAAGATTATATTTTTATGATTATTAAAAATTATTAACAATTTGTTGAATTGTAGAATGTGGAGAGTTATTTATTGTCCAGATTTATTAAATTTCTCAGTAGTTATCTAATTAATTGGGAAATATTTATTAGCTCATTTAGAAGTTATAAAGTCCCTCTTATATCTTCAAAGTAGTTTGATATTTTACCTAATTTGCTCTTACATGTGGTGCATGTGTGTTGTGATATGCTAATCTTTGAAGTATTTTCTATAGAAATTACTGTGAAGAATATATGTTAATATGTTAACCAGGTAATAAGGGTGGTCTATTTTTAAGTATTTTTTTTACATATTTATGTATTTATTTATTTTTACAGGGTTTTGCTATGCAGCTGGGACTCATAGTAATCCTCCTGTCTCAGCCTCCCCAGTGCTGGGACTACAGGCATGCTCCACCATGCTGGCTTCAGTGGCCTGCACAGCTTCCCAGGGGTTCCAGGGCCTGCAAGGTATGTTGTACTGGGGATTCAACCCAGGTTCTTGCACTTGCCAGGCAGGCATTTACACCACTGAGATATCTTTCCAGCCAGGATGGTCTACATTTTGATATTAATTTTTTAGGGCAACAGCAGAGGTCTCACAAGAGGCATTGGTTTGTCATCTGTGAAATATTGAGAAGCCTTAAACACATTTCCCTGGAGACTTCATGGGGGTAATATATTTTTTAAGAGACACCTAGCACCACCTGTATGTCACAGGCAGTCTCCAGCAACTCAGCTCTTCCATCTGGCCCGAGTCTCCCTGCCTCGACTTGCACATCTCCACAGGAGGAGCACTCTCCTTCATTATGCATGTGGCGTGCGATGCAATTTCCCACATAACAGATGTCCTAGCTAAGTACCCAGGATCGTGTCATGATTCATTCATCTTAAGACAATCTGCTTCAGAAATACAAGGCTTTTTATAAATTGGTAGAATTTGGCTTTTGAGTAATTCTCAAAAACCCTGTCTGTTTATGATTTAATTTTTTTTTTCTGAAATACAATTACAGACTTTGAGATTATTTTCTTTCTGGTTTGCTGCCTCTTTTAAGTTCCACTTGGAGGACTCTGCCATTGAATTAATAATAAGGAGTGTATTTTTTACTGGATTGATTCTTGAGGTAACTGTATATCATCCTAAAATTTAGGTTCTGATGTCTGTAAGAATCTAGTGAAAAAGTATATAGATGCCCTCATAATGTAGGCAAGCAACTCCTGCCGGGTGGTATTTTACATAATATTGTCATTAAACATGGTCTATCTTTAGCGGAAGAAGCAGACGGTAATAAGTCAAATAGCAATGAAGAATTATCTGAATCTGAGGAGGTGCACTTGCAAATGAGTAACTGAAATTATTATTAAAGGTAGGAATATGACATCCAGATTAACAGAGTAAAAAGGTTGAAAGAAATGTTTAACTATTGGGAGTAATTACAAAGGCTTTTTCGTAAGAAAGCATGTTACATAGTCTTCTATTTTTGGAGGCATATTTTTCTATGCTAGAATAAAGAACCCATAGATTCTTTGCTGCAGATGTTTCAAGCTTGATTAATCTAAGTACTGTAACCATAAAAGGAAAAGTGGCTTAATTAAAAAATGTTAGAGCAGAATAGAATACATTTACAATAATTTTCATTCTCTTTTTGGCCAAATGCGAGGAAGAACAGCATCCTTTCTTTTAAAGGTGAATCAATACCTGGGCCTTTGCAGTTATCCTCAAGGCTGAATGTTATGTGGGTGGGGGCACAAATTAAGAAATTATAGGTTAAAAACTATACCCTGCAGCATTAAAATAAAGAACATAATTATTTCTTACTTCATTTTTTTTCTGTCCTCTCAACCACTGTCATTGCCACTTTCAACTTCAATGTCTTAAAAACATTTCTACCAAATGTTTTATTATGTAATTCTGTTTTTAATTTCCCCTCAAAAGGATCTAAATTGATTTCCTTATTACCTTGGGGTGAATATGTCACATTTGTTTGATGAGTCGATTGTTTATAATATGAGTTTATCCTTTTAATATTTACACAACTCTTGTAAGTATGAGGCAAAGTACCAGCAGGACAATTTCTCAGCTAGGGCTTCATTTCCTCTCCTGTGACTTTGGAAATTGATTTTCAATGTGCATTTGTAGAAACCCTATAGGAAATGGTTTTCTTATTATTGTATTGTCAATTGCTTTCAGTAAGTACCTCTAATGACAGGCTACAATGGAAGAGAATACATAGTTTCAACTAGAACAGGATGGTATTTAAAAGTTTGATTGTATATTGGTAAAGTTCTCTTTGGGGCAAATTTAGGAATATAGCTACAATTTTTCAATAGTCACAACAGGAAAAGAAACTGTATTAGGTAGAGTGTTTTGAAGTATTAATCACAAAGATGTATAATTCTAATATCATTGGGTTGCCTTCCCCAACAATTATCTCAATTGATTTAGCATATAACCAACCTAGTTACACTATGATTACTTTGTATCATGTCCAAGAGGGATTACAATCCACACATAATTTATTTCAGCAGGAATTTCTCTCAAAAATTGAATCATTATCTTCAATTCTGCCCTATATTTGGTTTAATTTTAAAAGACTTTTTTACTACTCCATGTGAAAATAATAAGACATTTAATAATGCCCAATAACACTGTATACAGAATAAAACCAAGTTACCACCCACTGTTAAACTCCCAAGAGAACATATTAAAGGCAAAACAAAACATACCACACAAAATTAAGGGACAGAATGAGACCAACCTGGACAAAGCAATTGAAGAATATTTTATTCCTTTGGTTTAACTTATATTATGGAGCTATAAATCTATACATTCTTCTTATATAAAATTTACTTTTTATATAAAATTTGCTTTGCAGATCCTTCATGAGTTGATTGAGAAGTTTATTATATTTTCCAATCTTTTCCTTTTGGCTGAAATCAAAGCTATAGACTCCATGTGTTTGAAAAGGAAGTTTATTTTTTGTTTTTAGAACGTAGGAAACAAGTCTCATCCTTTTTATATTGTGGGGACCGTTTATTGATTCTGTATTTCTTCTGGGCAGAGCAATGCACCTGTTATTCATTTGGCTCCTTGGGAGTAACTGCTTCCCAAGTAAGGTGCATCCAGCTGCAGGCAAATATCTAGGGAGACTCAGTTCTCAAGTTAAATCAGCTGCCCTCAGATTGACTGGAAAAGGTAAAGACCAAGAAAGTTAGATGAGCTACGTTAAAGGACATATCTCAGGCAAACCTCATAGCTTGGGAAAGTTGCACTCAAGGTATTAACTGACAGAGGAGAATCTAACATCCTCGCCAAGCTGTTTCTTGCAGAAGACTTGGATAGGGAGAGACAATACAAGGGATGCTCCTGTGCACCCATTCCATTGCATCGAAGGGTCTCGATGGGAGTCTCATGCTCCCATTCTGTCAGTCTAGGCAAGTAAGGCATGTTGGTTGAGGAGCCTACGTTAGGAATTAAAGATGGAGCATTCATTCGTAATTAAATGCTAGAGATAGGTCTCAGCATGTGGCAAATCCTTATCTTCCTGTAGCTGCCTGTTTGAAGAAGTTACTTAAATTCTCTGTTCTTAATTTTCATCATCTAGAAAATGGGAATTGTAATAGTACCTACTTCTACCTACTGTAGAAGATAAATGTGTTGACATATTTATCTATGATCTACCTATCTGTCTGTCTATCTATCTGTCTATCTATCTATCAATCTATCTATCTATCGCTTCAAATGAGGGACATACCAAGTATTGTACAAGCATTTATTGTTATACATGTCCATAAATTGTTTCTGTTTTAGTTTTTCTGTCTGCATTTATGGATGCCCAGTAAACACAGCCATACTCATAAATATATTAGTTAATAAAGATATTATTATTATTATTATTATTATTATTATTGGCAGAAACGGGGATTGAACTCAGGCCTTTGCACTGGCCAGGCAAGCACTTATTCTACTTAGCCATCTACCCGGCCCCTACTAAAGATATTCTTAAAACTAGTTAGAAGTATAGTGACTCCAGCTTTGTTTGCCCCTCGTGGTGCTCTATGCTTTTCATGATCACTCCTTTTTATTTTCTCTGTACCCAAGGAGGCTGACCCCTCCACATTATACAAACACTTCTTGGTGTCGTGTTTGTCTAAGTCACCAAGGCTTGGAAGAATTAAAGTGAATGAAGTCATGACATGTGTGCTCCTCTTCCTCCTCTTTGTTGGGATGCTTCTGGTTCTTCTGCTAGAAGCTGTGTCTCCCCTGAATTTCTCAGTTCTGGAGTGTCTCTGCTTGCCTCAGTGAAGGTGGCTGCTTTTACTCTTGCTATGCAGCATGTGCTCAACCGTCTCTCAGTACAAGTGCTTACTGTGTGTTTGTAAATCACTGCCCTCAATAACCTTGTTTGAATGTATCATTTCTCTTTTGCCTAAACTGTTACTGATATGAGCTCTTATTTAAAATTATTTCATATCCTCCTTTTTCCCCTTAAATCCTATTAAAATTGTGGGAATCAGAGTAAAATAACAATGGATCCATGGACAGCCTGGATATCCAATGAGGTGAAAAGCAGAAGAAAAATCCAATGAGTACATTCCACATGATAGTGAAAATTGACTGAAGCAAGGACCACGCATCCTGCAAGATGACCTTTAAAACAATTTATTTTTTTTCTTCCAAGTAAACATTTAGATAATTTATGCTTAGAAAGACCCGGCGTCTGTTGAGGTAATAATCCATGGATTGGATTCAAGTTACTAATATGGTGAAACATTAGCAGCATTCAAGTCTCAGAAATGGCTCCCAAGGGTCAAATGCAATACATGGTGAGTCTAGTTCTCTAAAGAGAGTGCTTGACATCGCAGGTACCGAGAAGAGCCCGAGAAAAAGAGCCATCTCCCAGGTTACACATTTGACCGTAATGCCTATACATAATAAAATTTTGCCTACAGGTAGAGTTGCAGACTATAAATCCTTTGGAAATGCCAAGAAACCACGGAAATCATAGCTTGTTACCAGTTACCTAACGTGTGCATTTATGTAGTTACCACATAGTGGAAAAACATAAGTAAAAGTTGAAAATAAATTACCCAGATAAGTAGAAAATGATCTAACATTTTGGTTTATTTGAACATATGAAACTAAATTTTGTTCTGTTCAAGTATCACATAATATCCAGGTACAGGTGAAGATGGAATTGTGCAAACAGTGACTGTTTACATTCACTGAAACTGTAGAGTTCTCGAAGAAGTCAAGAACTTTTTAAATGTAAATATACAATGTTGGAAGTAAGACAATAAAGAAATATATTCCAGGCAAGCTTACATTTCCCCAAAGCGAAAGAACAGTGTGCACATGACATTTGCTGTTCATTCATTTCCCAAAATTTCTTTTATTGTACTTTTTTTTCTGGAAATAATATACGTATTATAAATGTTCTGTTTTATAGTTGTTTACATTTTAAGAAGACTATATAAGGAGACATAGAGTTTCTACTTTTTTATTTAATGAACATGAAGAATATTTAGTGGTAATGACAATTAATTTCTTTCCTATAACAATGACAACTGGTTTAAAACCACTGCCAACACAACCAAAAAACATCCAGGGACATGTGGTCATTTTAAAATAGCTTAGCCACTTGTGAATATTTAAATATGTTTTAAATATGGTTTGAAGTGGCAGCATTTATTATTATGAAATCACTTTTAGACCAGCTTAACATTATGGTGTTTTAGCTTCTTTCCCAACCAAAGCAAAAGAAACCAAAGCAAAGCAAAAACAAAAATAAACAAAGTATAAAAGGAAAAGAAGGAAGCGAATCCAAAGTGGTTAGGACAAGCAAATAAACTAGACACGGTGCCTTGGTGTGTGAGTTATGTGGTTAATACGAGTTTTACAAATGCTTTTAGAAAATGTAGGTTATGCACACACACAAGAGAAGCTTATAAAATAGCATAGTTTTTTTTTTCTTTTTTTTTAAAGGGAGGGAATAATACTTCACTCCTTAGTTCTGTTCTGAACTTGGGGAAGTGATCTTCAAGGCATCAGTGGTAATATCCCCCAGTATTTTTCTACACATGAAGATAAATATATCCTTAATGGAGATAATTCTCCTAAATGCTAACAGGGCTTTTGGTATCAGCTTTCCTCAACTGTCTTTGGCATGCCTGGCTATAAGAGGCTTTTAAATATCCTTTGGCTGGCATAGGAATTGGAGGAAGTGTAACCTTTTCAAGTCTGAAATATTCAATGTTGCTTTTAGGCTCAGAAAGGAGCATTGGAATTTTTAAATAATTTTGGTCATAAAAATTAGCTTTCTCAGTTAGATATAATAATTTCAAAATAATGTAAATATTTGCTTTTAACTCAGTCTCTATGAAGACACATGTATTTATTTTGTGACTATAAAATCATTTTTATGCTGGGAAAACATAACATAACCTTTATCATTTTAACCATATTTTAAAGTTCAGATGCATTGGGAACCATTATGTGATTGTGCTACCGTCACCACTATCCAGCTGGAGGGGTTTGTATTTTACCCAAATGGAAACTTTGTACCTATTGAGTGACTCTCCACTTCCTTCCACTCTCAAGCCCTGACCACAGCCGTTCTTTCTGTCTCTATGAAATTGACTTCTGTACGTATGTCATATAAGCAGACTCATACAGCGTTTGCCCTTTTGTGCCTGGCTTCTTTAACTTAGAATAATAGGTTCAAGTCTTATATAGGTTGGAGCATATGTCAGATTTTCATTGCTTTATAAGGCAAGGTAGTACATTTGCATGAAGATACAATAATTTGTTTATCCATTTAGATGCTGGTGGACTGTTTTAAATTTTTGGTTATCAACACTTATACAAATGTCTTTCACGTCTTTGTTTTCAATTTTTCTGTGTATGAACCCAGGAGTGGAATTGCTAGATCATGTGGTAATTGTGTTGAGTTTTTAAGAAACTGCCACACAGGTTGTATTCCATGAATGCCATAACATTTTACATTCCCGCTGCTTTATCCAAGTGTTCCATTTTCTCCCTACCCCAATGTGGTTATTTTCTGCTTTCTGTCTTCTGTTTTTTCCTAATGTGTATGAGCTGATGCCTGATACTGACAGTTGACACTTGTATGATTTTGGTTTGTATTTGACTAGGGATTGGTGATATTGAGGACGTGAAAAGGAAACAATTTTGGTTTATTTTAAATTTCAAGCAACACTAGACTTAAAGAATTGAAATTTTCTTTTAGAATCTATTTTGTCGTCTTAATATTAGATGATTTTTAAAGAAGGACTATTAAAATTACTGCATATAATTGAACACAATTGCTAATCAGTTGCAACTCACTGTCTCCTTTTCAGATTTTGGAAGCAACAAAGTTTCATAGATTAAAAAAAAAAGAATTCTAAGATATGAAGGAATATTCTTTAGGGACTTAAAGTTCAACATACCAATACTTGATGAAAAATACCTGTTCCATGTTATACCTAAGATGTTTGATATTCAGACAGATAGTAAGGTTAAGCTTAACAGCCTAGGTTGTATGGTAATAACAATAAGCTTCTCTTCTGGAGGGTTAACAACCTAAGTTTGCAGACCAAAATTAGAGAAAAAGGAGGGCCATAAGGAAAGCCAACATTTTGGCCCTAGCCTTGCATTAAGATTCAGGACATATGAGAACTTGTACTGTAACGTCATGTAACTCAGTAGTGTCCCAAATTTTCTGATCAAGGAGATTATGGGTCCAAAGAGGAAAGTGATCAGTGATGTAGAGTGTGCCTAAGGAGAGTCACATGGAGAGAAAACATTCTCTCAGGCTTTCACAGAGAGCACATTGGCCAAGCAATGGCCGTGTCTCATCCACATGGCTGACACTGACAAAGGATCTACAGTCTGAGGTACAGGATCTCAGGATAAATCCTGAGGGGATTTCATTGACCTTATCAGACCCAAAAGCTACAACTTTTGTTGCATAGGTCTTGCTTTATCTTGGTCTTAACCATTCAGCAGAAAAGTATAAAAGTGAAGTGTAAGAAGCAAAGCCATGGTGTTATATTGAGTTGTAGGGGACTCAAGTCAACAGTTTCTGACACTGCCAGTCAAGAGGAAAACCCAATACTATTATGGACTACTGGACTGTTTTAGAATATATTGCTGAGTTAACACACCTATAATATTCCAATGATGGTACTAATGTCCATTTTGTATCTGTGTATTCAAAATTGTTAGGATAGATATATAGTTACATTCTCTTAATGAATAGAGGGATTTGCTCTAATAGGTTTGTAAATAGAATATCACATCTGCATCTTGTACAGCAAATAAGCACTAGGAAGAGAGTATGTAATGTGTTAATTATTGGAACTGTCCTACCAATTTGATTGAAACTGTCTCATTGCTGTTTGTTTCTCAATAAAATTATGGAAAAAAAGAAAAAAAATAAAAAGAAAATGTGAACATTAGGGCTGGGGAGATAGCTCAATGGAAGAAGTGCTTACCTGGCAAGCACAAGGTCCTGAGTTTAATCCCTAGTAACACCAAAATAAATAAATAAATAAATAAATAAATAAATAAATAAATAAATAAATGGAAATATGAACACTATAAGTAAATAATATATTAAATTGTGGTATTAGTCAAAGTAATATTTAAGCATCAAGAAATTCCTAAGCATCAGAACATAAATTTTAAATGTTAATTTCTTTCAGACAAAAAGAAACAACCCAACTTGAAGAATACAGTAATGTTCTAATGTATGTTCATGTTTTCCTTCCAGAAAACTTTATTAATCTTGTAGATAAACAATGGGGAATATAAAATTTAAAAAGTAACACGAAAAGCAATGTTTAAAGCAAAGAATATGGTCTATTTTAAAACAGATGGCCTGTAAAAATCAAGCTTTATGAAAGAGGGTTTGGAGGAATTTTGCTGGTTGGATATAAGGTGGATTTTTTTTTTCTCTGAATATTTCCATTTGATCAGAGAAAGCTTTGTGGTGATATTTCTGAAGCTCATGATTCTGATGCTGCTAGCCAAGGAGTTTCGATGGTTTTCTCTGAAAAGTAGTTTCATACTTCCTTTTCCAAGACAGTAAATTACCCAAACAAAAGTAACATGTGTAGTTTGCTGGAGGCCGTATAAAGAAAGAGAGAAATGTGTTTGCGCAGCAACAAAAGACTGCGGCTTTATTGGCAACACCATCAAAGCTAATCCATTTGCTTGCCAAGGCGGTGTGAATCCATTGCAAGATGTGTCAAATCTGTTAGAGAAATAATTTTCCTGGAGCACCCACTTGCAGACTGCAGCTCTTTCTGTAAGCCTCTGATTGAGAGCGAAGACTGTTTCTATGACAGAACAGAGCTGTTTCTCCTTCTGGTTTTCCTTCTTTCAAAAATTACATATGTAAGTAACGATTTCCACTCTTATTAATCAGCATTTCTTCTATCAAGACACTGAGAAGACTTTAGGAGACCTCCGTTAGCTGTCCAATTAGCAATCACTTCTGATCTTAATAAGCTGGCATCACTTAAGATATGATACTAAGAATTGCTTTGTCTGATTCTACCAGCTAGAAGTGTTCAATGGCTGTTGTAGACGTTTTGAAGAAAGAATAGTAAATAAATTCTACCTCTGTCTTATGATAATACATATTGCATCCATGTATATGAGGCAACACAAATCCATAAAAATCTAAGTCTCAATACAGCACGAAGAATTTTGTTGTATTTCTTAAGTCCTCATTTAAAGACAATGGTGAGCTATTGCTAAATCCCTTTTGTTTCTGAGTATTAGCCTTTATTCTGCAAACCACTGAACATCTAGTTATCTAGGCCAGCCTTCAGCTAGCTAGAATGAAACAAACAAGCAATATGAAATCAAAGAACCTTATTTTCCATTCCAATTGTCTTGACTGTAGCCAAATATAGTGGTTAGGATACTATGAAAAATTCTGGGCCATGATTTGTACAGTGTATTCTGTATCTTTTCACTTTAAAAATCTTTAAGTGGTATGGAAGTTATTAGAGTTCAAAGAAATTCAGCCACTCATATCCCTAGGTTTAGGAAATAATAATAGGCTTTGGCTTGAATTTAATTGGTATATTTCTTAGGGAAATGTTTTAAAGGTATCTTCAAATAATGGTTACAATGTTGATACCTTTGTACCGTTAGGTAATAAATTGCCATATTTGTCAACATATAACTAACTGTACTTCCATGTTGTATATTTGACTTACAAAATCTAGGTAAGATATACTTGCCATCTTTTTCTGCCATGATATTTGATGTTGCTACCATCTATCCCATTATATTGTAAAACAGTTGAGGAAAATGTTCTAGAACATATCAGATGGTGCTTTAGTTCTTTTTATTTTAGTTAGGCCATTGAACTTCAAAGCCAGTAAGAGAGAACCCACAGAATTTCAGAGTAATATTGCTTATATTTATTTATCATTAAAAACACATGTATAGTATATTTTTATATTTGTGTTGTATGATAATCATATTAAAATAGAAAATCTTCAAAAATAAGTATATAGGCCCAGGGAGATAGCTCAGTAGAATAAGCGCTTGCCTGGCAAATGCAGGATCCTTAGTTCCATCCCCAGTACCACCAGTCTTATGGATAAATGCTATTATGGACTACTGGACTCTATTGTATTATTTTGCTGAATTCACACACCTGCAATTTTTAAATGGCAATGGAATACCTGTCTCTGACAAAACTAAACAAAAAAAGGGGATTCAAATGAAGGACCATTTTGTATCTGTATACAAAAATAGGATAGATATACAGCTACTTTCTCTTAATTCAATGAGAAGAAAGATTTTTGCTAATAGTGTTTGGACAGGATATCATGTCTACATCTTGTACTGTGAATAACCAATATGAAGACAGCGATATGCAATGTATTAATTATTGAAACTGTCCTATTAGTTTTGAAACTGTCTCATTGCTATTTGTTTCTCAATAAAAATAATACAAAAGAAGCATATAAATTTGTTTGAAGATCATTTATCTAAGCAATTTTGAAATCTTATCATTCTGGAGAAAAATTGAAGAGAGCATATTATATGTTTGTTTTATAATCTATTAACCATTTTCTCTGTTTATTTGAAGTAGATACTTAAGAAATAGAACTGAATAGGTTTCCAGAGCTTAAAATATTCTGATTATGCATTTCAGAAATACACTGGACAATTTTAAAAGTATTCTATTTATATTTTCAATTATTTGTGTTTTGAAAATGCATTCAGTTTTATGAGATTGCAAACAATTTCTATGGAAGTAAGCTATCGAGGAAGACAGAGCATGTCAGTGTTTTTGAGAAGAAAATACTTAACCAGATTATAAAACATTCTATTCAGTATTTGTGTATATGTGTACATTTCAGTCTTTATTGTCTAATTGTGAGTTTCAAATGTAAACAAGGTAAAAAAGGGCCAGTCATTTTTAAATGTATGTAAAGATTATGGAAAGTAGAGATCAATCTGTAATTCTATGTCATCTGATTGCATGCAAACAATAACCCTAATTTCATTCAATCCTTACATATTCCTTGACAACAGCAAAATTGGTTTGTCTTGTCAGTATAATACATGACTAATGCTTTAAATTCTTTTGTTTAGTCATCCATTTTCTTCTTTCACTGACTTTGAATGATCCTAATACAGTCATTGACTTAATCTATTGGTCTTGCCCTTTACTAAAGATTGGCTTAGCTAATACTGTGGTTAGTGATTACAGCAAAACAATAGCATCATAAAATAATCAATGTAAGATTTTTATCAATTATTGTATTTAGTACTTATGAGATTGATATAATTTGTCTATAGGAAAACTGAATTTCAAAACATTAAATAATTTTCTCAAATCTACCCTGGTAGAATGGGAAAATAATACATAAGTCCTATTTTTCATGGCACCAGAGGAAAATATTTGGAAGAGATTGACATTAGCCATGTGTTTATTAAAAAACACCTGGTGACAAATTTAATATAAAATAATTGTTTCTGGGAAAACCTTTTCCATCACAAATTAAAGATTTAACAAGCTAAGTTTGTGGTCTAACTTAAATCCCTGTTATAAATCAAAGAAAAATTAGCTCAAGTAACATTTATGACAATACATTATTATTTATTGCTTTGAAATACCATTGATAGGTTTCATTCATTTAAGAAAACACTAATTTCTTGCTGAGATGAGATTTTTGTGGCACTGAAGATAGATGTTTTGAAACCTAAAATTTGAACTTTTCAAAAGAAAGGAAAAACCGTATTTTAGGAGTGAGATGTCTACAGCATTTACAACTAACACTTTCTTGTGCATGTTAATATAAGTAATACAATAAAAGTAGAGATTCATGCTTAATCATTTGTAATGAGATCATGAATGCAAGAACAATTGACAAATTCACTGGTTGCAAAAGCAATGAAGAAAATTTCAGAGGGAATGAGCGAAGGAGGCAATTGAATTTGTATTTTTTTTTCTTTGTTTGTATTTTGTGCAGGGTCTCACTACACAGCTACACTCCTTGACCACTGGAAAGGAGTTGGAAATTAAGGCACATGAGGCTCATAGCGATCCTCCTGTTTTCAAGCCTCCCAGCACTGGGATTACAGGCATCTGCCCCCCCGCCTGGTCTCATAGCCAACTCAGTGCACTCAGGATAGGGGATGGCATGGCATGTAGTGCCAGGGATTGAACCCCAGTCCCTGAGCTTGCCTAAATAGATGCTTAGTCTGCTGACCTATCTCGCCAGTCCTATGAGTTTGTCTTGAAATAACTTTATCAAACGGAACAGATGAGAAGAAAAGATTTTTTTACCATAGCTTTTAATAATTTGACTTTAATATGTATAAATGATTAGTGAATTGGTTTATTTACTGTGTTGACCACTGGAAAGGAGTTGGAAATTAAGGCACATGATACATCTCATCCCTAAACTCACATGGACTCAGAAAAGAGCTAGAATGGCAAAAACAGTCCTGAGTAACAAAAGCAAAGCAGGAAGCATCAAAATTTCATATTTGAAGTTATATTACAAAGCTATGGTGATAAAAAAAGCATGGTACTAGCACAAATATAGACAAGTATCTGTGGAATAGAACAGAGAATGCAGAAACAAACTGGAGTACATCGAACTATTTCATCTTTGGTGGTGCTTGCTTCAGCAGCACATATACTAATATTGGTTTTTGACAAAGGGTCAAAAACACACAGCAGAAGAAGGTTCTTATTTAATAAATGACTTTCAGAATTGGCTATCCACATGCAGGTCAAATCTAGACTTACATTTCCACCATATACTAAACTAAAATCAAACTGGTTGAAATAACTAAATGTTAAAATTAAAACAGCTTCCTTAATCTGCTGGAAATATTTAAAATTCTTAAAATTATATGCATGAGCAAAGACTTTCCAAATAGAATTCTGATCTCAGAGGAAATAACATCAAGAATCAACAGATGTGATCATATCAATTAAAAGCTTGCATAGAAAATAAAACATCCAAAATAATGAAAAGGAAACCTACAGAATGGGAAACTTTTTAGCAGCTATTTATCAAATATAGAACTAAGATATAGAATGTATAGAGAAAACAATCAGACACCCCACCCAATAAAAGCCTCAATCAAAATTGGGCAAGTGAAATGAACAGACACTTCAGAGAAGAAGTATAAATGGACAATAAATACAGGAGTGTCACTGGTTTTAGAGAAATGTAAACTAAAACAACATCAAAATCCTGCCTTATCTCAGAAACTATTCCTATCATTAAGAAGTCAAATAAAAACACGCGTCTGTGAGGCTGTGGGGAAAAATGAAACCCTTCTACTTTGTTGGTAGCAATATAAAATAGTACAATCACTATGAAGTTCTGTCCAGAGATTTTTCAAGAAAACTAAAACTAGAAATTCCCTTTGACTCAGCTGTTCTCTTTCTAACTATCTCCCTAAAAGGGTTAAAGACATTATATTACAGAGATATATGCATACCCATGTTTATAACAGCACAAGGTATAATAGCTAAATCTTGGAAGCAGTCTATATGTCCACTAATAAATAAAAGGATAAAGATAATGTTGAATATACAATCCCTGGAGTGCTGTGCTGGTCTCCACCCCCTGGGGCATAATGAGATAGCTAATAGAGTGAGTGTGGTGTTGTGTGTCTGTAATCCCAGTGCTTGGGAGACTGAAAACAGGAGAATCACTATGAGTCTGATCTGTGTAGTGAGACCCTGTAGACCTTGTACTAAATACAAAAAAAGAAAAAGAAAAGAGAGTGTTGAATTTACAAAGGAAACAAACAAAAAACCCCAAAACAAAACAAAAGAAAAAAAACATGGAGTATACTACTCTGCTATAAATAAAGATAAATTTGTATGTCTTTTAGAAAAACAGATGATCCTTGAAGCCATAATGTTAAGTCAAAAATATCATTCACACAATTATCATATGGTTTTTCTTTTTTTATATGTGAATCCCAAATTATAAAAAAAAAAAGCAAAATAAAAGTTAGATGATAAGAAATAGGGAGATAAATCTCTATCAGATGTGAAGGGGATCAAGGGATTGGGGATTATTGGGAAGGAAAACCCACACTAAAAAGAATTAAAATATATTGTGTACAAGTACCAATATCACATAAAGAATGTAAATCCTATGTAACATAAATATACTAAAAATTTGAGACTACTCATGAAAACATGTTTACAGTGAAAAAGACTTTTCTTAAAGTAAAATTCTACATTTTCAGGCTGATATAAAAATTATTAGAAAAACTGAAGGTCTGGGGCCAGGGAGATGGCTCAGTAGAATAAGTGCTTCCCTGGCAAGTGCAAGGGTCTGAGTTCAATCCTTGGTTCTGCCAAAAATAACAACACCAAACAAACAAAAACAATGGAAGGTGAATCAGCCACTTTCAAAATCTGAACTGATCAGCTATAGGATGAATTGAAAGGATATCTCAAAGCACAAAGAAGAAGTATAAAGAAATTAAAATAAAAATTTAACTAGATAGTAAGATTGAAAGACATGCATGATATATTAGTATTAGAAATTCCATAAGGAATAAAATCAGCTAATGAGAGGTAATAAGTAACAAGAAATGAAATGAATATAAAGTCAAATATATTCTTGTCTTCTCAAATGTGAGTGAATTGAATTCTGTTTCTGAAAAATTGTAACTGTGATTTGTTGAAGAACAAGTTCTTATTTTGAAGAATAAGAAGAATAACTCGGTGAACTAAAATTTAATTAGAATTAATGAATGTAAGGAAATGAACATTCCTTTCAAAATTGGCAAATACATCAGACAAAATATGGAAGGATAAAATGGGAAAGCAATGATCAATGTACTCATTTTAATAGTAACAACCTTCAAAAGAAAATAAGGGTTTTATTTGTCTTTGTGGACAGAACATTTACGAAGATTGACGAGGTATGTTACCATTAAGAAAAGCTCAACCAGTCACTAGTCTTCATCAAATTCTTAAACAGCTAGAGACCTTTCTTATTTTTTTTTACACTGCTGGGAAAGGTCCAGTCTTATCTTTGCCAGCTCCTTAAATTAATATCCCTTACTATTCTAATTAAACATTTTTCTAATTAGAAAAAGAGAGAAAAAGAAAAGAACCTCAACTAACAAAAACAATCAAGGGTGCTCTTTTTTTTTAAAATGAGCAATAAATGCAATAAACTTAATTTAACTACCTAGAAATTAAGAAACACATTGAGTATGAAATAAAAATTGACAGAGTTGGGGCCGATGAGATAGCTTAGCAGACTAGAGCACCTGCTTAGGCAAGAGCAGGGACTGCGGTTCCATCCCGGCAATCACATGCCACACCGGCCCCATTGCCAGGACACGCTGAACTGGCAGAAAAATAAAATTGATAGAGTTAACTTTAAAAAGCAGAGGATACAAAATATTACATCACTACTTAAGAAATTACAAAATAATATAAAGCCTTTCTTACATTCCATATTAAGAGTAATGTTTATAAAATATTGCACAATCTCTCTTCGTCTTAAGAAACTGGCAAAAGAATATAAACAATTATCTAAGGAGTCAAAAGAAAAAAACAGTGAATCTAAAATTTGTGATATTTATGAAATGTTATCAATTATAAATTGATCATAAAGATGATTTTCAATGAAAAATTTCAGTACAAAACTGATGAAAAAATGACAAAGACAAAATTAACCTTGTGAAAGTAATAGAATGAAGGAAAAGACTAAAGGAGTTGTAGATTGAATTTCAATTCTTTGAGAAAAACCTGAATCTTTAGAAGACTAAGTGGCTTTGTATAAAAAAAGTTTTAGTAAAATCAATTAAAAAAGAATAAGGATACTGAGGGAGAAGAATCACAAGTTAGAGACCAGCCTTTTCGATTTAGCAAGACCTTTGTGCAAACAAAACAAAAAAGCCTAGCTTGTAGCTCAGTGCAAATATCCCGGGTTAAGTATTGAGTACTACAATGAAAGAAAATTCTCCTATTATTTTGGGTTAAAGACCTTGAATAGATGATCATGGAGTCATCTTTGAAAAATTCACTGCAATCAGCTGGACTCCTACATTAACTTCAGCATTTAGCAGTTGACCTTTGCCATGCTGTTTCAGCTGCTTCCTGCCATGGAAACAATGAAAGGCCTTGCTAGCTCTTCAAGCTCATAAGAGTTTTCTGTCATCGTGTTTCTGGTGGAATGCCAGCATGATGGGCTTTGGGGTCTACCTGGGTGGCTCGTGGAGCAGACTTCTGGTTGTGTGGATGTGGGGTGTGGAGACGAGGCCTCTAAAACATGAGCCAAGTGAAACTTCTATGTTGAATTGTGGGTGTCACACATTATGTCCCATAGATGAGGCAGTTCATTAATAGGCACCAATCCCAATAATCATAATTTTGACAATATAAGTAATCTAATCCCACATAATAGAAACACAAATATACCATGTTAAATATTGACAAACTGAAGCCAACAGTGGGGAGAAACAATTATGCACTTAGATGAGATATTTTTTGGTGAAGTGTGAAGACTTAAATATTGACAAATCATTGCAGGACACTTTATGACTACTAATAGACCAAATGACTTGAACATAGACATAAATTATAAAAATTACTTGTTGAAATTTAGGAGACAATTTTAAAAAATACTAGGTTAAATTGCAATAAAAGGAACCTATTTAAAGATAATTTAGATTATTTAAAGAAAACTTTTTTCCTAATAGATAAACCCATTACAATTATGATAAGTTATAAGAAAAGTGTATAGTTATTATAACTGCTAATCTGAATCTTGTAAATTCTTCATAAAACCTTGACATAACAAAATTATTTGGTATAAGTATTAAAAAGTAAAAATAAATGTTTACAATTACAAAGAACTCTGGTGAAAGTCTACAGAATTAATGAAAATACATGATAAATGATAAAAGATAAATATAAAAACATATGGCTGTACTATGTTAAAAATTAGATTCTGTAGATGGGATTAATAAAAAATATGTGACTAACAATGTAATAAGAAAAAGGAAATCCATACTAAAGGAATAAGAGCTATGTGAGGGATACCACAAAATTTTATTGATAGGCATACATAGAATATAAAGATTATCTATAAAAAGGGAAGGTGATTTATTTGAATAAAATAACCTGATATGACAAAGTAAAACAAATTACTTATGATACTCTCAATGTGTTTTGAAACTGAATTACATTGAATTTTACATGAGATAAGAAATGCCTTAAGGTAACTAAGAAAGTTATGAAAGAAAATATTAAAGGGAGAGATGTGCTGTAAAATAACAGGTCATAGCATGAGACATTTCAACTGAAACTAATATGGTAATTTTATAAGCATAGATAAATATATCAGAGAACAGAAACTTTAGTCTGGCAAATAGAAAGTATAAGAAATTTAATATGGGATAAAATGACATTTAATTTAAGACAAGTAGTTTGAATTTAGTTATTCATGTATCTGCAAGATAGCAAGTTAAATTAGTATTCCCATATTATAGCATTCAAAAATGAATTACAGATGAAAGAATTTTAATGTAAAAATAAAACAATGCAATGTTCACAAAAAACTAATTTGAAATATATCAAAAGGAAAACTTTATTTTTTATTTCATTTATTTATTTTTTCTTTTCTTAGATGACACTCTATTAAAAGATAAGAAATTTAAATAACACTTTCATAACATCATTTAATGTAAGGATGTCATCATGATTGTGACAATAATATGTTGTGTTGCCCTTGCTCTCAATTTTTCTCTATAAAGCTTTCTAATTGTTATCTATTAACATTCTACAAGGATTCAACTTCTAAGACAACCATGAA
Organism: Octodon degus; assembly: GCF_000260255.1. Taxonomy (NCBI): domain Eukaryota; kingdom Metazoa; phylum Chordata; class Mammalia; order Rodentia; family Octodontidae; genus Octodon; species Octodon degus. The sequence goes on from NW_004524585.1 coordinate 17,603,514, forward strand.
TGGTAAACAATGGTAGTTCCCTGATTAATCTCTCAGTATTGCTGCTGATTTGGCCTATGCCACACTTCAAATGATTAAAATTGCCCCTATTCATAATGAAATTATGAGACCCTCTTTCATATGTTCAGACAGCTACAAAAAATTGTCAGGAAGAACAACCTACATTTTTTTCACATTGTATAAGATTATTTTATAAATACCCAAAGAATCATATACAAAGACTACAGGAAATCTGTACATACACTGAAGATCAAATAATCCAGCTGAGTGTCTGGATCCTAATAACCTGCATGAGTCCAGTTGAAAAACTAGAGCTCATAACAATGCTTCCCACAAGTCAATCTGGAGGCCTAGAGCCACGACAGTGTTTCACACAGGCCCACTTCAGAGATCTGCACTGGGAGGCCCAAAGCTCCGTGGCTGAAGATAGAAAGTCTGTGCCCACAGGATGAAGGATCTGTGCTAGCAGGCTGAGGGATATGAACTGGATCCAGGAGGCAGTGCTCAGGGTAAGCCTAGAGCTTCTCTAAAGATACCATAGCCACCCTTTGCAGCAGTGAGGTCCCGAGCTCCTCCAGCCATGAGGAAAGCCAAGTTCCCATCAGGAAAGCCAATGTCTCATGCTACTCTATGAGGCTGAGCAGTGCACCATCTTCCCCTCCAGAACCAGGAAGCAATGCTCAAGATGAGGACCCGAGTTCCTCAAAAATGAGCTGAAGCCATTCTCAGCAATCATGAAGGTCCCAAGCTCTTCCACTGACAAGAACATCCAAGTTCATCAGGAAAGCCAGCATGACAAGGTCACCCATCAGAACATCCCAGGGAAACCAATGGCTTCCAACAGCTCCAACAGTGTCTCCAAACAGCATCCCTAACAGCGTACAACAGCTTCTCCTGTTCTGCTTTTCATGCTGCTGGTAACCATCCTCAGGTGTGCCTCCCACACCTATCAACATGCTAGTTCAATTCATCTGGGTGTAACAAGCTGACCACAGTTAGAAATACAACCTATCTTTTTATGTTGTACACACACACATTCACTTTAATCTCCCTGGCTCCCTAATAGAGGGGAACACTTGTACTGACAGTCTAGTCATGTTTTCCATCTCTTTAGAGGAGCTTCTTCTTCTTCTCCCTCTTCTCCCTCTTCTCCCTCTTCTCCCTCTTCTCCCTCTTCTCCTTCTTCTTCTTCTTCTTCTTCTTCTTCTTCTTCTTCTTCTTCTTCTTCTTCTTCTTCTTCTTCTTCTTCTTCCTCTTCTTCCTCTTCTTCTTCCTCTTCTTCCTCCTCCTCCTCCTGCTCTTCTTCTTCTTCTTCTTCTTCTTCTTCTTCTTCTTCTTCTTCTTCTTCTTCTTCTTCTTCTTCTTCTTCTTC
>NW_004524585.1:17605600-17610698 GCF_000260255.1 Octodon degus
TTTATCCTGAGATCCTGTATCTCAGATTGTAGAACCTTTGTCAGTGTCAGCCATGTGGATGAGTCACAGCCATTTCTTGGCCAATGTGCTCTCTGTGAAAGCCTGAGAGTGTTTTCTCTCCATGTGACTCTCCTTAGGCACAGTCTACATCATCAATCACTTTCCTCTTTGGAAAACTTTTAATACATAGAAGAAAGCAAGGAATATGAAGCTAACATTGAAAGTTGTCGACTATGTAAAATTAAATAGCAATATAATTTACAAATAATAAATGAACAACATAGTTGTTAAAATATTTAAAAATAAAAGACTAGTTCTTAGCATTACTCCATTTATCCATCATTTGAAAATTTACTATATCTTGCTAATTGTAAACTATAATAGAGTGTGGACGTGGAATAGAAATTTTAGGACAAACCATAACCTACACTGATATGAATCACTGTTAAATAATTAGCACTCTAGAAAGTTCAATAATAGGATAATACTTCATGTCCACGCTTAATAATGTAGAAAGATCAAGGGCTACTTTTGGTGGAATGACACAAGCAGAAGGAATACTGGTGGAAATGTGAAGTGTTTCAGCCATTCTGCCCAGCACCTTAGAAACCTACTCAAATCTATCCATTTCCATTTTATCTATTTATTTATCATCTATCCAGTCTATCTATCTATCTATCTATCTATCTATCTATCTATCTATCTATCTATCTTTTTGTATTTAGGACCAGGTGTACAGGATACACAAGGTCTCACTGTGTAGATCAGACTCTTAGTAATCCTGTTTTCAACCTCCCAAGTGTTGGGATTATAGGCATACGTCACCACGCCCAGTCTCAATCACCATTTTAGCATTCCCCAGGGGTGGCGCCTGCACCACAGCCCCAAGGATTGAACTTCTGGCCCTTGTGTCTGCCTAAGCAGGCACTTTAATCCACTGAGCTGTTTGGCTTGCCCTTCTCTGTATTTTAATAATTCTAATTTTGCAAGTATATCTCAGTGAAAGAAAAACACCTACATATTTTGATAGACAAAGAAGAAAATGGATTTATTTGAGTTCATCTTCATAGTCAACATCTGAAACACTATAAATTATGGTAAAGCAAATCATAGTACACCAAGGCCCTGTCAAATATGCAACAATCCCTTAGAATATCATAGAACCACACAGGCTGATTTGCAGTAATTGCATAAAATATTTTTCATAGCAGAAAGCAAGTTGAAGACACATATTGTATACTCTATTCCACAAGAAGCTATGCCCAACCTCATTTAATTGTGTACATATGTGTTAACTATATTCATTCGTGACTATATAATATGAGAACAACATTAAATGTACACATGGCATCATTGATATTTTTCAATGTGCAAAGAATGAAGCAAATTAAAAAAATGGAGGGAAAATTGAAATCCTAATACAAAGACATCTCTAATATATGGAATCCCACTTATGTATTAGTGTAAATCCATATGCTCTGGCTTGCATCTGTATGTTCTCCCAAATCCTCATGCACTCATATATGGGGCTTTAGGGAGGTACCCGGATTACATGTGCATAATATTGGGATTAGGGGTTTGTGGGACCAAAATAGGCAACCGACTGGTTTAGTTCTGAGACTGGATAGTGGAAAAGCTCACCCTGGTGTGAGTAGCACCCCCAAAAGGCTCACAGATTTGATGAGATAAAAGGAAAAGAGGCTTTCTTTGCCTGCTGAGTGCTGCCTTTTCTTCTACCCTTGCATGGACTGTTTTCTCCTCCACCATGTTGTTCTGCACACCAGCCTGCCTCAAGACCAGCTGACTAAGGACTGAGACCTTCAAAACATATAAACTGAAAGAAATCATTCCTGCTTTAGCTTGTGGGTATCAGATATTTTGTCTTAACAAGAAGAAAAGCAACTAAGACACATATATGCACACAAATTTAAAGATAATTATAAAATCCAAAACCACTTGTGATACCTGTCCATGATGTTGTGCCTTAGAAATTGGTAGCTATATTCTGAGCATCTAAAATTTTATAGGCATTCTGCATCACATGTATCTTTTCGTTTCGTTTTATTTTTATTTTTAATTTTTTTGTATTTAATACAGGGTCAACATGATCTCCGTACACAGATTGGACTCATGGTGTTCCTCCTGTTTTCAATGTCCCAAGTGCTGGACTTATAGGCACATGCCACCATGCCTAGTTTCAATTGCTGTCTCAGCACGCCCCAGGGATGGGACTGGCATGGCACACCAGAGATTGAACTCTGGTTCCTGCATCTACCGAAGCTGGTGCTTTACTCCACTGAGCTATTTGGTCAGCCTGTTTTGTTTTATTTTACGGAAAAATAATTTATGTTTTAATTCATAACAAAATAGTAGGAGAATAAAATAGCGAATGCATTGCATATTGTTCTCTTCAAAGTAGCTCCTCAGAGTAAAAGAAATACCACATGCATTTTGATATTCACTTTTAATCACTGATTTGGCAAAAATCCTTTTCACAGTACCTGTTTTCTTCTGTGGCTATTTAAAGGAAAAGATGCACTGATGCCTTGCTAAGGCTCCATCTTTCGAATTCATGCTGCAGAAACAGTCCTCAAGAAAAGTGGAAGTGCAGACCTATCACTTACATAAAGTGGAAATTGAAGAAAATTTCCTTAAACTTTTTCATCTGATAAATACTCAGAAATTCAACATAGTTCTTAGTATTCACTCATGCTTTTATGAGCAGGAAGGTACATATGCTGAGCCTCTACAAGAGTTCAAAAGAGAGGTCAACAAAGCCACTAACAGTGGAAGGAAACAAGCTTTTCAGAATGAGGTGAAATTTTAATCCAAGATGTTTTTGGTGACTGGGCTCCCAAAATGGAATGCAGTTATGTGCCTCAACTTGAAATATGGGCAAGTGACTCTGTGAGACTCCATCTCGAATTAAAAAAAAAATGTTGATGATGTAGTTTAGTACCAAGATCTTGGTTTCAATCCTCAATACATTGAGGATAATCAATCAATCCACTATCTTTATTTTTTAAAATTATGTTAATGGGAATTTTGTCCTTTACCAAGGCTCATTGGTGCCTTAAATTGTGCCTCACTGTATGTGTTAAAAATCTACCTTCATTCATTATTTAGCAAATGTGTGTCTTCCCCAGGCTAGGCACATTGCTGGATGCACTTAGTGTGTAAACTTGTACTAGGGCAGTATTTTTTTTTTAACTTCTGAACATCCACTGTCTGGAAAAACTTCAAGGTCTTCTTGCCTACCTTTGTAATATTAATGGCTTCCTATAAAGAGTTAATACAATGGATGTGCTAGAGAAAGTGCTACTTATTGTAGTGTGGTAGAGTGCCTTACACTGCAGTCTGTATGACAATAAATACTGCAGAAAGGTTCTAGTGCATTTGATAATATCTGGCCAGCTTCCCCATAATAACTCTGACTTCACTGTGGAGAAGAGTCTTCTATACAAGGCGTAAAATCCCATTGATTTTTATGAAATGAGATGCTATGAAGTGTATGAAGTGTACTGTATCACAACAATTCCACTTTGTAAGCTAAATAGCTTTGAAACATTATTGAAATTTCTGTCACTATACTGAGCATGTATAAAAGAGTAAGATAAGGTCAATAATTTAAAGGTCAATACTATTCCTATTCAAAGATTTCTCTCCTCAATTAATAAAGCATTTCTTTTCTCTGTCAGTTAAACACAAAATCCAAAATAGTTTTATGTGACATAATCAGACAGAACAATATGTAAGTTATGTTGAATCCATACATTTTCTTTTTCTTTTTTATGTATTTGGTACAGGGTCTCACTATGCAGCTCAAACTTGTAGTGATCCTTCTGTTTTTCAGCCTCCCCAGTGTTGGGATTACCGGCGTGCACTACCATGCCAGGTCTTGGTGGCCGGCTCAGTGTGCCCGGGGGTGGGGCTGGTGCAGCATGTGGTGCTGGGGATTGAACCCCAGTCCTTCTGCTTACCTAAGCAGGGGCTTAGTCCATTGAGCTATCTTGCTGGCCCTACATACATTTTCTTTATTGAATTGTTGGGGTGCTATTATCTTTAACTTCTTTTTAAGGCAACAAAGAATAGGTTGCACAGATTTTAAAAGCTATGTTCTTATTAGATCACATTTTAAAATTGTCTTAAAATTAGTTTACTTCAGAAAAACTTGTTAGCTAGATTTAAGGAACATTTTAAAAGTAATGATGCAGGAATGCAGGTAGGAAAATGAAGTCATCTGATTTTCTAGGACAAAACTGTTTTATAGCCCTTTAAATCAGACAAAAAATGCAGTGATTTGGATTAGATGGATTCATGGCACCACCACCATATTTGTCCCACCAGCTAAAAAATATAATACATTCCTCTCAGTCACAGCAGGGGCTTATGGTGATAGCAATTTTGTGAATTAGGACAGTATACAAAAAACAAAAACAGACCTCTGCCACCCTGCCTGCCCAGTAGGAATTTCTGCTGTGTTCCGGGAACCCCCAGACTCAGTCCTAGGCCAGGCCTGGTGAGTGTGTGGGAGAGCTTCCTGCTATCCAGTGCCAGTGGGACCTACTACTGGTCCCAGCCCAGGTGCAGCATGAGTGAGACCCTCTTCCATCCCCTTGGGAAGCCCCCCACCACTCCGCAGCACCTGCCCTACCCCTTCCCCCAAATAGGAATTTCTGCCACGTTCCAGGAACCCAGAGACCCAGTCCTAGCCCAGGCCTGGTGAGTGTGTGGGAGAGCTGCCTCTCCCCACTACTCCAACTTGTCACCTCCAGGCTCAGCTCAGGGCTGGCATACAGGCCTAGGGTATAACCCTGCAGCTGCAATCTCTGCAGAGAGGGTAGAGGATAGAACCACATAGCTAGTCCAGGAGCAGAAAATTTTGCCAGAGGGGCACAACAAGTTCACCCCCAAGGACAGCAACATTAAGGAGCTGAGCACAGCAGCCAGACCCAAGCCAGGCAAAACTGGATAAATGCAAACTTTGTAGATCTGCACCTGAACTTCAGTACATGCTAATGTTATAAGTACAATGAAAATCTACAACAAAGTTCAGAAGACAGTGCTATGCAAAATGATGAGAAGGAACAAAATGCAA
>NW_004524585.1:17616101-17641802 GCF_000260255.1 Octodon degus
TGTTCAAGTAGAAGGGAGTGGTGAATGAAAGCAATAGACAGGAAAAGAAATAATGTGGAACTGTCTTGCTTCAAGGTTGTATATGGTGAGATTTTTGGACTTATATGTAACCATAAGAAGTATATAATTCTTTATGCCTATTTTTAAAATGTATTCTAATTTTTAAATGTTTTTTTATCATATTTTGTAGGGACTTAAAATTCAACATATCAATACTTGATGAAAAATATGTGTTCCGTATTATGCCTAAGATATTTGATATGTAGACAGATAGTGAGGTTAAGCTTAACAGCATAAGTTGTATGGTAATAACAGTCAGCTTTTCTTCTGGCTGGTTAACAACCTAAGTTTGCAGACCAAAATTATAGAAAAATGAGGGCTGCAAGGAAAGCCAACAGTTTGACCCTAGCCTTCTAAGGTCAATTAAGACTCAGGACATATGAGAACCTATACAGTTACGTCATGTAACTCAGTAGTGTTCCAAATTTTCTGATCAAGGAGATTATAGGGCCAAAGAGGAAAGTGATCAGTGATGTAGAGTATGCCTAAGGAGAGTCACATGGAGAGAAAACATTCTCTCAGGCTTTCACAGAGAGCACATTGGCCTAGCAATGGCTGTGACTCATCCACATGGCTGACACTGACAAAGGATGTACAATGTGAGGTTCAGGATCTCAGGATAAATCCTGAGGGCAGTTCACTGACCTTCTCAGACCCAAAAGCTACAACTCTTGTTGCATATGTCTGGCTTTACCTTGGTCTTAACATTCCAGCAGGAAAGTATAAAAATGAAATATAAGAAGTAAAGCCATGCTGTTATGTTGAGCTGTAGGGCACTCATGTCAACAAAGTCAGACATTGCCAGTGAAATGGTAGACCCAATACTATTATGGGCTACTGGACTCTTTTAGAATATTTTACTGAGTTTACACATCTGTGATATTCAAACAATGGAACTAAACAAAAAAAGGCAATACAGATGAATGTCCATTTTGTATCTGTGTATTCAAAGTGGTTAGGATGAATTTATAGTTACATTCTCTTAATGAATAGAGCGATTTGTTCTAATGGTGTTTGTAAATGGGATATCATGTCCACATCTTGTACAGCAATTAACCACTAGGAAGAATGTATGCAATGTGTTATTGAAACTTTCCTACCAATTTGATTTGAAACTGTCTCATTGCTATTTGTTTATCAATAAAAGTATGAGAAAAAAACAACAAAAAGAAAACAAAAACAAAATCACCTTGTCAAGCAACCAACCAACTAACCAATCAACCAAACAAACAACCAAATAACCAAACAACCAAGCAACCAACCCACCTACATACCCACCAACCAACTAGGCAGCCAGACAACCAAACACCAATTATCTCATGTGAAAAAGATGATACTAAAATACTCCCTTGAGGAATGTTTTTGGGACTAATCATAAAGTAGTCAAAATTGTGACCAGAAATCTTGTGTCTAGCAATTTTAACTTTTTTGTCTGGTGATTCCTGTTAAGTGATAGAGTGAATATGTACTCACCATATAGGTATGACATGACTATGTGTCTGAAAGAAAGAATGAAAAAGAGATGCTTTTGAAAATCTCTTCTTTCCTATTATAGCAAAGCAGTACATGTTCTTTGTCATCTAACATATCTGTTTTAAACAAATCTTACAAGATCTACAGAAAGTGATCTTTTAGTATGTTATACACTACATCATTTCACTATGTATATATTCATCTATCTATGTATTTATCTATCACCCATCCATCTTTCTGCCTTTGACACCATAATCAACTTCTGAAAATAGAATCCTTTAAGTTAAGTTTATGTATCTAACATGCAGATATCCAACAAGCTACTTGAATGCATTTATTTAGAAAAGAAAAATATAAAATCATCATTTAAATATTAAAACATTATACTGTTTCACTATGGTACAGTAGAAAGCTATTAAAATGTGAATTACATTTAAAGTAACTCATTTAGAAAAGTTTCATCAAGATCTGTTTTAGGATAAAAATAACACAAGAACAGAAAAAATGAAGAAATAAATGAGTTCTTAATCTGAATTTCCTACACGTGGCAGTAAGAGTTATGTGGCTATATGAAGAAAGTTACCACAGATAATTACTAATGATCATTAAAAATAAAACTGCTATTTACTTGACATGATTTAATTTATCTGAAGTTCTATCTATCATATATCTGTCTATTAATCAATTTATTTACCTATAGATCAATGAAGCAATCTTTACATGTAAAATTGTTCATAAAATAATGCAAATAACTTTGGCATACCAGAATATTACTGATGCTTATTGTAAAATGGTAGAGTTAGAAAATATTTTGTTTCGTATGTCGAAGAGACAATTTAGGTAATTATCTCTTTTTTATCTTATTCAATCTATTGGAAGGTTTTCAACTATCAGGAAAAAATTTAAAGCTGCATTCATTGAAATTAAATTCTCTTGGATGTTAGATATAACAAATATCTGCAATCTAGTAATTAACTAAACACCAGTCATACAATTAAACCAATCTGCCTACTAATCTACTGATGAAAATATACACTATATGTACCTTTGTGACTAATAATTCTTTTAATAACATTTTCTCCCTCCAATAGTTTATTTTCTTTATGAGTTCTTTCTTTTTACATTTTTTATTAGTAAAGTAGAAATATATCACAAGAGCCTAATGTGTTTCTTAAAGCTCCCTAAAATTCAGGCATAGTGTCCCCATCAACTCTCTTGCATTATTGTTATTATATGGTATATTTCTATTTTCTTCCATATGTTTACTTTCTCAGAATATGTTGATGTTACAGGGAATTATTGCTACTATGAGTAGGTACATGGGGATGATTTATACCAAAAGAAGGACAATTTTTGCTTTTTTACTACTGCAAAAAATTTATTATGATTCTTGTATCAAAATATATAAATATGCTAATTTCTATGAATTGAGAAGGGTGGGGAAAGGAGAGTTGATTCAGAATGACAAAATATATTACAAATGCATTCTCTGTGTCATGTGATTTTAATTGTATCTTACACTTCCTTCTACATATGTGAATTTGTAGAAGGAAAGTAAAAATTATGTACGTGTGTGCGTGTGCGTGTATTTAAACTAAGGATTCATGAAAATGATCATGATGTTGAGCATTGAATCATTAATCACCACTTTCATAGCTGAGAAAATGTCCCAGTTCTTGTTAAAGGCAGTGTTTACTGAAAAGAGGCCAATATTTGGCACTGCAAACATAACTTGAAGAAGTAAAGTGAAATAAAAAAATTAATCTTGTGTATATTATATATGTTTCTGCAAGCTATTTAATTTGGCATTTGAACCTTAGGACACCTAACGTGAAGGTATAGACATTAAAACTATCTTTTTTACTAAATTAAACCTGTTAACCCTTGCATTTTTTCTGCATAAACAAACACTAAAATAAAGCATTAACTGAAGGTGGCTTTCAGATTTCTTAAAAACATCAGTAAAAAATGAAATTATTTCTTAGGTAAGTTCTTATAATAACATATCTGTTCTTTGAAATCACTCATATATTAAGATATTGAAAAGTTGAACAAAAAATAAAAATCACTACTACTCACATTATTCAAACACAGTTAATTATTTTGTACATTTTGTTTTATTTTTATTTTTTTTAAGTTCAAATTACTTTTCTACTTGTAGTATTGTTGAACTTATAATATTGGTGTTAGTGTATTATATACTTGAAAAAAGTTTAAAAATTTTGAGTAAAAGTTATAACTGATACAATATTGAATCATTGGATTTCTACTTCCTCTTTGTAGGTGTAATGTGTTAAGATTTAACCTGTCTAATACAATGCTCTGTTTTTGGTTAGGGTTCAACAATAATGTCTATGTCTCAAAATAATATAGTCAGATGGGAAAATAATTTAGCCGTGTTATGTAAACTAATTTGACCTTTCCTCTGTAGATTTGATGACTATTTTATAAAATTCTGAATGGGATATAGAATTTGATTAATAACTATATTTAAAATCTAATATTTTATGTGGGAAATTGCCCATCATCATGCTTTTAAAGAACTACTGTGTTAAATCTGTTTACTCTGTGGCAGCATGAAAGGTTACAGGGGATAATGTCCTGGATAATTCTCTTATGTTCCTCTTTAGCTATAGCTTATTCACATTTACCACCCTGTAATGAAACATTTGGTTACTATCATTGGTAAGCATTAATTGCCAGGAAATGCATATTTAAATAGCTCATATTTTAGAGCACTTTAGTGATCACAGTAATTTAAACAGTGTCTACTTTAGCTTAAGATGTCTGAAATATCAAAACTTGTGAAGTGTGATGTGAAATCGTCCATACGCTAGACAAAAATAATCTCAATAGAAAGCTATTACTTAATCATCGCTGTTTTCTCTACACTAGAGTGAAAGTTCTTAATGTTTGATTAAGCAGCCTAGTTACCAGGCTCAGATGCTGATCCAAATCTCTAAGAAAGCTTAACTTGTTTGACCCTGATAACCTGTTGACTGATTTTATTGATTTGGAGGCTAATCCAGTTCATTGAGCTAAGAAATCAAGCCTTCTTTAATATATTTATTTTTATTACTTATTGAGGGGCAATTCCTTAAAAAATTGAGTTACATTTCCTTTGAATATTTACTTTTGTGAAAAAGAAAATAAGTTCAGTGATCCTTTGACCTACATTAAATATTTTTATTTGCTTACATAAACAGGAACTAATCATAGGTGCCACAGATTAACAGACACAGGAGACTAGATTATACAATTTAATCTTTACCTTGGAGACCTGAGGGACTGCTTAGTGTCGAATTGGATTAACCTTTCTGACATGTTCTTTGAGATACCTCAGAGTCATACGACTTTGGGTATTCATTTAATGGTCTATGTTTTGCAGTTATACATGAAACACTTTTAAGTTTTAGTATAATTACAAAATTATTTTTTTATTATTTGTCAGTCTTTAGTTAACTTCATGGAGCTATTTTCAATAAAAACAGTACAAAATTGGAAAGCACCAGTCCAGGAGACTGTAAATACACCTATAGCTAAGCATTTCCTGAGAGCTGGATTTTGGCAATGACATTTCTTAGTGGTTCAGTATGACTCCTCTCAGTGATTATATTTAAAATAATGTAGAAATCTTTTTATAAACTGTAAGTGATTTTCTGTGCACTTATGTGACTTTCTTTGCTTCAATTATTATTTATTTCTTCTTTCAGTAAGAAGAAGATTATTCCTTGAATTAGTGCTGATCTATACATTTTCACTTGTTGGATATATGTAAGTGAAGTGTTAGGATCAGTTAGGATTGTACAGGAAAAAATAAACTTCTGATATGAAAGTCAATTTATTTTACTCAGAAAATTATATATTGTAGAACTAATATTTTCTTTTACTTTTTCTTTACATCAGCCTCTCATTTCATCTTTAATTAAATATATTTTGTATATATCATTATCTGTACAAGTAACATTTTAAGTCAGTAGTACCTGGCTACATAGTGTTTTAGAATTTCCTTGCCACTTAGATAATCAAATATATTTTTCTGAAAGAGGCTTTCTCTGGGTACAGTAAAATATTTTTATATTTTCCAACTTCATGTTGGTTTTTCAGTGACTTTATGTCATCAAAATTATTCTTTTGTGATACATTTGTTGCCAAACGCTTCACATTGGCTTCCAACTGTGATCACAACATGGAACACTGGTTCAGATTTTAATCAGCCTTTCCTTCCTGTATCTAAAGTAGTCCTGGGTGTTGAACAAAGGAAATCAGAGTGTAGGAGCACCTTTTGCCTCAGCAACATTAAACACTATGACTAACACAAAAAAAGTTGATGTGAGCTTCTTTTTTTTTTGTTTCAGGACTGGTGTTTGAATCCAAGACCTTGAGCATACGGGGCAAAAGTATCATTTACCTACATTCTGATTCCTTTCCTAAAATTTATTTTTCAGATATCCAGGTTGGACTCAAACCCATGAACCTCTCACCTCACTTGGTTTCTAATTGAATGTACAGTTATAATGTACCAAAAGTAGTGCAGTAGGACTACTGAAAATATTAAGCACACTTTCATTGGGCTATTTCTATGATGGTATTCAATTTAGTACCAACAGAATTCTCTCAGTAGTTGAGTTTATAGAAATTTTATGTTCTCAGTGATCATATTTCTGTGAAATTGACCAAAGACACAAGATCTAATTAATTTTCCAGTTTTCTGGACATTGTCCTTAAATTAGGGCTAATTTGATTTCATTTTTTAATATAATAGGATTCTACTGCTAATGCTTAGTTCCCTAATTATTCTTTTTGGTTACATTTGGTTTTGTATTTAAACTTCACGTAAATTATTCCTTCAACCTTTTGTTATCATTTTTGCATGTACCTTAAATTGTGTTCTGTATTTTAACTTAGCAGTTAAAAATTTAATAACTTACATAGTATCTCCTTTGTTCCTACTAGTTTTTTTTCTGTGCATCTGTTTTGAAAAGAAATCAACCTCATTTTCTGTATTGAGAATAAAAGCATTGTGGAGTTATCAAGAAACAAACCAAATTAGTATAATACACATAGTCTTTCAAATTGTTTCCCTAAAAAAAAAAAAAGTTTTTCTTTTTCAGTGTTTGCTTTAAGAACTCTACCTATAAAACTCTTGAGTCTTGCAATGACCTTGACATTTTTCTTTCCTACTGTACACTTCCATTTTAGAAGAGGTATTCAACAATAGTTTATAATATAAAAAAGAAATTCTTACCTTGGTTCTGACAATGCTCTGAAATATAGAGTATAACATCTAGAATTTTGTTATTTTGTCTTACAAAATGGAATCAAAACATAAATATGTCTCGAGAAAAAGGATCCAAAAGTATAAAAAATGTTGGTGTGCAAGTAATGACTCATTGCCATTTGTGTTTCATTTTGACATCTACAGATTGTTATGCTGCTGATTTTAAAATGAGTTTTTTTTTTTTTTTTTAACTTCCAGTGTGCTTATCTGAAATACCAGTGTGGATGACAACAAGCCTATACGTTTGTAAGAGAGTTTATGAATCACAGTAGTAACAGATGTTCTCTTCATATAATACTCAAAATACTACATATAGTTTAGAAAGTCCCAGAGGTATAATTTAGGTGCTATTTGACAATTTACCAGGCACAAAGAAACTCTTGCTGATATCAACATTGCTCCCATATGTTAATATGATTCAAAACACTAGATAGATTAAATATTATCCTTTTTATTTTTATATGAATAATTACCAAATGAGAGTATTTGCAAATTTTGTGTATATAAAATCAACATTATGTATTTTAACTTACATGTGAAATAACCATAGTATTGTATATACACATATGCATATATACACATTTATGAACATATATTTAAATTGTATGTATATAAACTCAAATGAACAGACATATATTCATTTTTTACATTTAATATAGTGGAATAAACATCCCCTTTCACATAATTTTGCCATACATAGTAAACACTGAAGGTATTGCAAGCTTAATAGGTGATTATTGGTTTAAAGACAGGAGATGGGGAGAGAGAGAATGAATGAGAAAGGGAAATATACACCTCATTAATCATTTTAATGCAGACATGATAAATGGTATTTAACAATATTTTCCATAGTGTAGAGAAAAATACTATTGAATTTCTGTTTAGTGATATCTGACCCGGTTTTAAGACGTCATCTGAGTTAACAAATTCTCTCTTAGTAAGTGCTTAAAGAACGATGGCTGTGTTTAGTTAGGAGAAAAGTAGAAATGCCCCTAGTTTGACATTTTTCTATATAGTTTATTCTTTAAAAATTTGCAGCTGTTCTTACTTTTCCATAGAGCATCAGAGGTACTCCTACAGATCCTTCCCACAGGAAATTATTCCCTACAGAGACTGCATTTGAGATCAGGAGAATATGTGAAATGCCTCAGCTAGAGTTCATACAACCTCTTTCAAGCAAAATGTGAGACGTGTGAACCAAAGGAGTTAGAACTCAATCCTAAAATCTATATTTAAAAATGCAAATAGAATAAGGAAACTGCTTATTAACAAAATACAGTGGCTTTGGCCAAGTACAAATGTAGAGAGACAATATATGAGTCATATAAATTTGTGATTTTTTAAAAAAATTCAGCCAAATTTATAAGGAATTCCTAATTTTAAACTCATGTTTGCTGGCATCATTAGGCTTATTTTCTGAAATCCAAATGGTAAGAAAGAAATCTCAAATTTTATAGGAGATAGTTTAAAAACTGCAAAGTTTAGAAAGACGTATGTTTAAAATGTCGTATGATTGATGGTTGTTTTGTATTAAAAGAGAATAACTATCCACTTTTTAGATTAAAAGCCGTCACCAGCATTCTTCTGATATTTGGTGATTTTGTCATTGAGTAGGAGCTAGAGAAGGTGCTAACAGTTCAGAAAGAGGTTTCCAACATTGCAGGTTACCCATACAACATGCACAGTGGCCTGCCATCCAGGAAAAGCCAACAAACTTGCCTCTGCCTTCCAGCTTCCAGCTGAAGTGAATGCAACACCTTTTCAGCATATTGCCACCCGTGGACTATGGGTCTTTAGGCCCTCACCAATTCCTGGAGGACAGCAAAGATTTATTTCAGACTATCACAAAACATGACAGGGAATGGATTTTTAAAAAATATAACAGATGGGAAAAATGAATTTTTCAAATTAGTGCCAATACTTGTTTCTGTAGAAGTGTTTAGCAATGAAGATCAGTTAAGGAGCTGGGCATCAAAAGAGGTCAGATGTTTTCAACTGCCCAATGGTTGCGCTAAGAGGTTAGACTCATCCTGAGGTGAATATATCTATTGTACGTCACTCTGTTATTTCAGCTGCTTTCACCAACTGCGGCACTCTTCAGAAGTTTAGAGGAAAAGGCCTTGCTTTGCCTCCAGCCACGTTTCTATTCTCTTTGCTTAATGTAGAGATGAGAGAAGAGATGGAAATCTCAGGTGAGACCTCCAGGAGAAAATGCCCGTGTGCATTACAACTCATTTATCTGGTCTCAGAGAATCTAAAATAGAACAGTTTTGGTGTCCTCCTGATTTTAGCTCGGTTGGTCAGCTCCTTCTGAGAAAAGGGGTTGCGTTAGCTTCTGAATTGAAGTATTTGTGCTGCGATGTACAGTTTTCTCTATTTGCTAAGCTGTTTAAAAATCACAAAAGAAGAAAGGGACAAAAAATGTACCATTAAGTCATTCCATGAGATTTACAAAGGATTTAATGAGTTAGAGATGGATGAAAAAGCCTTTTCTGATTCACTAAAGATATCCGTCTGATTAGAAGAGATTTTCATCACCTTATCAACTAATCCAATAAATTGACTATCCGTTTCAAAATGACTCCAACTGGATTCATGTCCATCAGAAGGATTTTCTGAAAACTCCAGTGTATTGCATAAAATTGAAAATTATTATCAAATTGCCACTGGAAAAAAAATTACTAGATCCTGATAAATCTAGTGGATTAGGGGTGAAAAATGTGCTGAGCTGAAAGGTACCACAAATCAAAGTTCAGCATGCATAGTTCTCTTTCAGATTATTTATCAGTGAGAAAAGATCCTTCAGAAAAAGAAATCAAAATTTTGGTAGCTAAAGCAACTATATTATGAGGCAATTGCTTGATATATTTTTTTTGTTAACTCCATAGAGAACTTGGAAAAAAATAGCATGGCTTTATATATCTGGAAAATATTTTAAAATGCCATACCCATGAGATAGTTAATGCATGGGACCAGCTAATCAAATTTCCAGTTTTTGGCTCATGTATGCCCCAGTCTAACAAAGTAAGATTAATGGAGTGCTAAAAGTCTATATGGACTTGTCAGTTTTGTGCTGCAAATAAGGTTAATTTCATCCAAATGTAAAAATTTTAAAAAATTAAGGTGAATGAAATAATGCCATATATTTGCCTTTGCTTTTTTTTAAAACTATATTTGCAAGACCAATTCTATCCATGCTTTCCTGGTTAGTAGAAAACTCTAAGGGAGAAAAAAAATTTCTTTCAGGGACTAGAGTATCACAAGGTCAGCTACGCTGGAGAAATGCCAGACATTGAAATTTAGAAGCAGATAATTTTACCTATCAGACTAGCCAGAAGCATTTATTCTGAGCCGGTATCTGATACTACACAGGAAGACAGGCCCCTTTATCTTTTTTCCAAATCGGTTTTTCCATAGTCTGCACAGGAAAACTGGGGTGAAGATATTTTGCCTTTTGAGAAATACTTCGGGTAATGAGAAGGCGTCTTCATAAACCATCTCTAGTGTTTTAACAACCTGGCTGTCATCCATATATTTGTCTACCTAATGCCAAACACTTGGATTCTTGGAAACATCCAGATGTCCGCTTGCATTTTAACTTGCCTTTCAAATGGTAGAGACCCAGACTACATTTCTGTGTAGCTTGAGAAGGGTGGTAGTCACATAGGCAATGGGCACACAGAATTTCGCACCACTGTTTTTGTTGCTCCTCATATTTTGTTTCCTCTGAGAAGACATCAGTTTGAATCAGCGAAGCTTATTTGAAGATCTCAGAGACAAATTTAATACATGCACAGAAACAGAAATCTCCATAGTGTTAATAAATGGACATCCATTCATGATATTATAGATGACCAGTAGGAGATATTTAGGTAGGTGATCTAGGGAGTCTCAGTTGTCACTCAGTTTGGGGAATTTTAGGGAAAAAAGTACTAGAAGAAAAGGGCTGGTTTTAAAGGAATACAATACGACATAAAGAGAAGCAAGACTTACATCTCTCGGCAACTGTCCCCACATCTGGACTAAACAGTTCCTCTTCACTTCGTCAAACTTTCTGTACTTTATCATGAAAGTATCACTAATTTGTTTTAATAAGTATCATATTTTGAAGTATAACCTCCTTTCCTCCCATAGACTGGTTGTGAATTAAGAAAATATTTAAAAAGATTGAGTGTACTCTTTACCATGCGACTTGTGCATCAAGGCAGGGAGGTGGAAAGTGCAGGAGACTTGGAAGGAAGCAGACTGCAGGACAGTCCAGAGGTCCAGGGGGTGGTGGAGAAGAGAGGAAAAGGAGGTGGAGTGAGCAAGCTGCAGCAGCAACCATTGTCACCACAATGGAGACCACCACAGTGGAGACCACCATGCTGCTTCCTCACGGTGGGGGGCAGGTTGCCCCTGATGGAGCTCTCCCAGCCAGGCCCTGGCCCTCTGCTTTGTGTTCTGACTGTGCACTTCAGTATTCTGCACAGGACCTAACAGGCAGTAGATGCTCAGTGAATAGTTTTAAAGTGAATCAATAAAGAAAGAACAAAACTGTATGGTTAGAAGTCTTCTGGGTTAAATTTCAAAGACTTTATGCTCAGAAGAGTTCCAGGAGGTCATATAGTTCAACTTGTCTTCAGCTAGCACTTAAACTGCACCAAGAAATAGCTTTCAATAATTTTCTTTTTGAGAGTTCCCACATTCTTTCCTCAAAGCACACTTAAAGTTTCTTAAAATCTATCTTGAAATCTACCCTCTATGATTCAAGATAACTTCTACTTTTAACAGAAGCAAATGTCTGCATAATAATACATCTTTGTGTGGTCTGCTGGTACTGGGAATTGAACCCAGGGCCTTGCTCCTGCTAGGCATCCATTCTGTTACGGAGCCATACCCTTAGCCCAGTGATGTATCTGTTAATGTTCCCAGGAGCTTTTGCACACACTTCTCCTTTCTTTTCAGAACACACTGTGCAGGAACTAGGGTAGGGCTTACTGTCTTTATATTAGCTCAATTTGTTCCTAAGTTCTTTGTTTTAGTTCCTCCATTTTTAAAATGGGAATATCTGAAGCAGCTTTCAGAAATTTCAGACAGCAGCTCTTCACTCTTTTCCCTGAAACCTGAGCAAAACTCAGTTTTTTAAAAAAATACTTATTTATTTATTTGGTACAGGGTCTCGCTACACAACTCAGACTCCCAGTGATCCTCCTGTCTCAGCCTCCACAGCACTGGGATTACAGGCATGTCCCTCTACACCCAGTGTTGGGGGCCAGCAGTTTCTGGGCCAGCATATCATGTGTTACTGGGAATCGAACCTAGGTCCTCATGTTCTCCAGGCAGGTGCTTAGACCTCTGAGCTATATCCCTAGCCTGCAAAACTTAATTTATGATATGTAGAAGGTGGGTGTTTTCTTAGGAACTGACAATAAAAGTAGAGGTAAGGTCTTCACTCCATTGATCTCTGATAACAATGTTATCCTCATTCTACCTCTGTACATTATTCACATGGACTGAGTCTGATACTGCTCTCAGAATGGTCTTTTAAATATGACATAGGTTTTCTATATTGAAAGGGATTTTCTTTCAATTTTTACTTACAAAATTTTTTAAGTAATTCTCCAAACTAGCTGTATTGTAAGGGAAACCCCGAGGCTAAATCCATTTTAAGAATAAAGCCAGAAATATACAATGGCTTTGTTATTTTAGATCATTTTCACTGTTTTACCGTTAACTTACTTTTCTTTCTTTTTATTAAGTGACGAATTTCAAGGAAATTATGAAGCGAATGTGAATTACTTATTTTCCTTATTATCTTGTTTCTTGTATTGCTAAAAAGTATTACAGTACCTTGAAGTGTCATTTGGAAACTTTGATTTGCAAATAATAGCACTAAGATTTAGAAGACTCAGGCAAGGAGGACTCTCTGAATTGTAGGGAGAAAGTTTTATATAGAAGATGGATGAACTCCATTCGCATTAGCTTAGTTTACATTGCTTGGAAAATTAAAGTTTTAAGAAGGGCTAAGAAGTCCAGTGCTGGGTTTGCTGAGATGGCATAGGTTTGCCAGTGTGCAGAGGGGATTGGTAGAAACTCTGTTCACAGTGAAAATAGACACAGCCCACCTGAGAGAGTGAACATGCAGCTAACCCAGCACAAGCTGGGAGCTCAAACTGCCTACAGCCTTCAGCTCCAACAATCTGAGAATCTTGGAAGGATTGGTCAGCTGGTCTCATTTACAAGGATGAGTGCCTTGTTGGGCTTAAGTTTTTTTTATTTTTTTCCGTTTTTCTTTGTAGCGTGCTCTAAAGGAAGACAATTTTAACAGCTCAGGTCCTACCTCATCATTTGGACCTCATCTTCAATAAGAGTTGCAACTTTGGAAAGAATAACAGAAGCCCTTGTTCATTATTCTGCTAATTTGTCCCCACCGCTTCCTGTGCATGATCCCAATCATGACAAAACTAGCAGGGTGTGCCAGGTTTTCTAGGTTTTTTGGTGAAACTTGAAGTTTAGGGATGTTAAAATATTGCCAGAAACACAGTCAGAAAGTGGCAAGGATGAAGCCAAGATTTGGTTCCTCATCTTTCCAGATATGGTCCAAGAGATGGCAAGCTTATTTCACTTGCTCTGAGGTACAGTGGTTGGTGCCAGGGTTTGGGGTCCGGTGAGCATGTGTGGCTGTTCTGCCAAGCTGTCTGCTTACTTTATAGGAGGTTGCTTTCTGTTGGCTGAAGGTTGGCTGTCTTTGTAGTAGGATAAACTGTTTTCTTTTCCACATTTCCCATTTATATGAGCTAAGAAGTTTTGTAAAACCCAAAGTCCATCTCATCAGCACCTGTCCATACCATGAAAAGAATAGCTCAAACTTTATATTCAGACAGATCTGGATTTAAACCATCATCTTGATTCAGTGATGTTAGGGCAGTTGCTGTCCCTGAATTTTGTTTTCTTCATGTAAAAATGCCTTTCACACAATGTGGTAAGGAGCAAAACTATATTACAGATAAAGGTACGGAGTATGGCACACAATACTAGCCAAATAAATTATAGTTTTTAGAACCTTAACATTTGTATTAATGATAGCAATAATGTTAATAATGTTACCTTATCATCAGTGTTTTTTCCTATAAGACAAGATTTCACAAAAAACAATAAATATTTTATTATTTACAATAATAATTATGCTTATCTTTATAACTAGGTGTTTAACAATATCCTTTTACTTTGACCTGGGAGTTTTTTTTTAAACTTTCTGCAAAGCTTTATTCCAGAAGGACTCAGTCCTTCATG
This sequence comes from Octodon degus, assembly GCF_000260255.1. NCBI lineage: Eukaryota > Metazoa > Chordata > Mammalia > Rodentia > Octodontidae > Octodon > Octodon degus. Next base: position 17,630,191 of record NW_004524585.1, read on the forward strand.
GCAGCTGCCTTCCTCATGGCAGCCAGCACGCTGCTCAGCTCCTCATCCTTCTTGTGCCACAGAGGTGCATCCCCACCCTTTTCTTGATGAACTTGAGGGCACATTTGTCCTTGGAGACCTTGAACAGCTCCATGGTTTGCACCACTCCTAGAAGGCGAAGCCGCACACCTCCAGGATCATGTCCCACACGAACTTGGTGTGTTTGGTGAGGAGTCCACGATGGTGGCTGTGCCTTGGTTTGCTCACATTCTTAGTCACCTTGTGGCCCTTGTTGAGGCCCACAGCCAAGGGATAGCAGAGGGCCATGGTTGTTGTTCTTTGATGGTTTCTGCGGCCGGGTTTTGTTATAAATACTATAAAATACATTAAGTTCTTATATAGAGTTCTCACAATGATCATTATTTTCATGAGGTCATAAAATTCTTGTTTGCAAAGTAGTAATCAATCATTGGCCATATTAGATGAATGTTTTGCTAACATTTAGCAATTTTTGGAAAAATATTCTCAATGACTGCTGCTTGCTATAATATAATGGTTTCACCATGATGCCAACTATCAGCCTCGTGAACAACATATTCGAGGTGTATTACAGACAAAAGGGATTGTCATGACCGTCATGTGTTGGTTGTCTGTTCTTTCTGTGGCCTACTAATGTCGCAGCAGCTGCCTTGCTCCCAGTCTTTTAGTAAAGTTCTCTGGCTTCCAGATCACAGTCTGTGGTGCATATGGCCCCTCACTGTTTCAGCTGCAGTCCTGGGTCAGACACAGGCGGCATGCAAGGTAGTTTGTTCTACTTCTAAAATCTCATTACTGAAAGCATTTTGCTAGTACTCTTTTCTTAAAGTGCTCATAAAATGATTTGCTGTTTCAGCAACTTGTAGGCCAGTCAGACCGTGATATAAAGCCATCCGTTATCACATGGTAATATCCGTTTATTAACCACTGAAATATATCAAGACGTTTCACGACAACTGGCAATGCCAGATGCTATTATTGGCTTAATAGTTACAACGGTTGCCCTCTCTCCTGCTTAGCTCTTTCTGTATGCTTGCTGCTCCTCTTGTGTAAAACATTTTTAAAATGTGTGGGAGCATCCTAAATTTTCAACATCTATTTTGATGCACATCTATTTGTGAGCACTCAGTCAGCTTCTCAAGTTTCCTTGCATAGAGGTTATTTCTTGAAGAGCTGGCATGCTCCAAGTTTGGGTCCTCCCTTTCTGCCTTTCATGTATGACCCTTCATCTCCAGCCTGAATCTGACCTCTAAAATGTAATTTTCTGTGTTGGATGCTGTTTGTCTGTCTCAGAGGCATTGCATCATTTGAACATATATTTGCTAGTACAGAAATATTTTGGCATAGGCATCCTTTTGGTTTTTGTCCGATGCCCACCATAGTCAATGCCAATTTGGGCATTTCTTTCCCTTTGATGGTTTATTTCTTTCTAGGTGTCTTCTGAGAGCTTTACTGCACTCTCAGGTGGGGCTTTGGAAGGTGATTGAAATAAATGGAAGCTATAGCAGACTTGCCCTTGGAAGATGGGTCCTGATCAAATGTGGGGTCACTGGGGACATTATCTGGAGGGGTATATCTTCCTCCAGGTTGGGTCCTCTCTCCTTTTAAACAGCTTTCCTCCTCTCAAACCCCTCTACCAGGCCTTTCTGGAGCTAAATTTGTTGACTATGAACTGAAACTTGTGAACTCTAAGCTGACACAAGCCCCTTCTCCTTTAAATTGTGAGTGTTGGGTGTTGTGTCCCAACAGTGAGAAGGTGGCTAAGTCATCTTCTTGTCTCATGGATCCATCCATGGCATTTATTTTCAAGCTTATTGATCTTGCTTAGGTCTTTCTGTAAAGTCTCTCTGCCTTCTCTCTTTCTTTGTGGATGTCTCTATGCTGAACCTTCAGAAATGACTGTCATCCCAGTTAGGTGGAAGTGGGCATATCACTATCAAAAAATATGCTGCCTTCAGTTGAGAAAATAAATCAGACTCAATCCACAAGATCTATTTTGAGACTTTTTGTTTCTGAGAATTTCTAAAACTGTCCATCTTTCTTTTGTCTCTAAATTAACTTCATTTTCTTTAGGATCTAACATATAATTACTGAATTTTATTTTATTTTTTTTGATTGTTTGTCCTGACTTTCTAACTTTCACAATAGCATATTACCTCAGATGAACATGAACTTGTTAAGCTTTTGTGGAACTCTAAGCGTCTCTTACTCTGTTTTTAACTAGGAGTGAATGATTTTGAGATAGTAAACAAGTGGCTTTCTAATGAAACTCTGGAACATAAGAAGCTGACTGTTTTTAGCTGTTTAGTGTGGACCAACTGATAGCTCACAAAACCAAGAGGGCAGTCTCTCCTGTGAAGCCTGTTGGACATTTCCAGACTGCTAGATTAAAACTATGTGTATCTCTGGGAGTTGATGGTAACTGGAAGGGAGACAGACAGCAGAAGCCTGGGTCCATTGCTACTTGCAGTTACCTCTAAGAACCTACCCTGATTTCTTGTGCATTTGCCCTTGCCACTGGTTTGACTTTAGAGGAATGCTAAATCAAATTGGCAGCTGTAGTGTAAAGCAGGTCCATCCTGTCCAGAGCAGAAAATGTCTACAGTATTTTTTCCCCTCAAAGTTCAGAGAAAAGTTTTCCCTTGATTTTAGAGCACAAGAGTGGAAAGGACAGGGGTCTAATAATTCTCTTTATTAAAATGTAGTGGCCACAGAGGACAGATGGCATTTCAATCTCAAAAGAAAGACAAACATATGCAATATAGTGTAACTCTACTTTATAAGGGACCACTTATCCGTCATATAATCTCGTGTAATTCACCCCCAAATTTCTACCAGATAGATAGAGGGCAGGAATTATGGTTTCTATGGAGAATGGAAGAAAATAAACACCAAGGAAATTAAATTGTTTCCTTAAGGTAAGAGTTGGTAGAATTTGGAGATGAGGTGCTATTTTGATGTTAAATATAAAAAAAAAACAAGAATAGAGAATTTGTCAAATATTTATAAATTGTTTAAAATTCAGTAAAACATTACTGAACTTTGCCAACAACTATATATCTAGAAGACATTCAAAATGACATGGATTTCTAATAATTAATTTCCAAGAGGCCCTCCCACAAAAGCTCTACAAGACTTTCTTATGTTGATTTGGACAATTTTTGAAATTTCATTAAGTTGGAAGTAAAAGGTAGATATAAGGTTCAAGACTTTTCTTAAATGCAAAATGTGATAATTTTGATGCTAATTTAGAGCTCTGGAGATTGGGACAGTCCCACAAAGTAATACTTTCATATCTGGAAAAGAAAAGCTATTTTTGGGATATAAATGGTTCGAATTCAAACATGATGGAGAACCCTCTCTGTTCAATGTTAAATATTCAGGTCTTCTTGATGACTACCATCATTCAGTTAGACCAGCATGCCTTGTGTCTTTTTAGTGAGGCTAAAATAATAATAAGCTGAAAGTGTGGTTAAGGTTAATTAGAAAGTATGCTTTTGTAAAGAACTCAGTTCCTTGGGCAATCAGGAAAAAAAATTCAGAGTACAAATTGATATCTTTTGTGAATCTTCCCTACTGTCTCTTCAGTCCTCTTGATGAATTCCATTATCACAAAAATGACCTTTCTAGTTTGTATCTCTTCTGAGGCTAATGCAGTTCCTAGCCATTCTCTTATAATGAAAGTATTACATGGATAACTATCCAGCATTAACTTCCAGAAGGAGAACTAATTTGGGAAAGAAATAAAGTACTTTAATATAATATTAGATTTCTCTCATTTTTTTTTTTTATCCTTGTAGGGACCTGCTAGCTAGGACTAAGCAAGCTCAAGTACATGGTAAATATTCAGAGCTCCCTTCTTAAAGTAGAAGTGATTTTTTGTCACATTTGTGGACCAAGTATGAATATTTCCTTTGAAGAACAGAGCCTCAAATACATTCAGAGGCATAAGACAGTCAACATGCTACAGAGAATTCTGTTGAATTATCTTTTTGGAGATGAGAAAACAAAACTGAGTAAGACCTGTGGCACATTTCCTAGACACAGTGCAACTAACTGGTGAACGTTCAGTGCTTGTCTCTGCCTGTGAGCAGCATTAGGCAGTCAGAGCACAGCATAAATACTAATTATACACTCTTGTTAATTGTATATTTCTTTGAAGTGATATGAAAATTCAGCCCTGCATGGGGGGAGAAGAATTGAGAATAATGACACCAAGCCTCCTTGGACAGGCCTGAACATGCAGAAAGGTTAAGTTTTTAGTGATCTATAAGTTCTTACCTGAGAAACTAACCAGACTTTCAGTCCTTCCTTTCTGAAGAAATCATTTGTCTGGTAAATACAACAGCGATGTTACAATGATTACTTAAGATAGGTAGAAAGTGAGTGTCCCTGGGTGGTTAGAATTTAACTCCAGCATAATTAACCAAAAAGAAAATGTACCAGCAGAAGCTTAAAAAAATGAAGATTCCACATTAGTACAAAGCATAAAAGAATATTCAGAAGAAAAGCATTCATATGCAGATCCCAACTGTGACACATACTGAAATTCAGGTCACATAGTTTAGAAGTTCAGGACTGTCATGTCCTTCGCAGGGGACCAAGTACATGGGTACATAAATCCCTGTTGATTCTATATCGTGATGAAATTCTTAGTGTAATGCCTTAGAATGGGTAACATACTTCATAAAAATACCTTTACTGTTACATTCACCGTGAGACATTTACCTGGCAGAGATTTTAATTGCTTTGTTGTGGATGTGGAAATTGAGGCCCAGAGGTTTTAAGCAGTTTACCTAGGTCAAATGTGTGGGCTACAATAGTGCACATTAAGTAAAAAAAAAAAAATGGAAGTATAAGGTAACTACATGGAACAAGGACCAATTTAGTTACTTAGACCTATTTTATATCTGAAATTAATGGCTTTGTCAACATGTTCCAAAATTTTCTTTTAGCTATTGATTAAATTAACGCCATAGAATTATTTCAGCATGAACTTTTTAATATTCTTGAGAACAAAGGAGAAAGGCCTCCTATTTTGGTTTTATGTAATTGTTAAAATAGCAAGGATGTCTGTCATATTTCTTTTCATAATCTGCATTATCATCTTAATGGTCTGAGATTATAGTACTTATGGTCTAGTGAATAAGAACTTTGTGAAAAAGTAAATGTTTATTTCTCAATTTGTCATTTCCTCCTTTTTGGAATATTCTTTTAGGATAAAAATGTTCCCCCAGCAATACGAACGCTTTTCTTCTGAATATTCATATTGCATTTTCTACTATTGTGGTGTCTTCGTCTTTTTTAAGCTTCTGCTCCTGCATTTTATTTTTAATTATGCTTGCTTTAAATTCTAACCACCCAAGGACACTGCCTTTCTACCTATCTTAAAATCCTCTTCCAAAGTGGAACATTTCCTTCAGTAACAGTGCATCAGGCTTGGGATTTGTAGATCAGAACCTCTTGACTTGGTCCTTCAGCTCTTAATGTACACTTTTCATCTACACTGTTCCTGACACCACACAGACATCCCATGTTGAAATCTTTTTTGGAGTCTCGACCTGTCTGCTAGACTAAACAGAGACAAGGAAACAGGTAATGACAGGATTGAAACATGGCTTGGGGATCTTGGGAGGAAAAAAGAAAGCAAGAAAAAAAAAAAAAGGTTTGATGAACAACATAGTCACCCAAGCTTGTAGTGTCTCATCAGAACCTCTCAATATTTGGAAGTTTTCCCAAGACTTGCCCTAGTGAGACAGAAAAGAGTTATTAGATCATTGTGTCTGCTTCTCCACCTGGACAGAAAAAGTCTCCCATACGGAGAACATATGGCTTGGTCTTAGATTAGCAACAAAGAATGTCAGTTGGCAGACAGATGGAGGAGAGGCAGAGGACTGTGTGAGCCTTGCTAGCCTGGACCTCACAAATGAATTTTAAAAATCAAATCCAGTTAGCTCACTAATGAAAATAAACACTGACCAACCTAGGCAGAGGAAGAGGAGCTAATAGTGAACACGTATTACAACTCAGGCAGATACTTTACTGTTCTTTTCTTTTTTTGTAGTCCTTGTTCTTGCTGTTATGTGGCCTTAGTGTTATAGATGAAAAGAGTGAGGTTCACAGGTGTAGGGCAACCTCACTCAAGATGATGGAGCTAGTCAACTTGCAAAAGCCAGCTCTCACTCAGGACTTGGTATGTGTAACATTTGCATTGCTTTTTCCACTTTTTTTTTTTTTGGTAGCATGGATAAAAGGAGGCTCCTTGTCCCTTTATTTAAGTTATTCATTTCTGTGAACTTGCTACAAACAGCTGGTCATACTGTTTAATTTAGTGGTATTGAGGATCTAGAAATAGGTGTTAGAGACTAGGAATGAGAAAGAAAATGGAAACAGGACAGATATAAAATCGTATTACATTGTGTTTGTAATCTTGCCTCTGTCTCATTTCTTAAGGAAGGAAGAATCTTACTTCTTGGTTTAGATGAGAGTACTCCTTTCTGCCCCTTTGCTGGGCAGAACCTAAGGAAAGTAAAGGCAAATGGATCTTGGTACAAATTAAAGTTGGCAGGGATGCGGTATCTATCCTTGTCTTGGACTGGGGGGATGAATGGAGAGCAGGCGAATCTGTGAATAAAGTTTAGATTTGTGTTTTGTTTTCGGTACTGTTACTGTTATGCTGATTTTGTTTCAATCTACTTACATATTATTTAATTTTTGTTGATGATTCAGAGCTTTGAAGTAAAGTTGTTAGAGAGATGATTGGAGGGACAGTCTTAGACAGCCATGGAGTGTGTGGGAAATGGGGTGAGTCTGGGGAGACAGGATGGGAGGGACTCTACCAAGCCTTATCAATTAGAAATTATCTCATATGCTTCAAGAGATTAAATCTACCATCTAAATATTCATCCCATCTGGTTTTAGCTCCTTCTTCCTTTTTTTGGCTTGTCTTGATTTAATCAAAGCCATCATTCCATTTCATCATTCTATTAGCATTCTTCTGTCATTATTTTAGAGATTGGTGTTGAATTTATCACAGACATTTTTGATTTATTAGAATGTACCTTAGAATATTTTTATCACTCTTTTGGTAATGTAGAGGAACCAAAACAGTTTAAATCTATATATTACTTTTGCCACTATAGTATGTGTGTATTTTTATATATTTGTGTAATATTTTATTCATATATTCTAAATGCCGCATAATAATATTACTGGTGTCAACAGTCATGATTTCAGTTGTATGTCCCTTTCTCATGATTGCCTCCTTGGCTTCTGTCTGGTGTGGTTTGCTTTCAGCCTGAAGATTTCTCTTGGGCTCTTTGAGTCAGTTCTCACTGGGTGAATTTTCTCAGTGTTGGTTCTTTTTTTTTTTTTTTTTTTTGCAGAACTGGGGATTGAACTCAGGTCCTTGCGTTTGCCAGTCAAGCACTTATCCTACTGAGCCATCTCTCCGGCCCCAGTGTTGGTTCATTTGAAAACAACTTGTGTTCACTTTATTGCAAGAAAGTCATGTTCTCTGGGTATTGGATTTCAAGTTATCAATTTTTTTTTTGTTTCATCACTTTAAGTGTACTGTTATACAATATCTACCTGTATTAAAACTTTATACAACATACACATGCATTAAAACATTGTTTAGTACCTGATTAATATGTACAACTTTTATGTATCAGTTGAAATAAACTCAAAAAGTTAAATTAGGGTAACAAGATGAAAACATAAATTAATGTAGTATCTCAATATCGTATAACTTCTGTGTTTCTGGGTAACACTCTCCTCTAGTTCTCTTCAAAGAGTTCTATATTTTTCATCAGTTTTTCTATTACACACTGTCAGGTAGGTTTTACTGCTTATGTTTGACAGAGTTACCTAAATCTCTGCCTTAATACTTTCATTAATTTTAAACCATTATCAGTAACATGCCTCCAAATAGCTTATGTGAGCCATGCTGTATCTCTTCTCTTTCTGCTCATTAAATCACATGCTCTTACTATTTAAACTGTGTCATTTTGAGATTTTTTTTGTATTTTTGATGTTTTTTTCTATTTGTACATAAATGTGGATTTTCTACTTAGCCATATTCCAACTTAGGAATGCTATTTCTAATATATCTTCAGTGCTATAAAACCAGCCTATTAAATTAATTTTAATTACTGTATATTTCATTTCTAAGATGTCTTTGTTATCTTTTGTAGGTTCTCAAGTTCTCTGGGAAAATCCTTCATCTTGTTATCTATTCTGGTATTAAGATAACTGTATATTGAAGCTGTCCTACCAATTTGATTTGAAACTGTCTCATTGCTATTTGTTTATCAATAAAATTATGGGAAAAATAAAAAAAGATAACTGTAATTATCTTAAAGTTTGATAACTGTAGTAACTAAACCATCTCTTCATTTTTCTCCATATATTTACTATTATTATTATTATTATTATTATTACTACTATTATTATTATTATTGCCAAACACTGTTTGGCTCAGATCTTTGAAGTACATTGCTGATATCTTCCTCAGGAGGAAATTTGTTTTTCTTTACATAGATGTATATAGTATGGACAAATCACATTCTTTTGGATAGGTCTGGATTTTGGGAATCCATTTTTCCCTTGCAAAAGAGCCCCTCAGAGTCACAATGAAGAACCTGAAGTGGTTACTTCTTTATGAACACTGAACCTTGATATTTATCTACATAGCTTTTGAAACACCGACCATCTCTGTTCAGATTGCTGCTGCTTGGTTTGTTGAGTCTTTTTCTACAGATCCACAGTGTAGAACTTGGCAATGATTTAAGCGAAAACTTTTTCTAGAGTTCCTATTTTTCTTGAACATTGGCCTATGGAATACTTCTTCCTTGATAGCCCTCCCTGCAGTTTTTACATCCTCAGGCAAATGAGGATTACCCAACTCCATGTTTGTCATCTGTTCCAGAATACTGCAAACCTAGATAAAAGATCTCAGTGAATCTGCATTCACATCACTTTGTTTTCTTCTTCCTCAAATCTTGGTTCTTCAAGCGCTGACTGTACCCATTTTGATACTATTAAACTATAATTCTAAATTTCTACACATGTATTATTCACACCCTTGTAAGAGGGTAATCTGATCCATCTTATTGTATCATAGATTTGATGAAAAATGTAATAAAATAAACATTTATTATTCTTGCTGTTTAATTCCTTTTCATAAAATAGTTCATGTAATATTTTTGATTTATAAAATTTCAATATTTTATAACTGCTTCCTGCCATTTTTTCTAGAATAGAAAGAAATGACAAAGATACAGATTGGGGAAATTAAGTAAGGCTATTTGTTTAGGTTAGGAGGTCTACTGGACAAGTAAGGGAAATGACAGAATGCAATTGTAGCACCATGTCTAGAATTCACAGGGGAGTTCCAGGGTGTTGCTCCACTACAGACATCATTTGGAAAAAAAGGTGTGTTGAAATCCCTGAAACATGCCTGTGGGGAGAGCATACTTCGTCTTTAAAAGAGAGTAAAAGAGGGCCTTGGGTAAGTGAGACCAAAAAGGAGTTAAGCCAAAAGTAGGAGAAAAGTCTCAAAATTATGTGAGACACTGTTTACAGGAGGTGAGAACAAGCAACATCCAATGACACTAAAAAAAAAAAAAACACACAAGGACAAAGATGTGACCACTGAATTAGTCAGTGTGGAGGAGTACAGTGAAGATGAATGAAGTTTGAGGAGACTTTTGGGATAACAGCCGATTGATTGATTGATTGATTAATTGTTTTTCTGAGACAGGGCCTCACTACGTAGCTCAGCCTGTGCATGAGCTCACTTTGTAGACAGACAGAGGCTGCTCTCAAGCTCACAATGATCCTCCTTCCTCGGCCTCCCAAGCACTGGGACTACAGGCAAGCACCACCATGCGCAGCTAATAAGAGCCTTTCTGAAGTGAGAAGAGAAAGAAGTTAGAAAATTTAGACAGACAGTACAAACAACTATTTTAAAGAACTTTAAAGGAGTTTTGTAAATAAAGGGGATTGACAAATGGTGTGTAGGCTAGTCGGGCTTTTTTAAGGCAGTTATTTCTGCTTGCTTACATGCTAACGATCCAGGAGAGAAAGAAGAAAATGATGACGCTTCAGAAAGCAAAAACGATCCTCATAAGAACAAAATTTTTAAAAAGAAGAGACAGAGAAAGGAGTCACATGGACACACATTAGGGTTTAACTTCGATAGGAGTATGGCCTATGAATAATTCACTTGAAAAAGCAAATCTTATTAATTAAATCCAAATATTTTTGGTATTCCTATATTTGCTGGTACTGATGTACAGGATATATTGCTTTAAACTGTGTATGTGTGTGAAATAAGGAACAGATAGTAATAATGGAGAAAGTTTTAAGATGTCTGAGGAGAAATAACATGAGAAATAAACATATTGGTAGTAAGAGAGTGAATTTACTGAGAAAATATAATGTTCCAGAATACATGAAATTTAGTTGTAAATTTGAAGTGCCTAATATTGGTGAATGCAGCTATTTTTTAGATTTGCCAGTCATGTTCAGTTGCTTGGGTAAGCAAAGGTGAATGATGAAATTTGTCCTTCAAAACTCTTTATCTTCAGATGTATAATATAGAGGGAGAAATTTACCAAAAATTTGACAATAAAGGGGAGAAATTATGATTAAAGTGATGGACTATGGAATTTTACATTATTTTTGACAAGAAGGTAAGACAAGAAGGAGTGACTTCTGGCAAGTGTGCTAAGACTAGGGGTCCATGAATCCCTCCTGGAGGCAAGGAATCGTTGGAGTAGGACAGTGCAATTTTGGAGCTGAAGGAAAACCAACAGTGCTGGTTATAATTTAAGAGTTTGTGCATTATTGGTGATTATAACTTCTGGGCATGACCAATGGATTGGAGATTAGAGAAGGGCTGGAGATTAGAGAATTCAGTATGAAAATTCAAGGACATGAAATGTGTGGGTCATCGTGCTGTGTAAACTTTGAATCACTGCAAATTGGGTGGAGGGAAAAAAAAAGGCAACAATCCTGATGGTCAAGTCTCAGTGAGAGAAAAGGGATTGCTTTCCTCTATTTGTGATGCTATAACAAAATACATTATGAGGGGACGGGGAGATGGCTCAGTGGAATAAGCGCTTCGCTGGCAAGTGCAAGGGCCTGAGTTCAATCCCTGGTTCTCAAAAAAAAAAGTTATGAGTTATTTAATAGTCCTAGAAATTTATTGCTCACAATTCAGGGGGCGGCAAAACCCAAGATCAAGTCATCAGAAAAACTGGTGTCTAATGAAGACTCCTTTCTGATTTCAAGATGGTGACCTAATGCTATATCTTTTGGATGGGATGAGTATTGTGCCTTCATATGAAAGAAGAGATGGAAGGGAAAAAGCAGAAAGAGACAGCTCTTTTATACTTCCCCGCCCTCCCCACCTCTCCTCCCCGTACTTGCCTCTCCTTCCCCTCCCCTCCCCTTCTCTCTCCTCCTTCTGCTCCTCTTCTTTCTCCTCCTCCTCTTCCTCTTCCTCTTCCTTTTCTTCCTCCTCCTCTTCTTCTTTGTCTTCTTCTGTTTTTCCTGTCTGTCTGTCTGTCTGTCTGTCTGTCTGTCTGTCT
>NW_004524585.1:17642006-17653126 GCF_000260255.1 Octodon degus
CTCTCTCTCTCTCTCTCTCTCTCTCTCTCTCTCTCTCTCTCTCTCTGTACTGGGGACTGAATACTAGGATCCTCCTGCCTCAGTCTCTTGAGTATCTGGAATCGTAGTCACACATGATGGTGCCAAGTTCCAGGCTCAAAACTGTTTGTAAATCCACTCTCATGACTTAATAATGTGTTAGTGGTCCCAGCTGTTCATGCTTTCTCATTGGTGATTGCATTTTAACAGAAAAATTCTGTGGCAAAGCATGCATTCAAAACATGGCAAGGATGATCAAGAGGATGAAAGATGACTGCCATGGGGGTAGGGGAGTTAAGAAAGCTGTGTATGAAATTGGTTAGATGATTTCATTTGCTTTCATTGAGACTCACAATGAACTATCTGGGGAATAGAGGAGGAAAACTAATGTCTTTTCATATGTGATACAATTAAGGAAAAGAATGGATTTAAGGAAAATATTTAGGACAGAGGTCTTTTTAATACTGGAAACATATGAGTTCCAGACATTCTGATGAAATATATCTGGGATTATGGAAGAGCAGGCATTGGGTCAAGTCAGGAGGTCCTCCACAAGCCCTGATGAAGAGGAGAGTCCCACACTGCAGGTGTGACATGAGCTTCAGGGTTTCCTGTGATGATGGAGACAGGAGGGAGGGAGCTAACAGTCATATTAAGAAACAGTCATATTAAGAATAACAGTCATTTGCTAACTACTGGGATGACATGGGCCCTCATCAGTTAGAATTGGTGCCAACCTGTCAACAATATAAAGGTTATGAACAACTGTTGTACTCAGGGTTTATAGGACAATAGCTTTAATACAGGGAACAAAATGTATGGGTTCATCTTATAATTTTCACTCAAAAAATCAAATTGAAGAGTGCAGGAGACCTGTGCACACACTGAAGACACAAGGAATACAGATGAAGCCCTTGGCAAAGTCCCCCATGAGGCCATCTGGAGGCCTAGAGCCCTTGACAATGTCTCATGCAAGTCTGTACCAGGGAGCTGCGAAGGCCCAAAGATCTGTGGTGGAAGCTACAATGTCTACACCAGCAGAATGAAGGATCTGTGCTAGGGATCCCTGGCTGAGGGGTCTGCACTAGAGCCAGGAAGCAGTACTCCAGGTAAGAACCAGAACTTACCCAACAGAAGCACAGCCATTCTCAGCAACAGTGAGGACCTGAGATCCTCCTATCCTGAGAACAGCTGAGTTCATATCAGGAAAACCAATGTGACAAGCTTCTCTAGGAGAATTAGTAGCATCTCACCTTCCTCTCCAGTTCTGCTTTTATGCTATTGGCAACAATCCTCAAGTAGGCCATCTTCACCCAGCACCATGCTAGCTTAGCTTAGCTGGGTGTTACAAGTTGACCATTAGTTAATGTACCACAGTGGTTGGTTTGTTATCAGTGCTCTCTTCTCTGGGTGAGAGGATTGGCTTTGATAGAATATTTTTTCTTGGGAATTACCTTTTTGATCTTTTTCTGACAGAGTTTCACTGTGAAAATCAGGCTGTACTTGAACTCACTTTTCATCACAGGCTGGTCTCAAACACAGCAATCCTCCTACCTCAGTTTCCTGAGCACTGCAATGTGCCACCATACTTGGTATCTGTAATTCGCCTTAAGAAAGCTTTTTTATGCCAAGGTTGGTAATATGAATAGTAAGTTATTCAGAGCTTACTGAGTCCTACCTTCAATCCTCCTAACACTCTCACTGATGTATGTTTGTAATATACAGCTGTGGTGATTTCTAAAAGAAGTGGACTTGGAGTTCTAAAATATAAAGGCAATCTTTGCTCTGTATTTATTAGTTTCTTAGCTTTAGGAAGTAATGTAACTATTCTGGGCTTCAGTTTCCTAACTAAAATATGAATTAGCATGCATTAGAATATATTTCAGGTCCCATTTGGTAGTCAGGATTTGAAATATCAATTATAATGTGCTTATAAACATTTGCCTCATCTCCATGTTTCAGCTGAAGTGCTATTTTTGCTTTGTCATTTGTACTCAGTCTTTTGATAAATGTTCCTTACATGAAAATGTCTCTAACTACAAATGAGTTATTTTCAGCTATTCTGTAGTGATTTTCTGATTCTGAAAAGAAAGAGAAAATAATCATGAATTTCCATTTTCTGTCTCTGAAACCTGCTTAGTCTTCCTTCCATTTGCACACTCACTCTTTCACCACTCTGTAGGGAAAAGTAAGAACAGATTTTTCACCTTTACTTTTCAGGGAGGATTTCTCCTATCTGCTAGTTCCTATCTGCACATTTTCCTGAAAGTTTTTAGAGTACTTAAATATGAAGTGCATTTAAGTTACTCCTAGACTTTGTAAGACTTTACTTTTTTTGCTTAAAGATTGCTTCTTTTATAGAGAAAAGAATAAAAAGTAAAAGCACCCTGGAAAGGAACTCATGCTGTGCCTGTTGCTTAGACATTCTTAAGTCTCCATCCCCATGTGTTATTAAAAGTTTGTGTTTCCTTAATGCTCACCACTTTGCTGTTTTTTTTTTTTTCTTGTTCTTTGGAAAACTATTTTCTAATCAAAATTTCAGGAACTTTATGGATTTTGAAATAAAAATATAATTTAAAATGTCTTAAATAGATTGCATTTTTATCTATTGCTACATCATATTGTTTGGCCCCTAAATTTGGCTCGTAAAAGGACAGATTTGTCATTTTAGAATTTTTTTTTCCTGTACTGGGGATCAAACTCAGAAACTTGCACTTGCAAGGCAGGCTCTTATGCCACTGAGCTATATCCCCAGCCCTCATTTTAGAATTTCTGAAGTCAGTGTCTTCGTTATTTTTCCTGAATGCTGAGACAATACACCCAACATCCAAAGTTGAAGGAGTGAAGTTTTATTTAGCTCATGGTTTGTGGAGTTTTCATTTCATAATTGACTGCGTCCAAGGCAGAGTGTCATAGCAGAACTGCATCAACTAGGAGAAACATTGCAGGGCAGGCAGAAGGTAACAAAGCAAGCAGTTCTAAGCAAGTGAGCTTCAAGCAACAATAGCAAACTTTTTTTATGGCTTTTTTTATTCTATGTAGGCTACCAAACTTAGGGAGAGTGCCAAATCAATCAGTGGGGTAATTTAGTAATCACCCACATTTAATCACAGCATCAAACGCTCTAGATCCAGCTGCCTCTGAAAAAGCCCCACCATGTCTGCACTGGCATTTAGACATACCCAGAACAGTGTGGAATCTGAGTCTAACTTAGAGCAGAAATTTATTTCATAATTTCTCATGAAGTTGTAGGCAACCGTGGAGCCAAGTGTCAGAAGTCTCATCTGTAGGGTAGGATTCCAGAGATCACTTGGTGGTTGGTAGCATTCTGCAGTGCTCTGGCTCGTTGGGCTTTACAATTTCCCATTGCAGGCCACTATGGTTTCTTGGTATGTGATTATCCATGAAGCTCTCTTCTTACTTAAAGCATGCAAACCTAGAAGCTGGTAGAAAGCTTTTCCAGTAAGATGAGAGTCCCTTCGTAGCCTAATTACAGAATGGACAGCTCATGCTATCCATTTGCCTTATTCTACATGCTAAACACGAGCCAGCCCACACTGAAAGGGAAGAGATGACACAATGAAATAGATGGTACAAAGTTATATTTTTGTGGGTTATTTTGAAAGCTGTCTGTCACAGAAGCTCACCCATATAATTGAAAAGGTAAAGCACGTCTGGTCTTCAGGAATAAGTAGATCTAGAAACTTCAAAGATGCCATTAAATACGGGTTTTTCTCCATTACTTTCACTTCTATTAGCTTAATTCTTAGGTAAATTCTTTTTTCATGGTAGTCCGTAATTGTTCCAGATTTTTATCCCATCAGTTTGGAAATTTTTAAAAAAAGAGTGTTTCTTATTAGTTCCAGCAAAGGCTTTCGATCTCAGATTCCATTTGAATATGTTAAGCCTTTTGCCTTTTCATGAAGCTGAAGGAAATTGTGTCTCCTTATGGTCTGTATGGACTAAAAGTAGGAGGGAGACACTGCCTCAAAGAACATTAGCACACTGAGCCTAAGAAAAGGCACAGAATTTGGGCCATAAACAAATCAACAGCAAAAGGTTCAGGCTGTGCTACTTTAACAGAGGGAATCCAAATGGAAATGAAGGGTATAGTGGTGCTGGAGTCCTCCTGCTGGTTGTTAGTCCAAGAACTCTGGGCATATGGAGTACCTATGAAATGTTAACATTACACTAGGTACTTTACATACACTCTCACAGAATACTTCAGAAAACTTATGAATCTGGCATCATTTCATTTTTACAGAGAAAGAGTTAGGTTTTGACCTTTGAGTTAAATCAAAACCAGAATTGCTCTAGAAACAGTGCTCATCTGACAGCAGCTTATCTGCTGGAATACATAGTGTTAAAAAGTCTGATTCTATTTTACATTTAGAGGAACAAGAAATTTACTTTTGTGCTTTTTATAAAGTCTGTGTTACTATCTTCTATAGTTTACAGTTTGGGATTCTAATAATTTATAGAAAAAATTCCTAAAGAATTTGAGATATTGAGGTATATATATATATATATATATATATATATATATATATATATATCGTAGGTTTTTAAAACAGTAGAATAAAAAATAAAAAAGTCAAGAAAATAACGAAGCAAACATTTTCAACAATCTTCTACCTAACTTTGACCTTATGAAATAGCTGTATTTCATAATCTCTTGTTATTCATCTTTACAGTTTCTGTTGTACTCTCTTTATATAGTGAATATAGGTAAATTCATGAAGGAAAAATGTGCATGCAATTAGTGACACATAGTAAGCACTACTTAAATAACTAATTGCAGAATAGAGTACAGTTCCATATGACAATTATATTATCTCAATTTTTTTTCCATCTAAAGAGATAAAATAGTCAGCAAGTTTGTATAGAAATGAAAGCAGTGATTAATAACCAATGTTTAACATTTAGTATATGTAGGAAAAGTTGCATGTGCCATTATTCAAAACAATTAAAATATTACCTGACATAGGTCACAAAACATTGAATTTGCTCAAGAGAATTGAAGTGAGTCTGCTTTAACCCTGAATTTGTTTTAAAGTACAATGCATGATGTATGTGAGGAGGTGCAGAATAAGAACTATGCAATGTAAAGACGTAGACCACTTCCAATATTAAAAGTGTTCTTTTAAAACTCCCATTAACCTGGTCATCATAAATCCTTCTGGTCTGCTTGACTAGAGCAAAACTTTGGAAAGAGAAGAAGTTTCAAAACTTCCAACCTGAATTTTCTATTCTAAGTTATTATTATTATTATTATTATTATTTGAGTATCTCTTGATGGATGGCTATTCATGTCTTAGCAACTTCTGAATTTCTCTGTTATGGTGAGTGGCAACTGTGAGAACATTTTGGAAAATGTCTTGATATTTTGTTGGCTCAAGGGAATTCCAGATCTTTCTGGCCTAAAAGGGAGGCAGAGGCAGTCCTTCGTACGTGAAAGGCGAAAGCACCAGCTACATGCTCTGCCAGCTTCCCCAAAAGCTGTGGTGTGGGCATATGAGACTCAGGGGAAGTATTAAGTGGCAGCTGTTGGCATTGAAATACAGGGGAAGGACATTACAGGAAACAGGAAAAGCCCCTGCAAAGGCCCCAGCAAGCAGGTGCTTGGTATTTGAGAGTAATAGCAAGGTCAGCGTGGAGAAGGGGCCCAGTTCCAGATTTACAGACATATGCTATATACATTATCCTAATGGCCACTGAAAGTCAAAGTTATTGGGCCAAAAACTGGTTAATAACTTGCTAACGACTCCATGCTATGTAGCAAAACCAAGAGTGAGATCCCTCTTCTGATCCTAACTCCTGTGTTCATGTGAAGATGCTGCTGAATGTCTTCACCTAGGTCACCTTAGCATCTTCTTCCCACCACTCTTGTGTGTGGCTTGTAAAAGCTATTGGAGGTCAACCCCTCTTGAGCTGCATTGTGCAGTAGCACAGTTTAAATAATTTAGTTCCATACCTTTGATGAACAGTCTAAAAATAGACCTTTATTGTAGTTTGTCTCGTCTTCTTAGACTTGGCTGAACCTCTTAATTTACTGAGACTAGTTCAGTGAACATTTGATTATGTAGCTATACCTGTACTATATTATCTTTTAAAAATCGTTTCAACTTTTTTTTACACGGAATTACTTATCCACTGACAATTCCATGTCCAATGCATTACTTCACTACAAAGACAAAAGATAAAATCATATTGAATTGTTGAAGTCATTCATAACATACCAGCATCATGTGCGCGCGCGCGCACACACACACACACACACACACAGATAAATGAGTGCTCAAACCAAAACTATTCTGAAAATCCCTAATGAAGAATTAAATATATCTTTATTGATAATGTAGCTATATAACAGACAGATGATTTAATTTGTGTTATTTTAAAAATGTAATTATTAAATATTCATGACATATTATACTTTATGAGATTTAAATACCCATAAGAAAATCATATGGTGCAGATAAAATGCAGACAAAGAGTCTGGGTTCCCACAGCCACCGACCCTCAAATGACCTGCTAATAAATGCCAGATTCTCATCTTGTAAAAATCCTATGGGAGAATAATAAAGGATGAACATTTGGCCCAACATTTATTTTTATAAAACAAGCACCTTTAGTTTTTCTTCAAGAGAATCATTTTCCTGCTCTATAAAAAGTCTGTGGACTTTATGAAAATGTGTACCTCATGTCACACAGCTAGATTCATAAATTTAAGCAGTTACAGGGGGAAGTCCAGACATCCGGCCTTGGCAATCTAGAGTATTCAAGCACTAGTTGATATTGATGCTAACATTTTCCTAATTCTTAACACATTTACCAGCTAATTATATAATTGTTAATTGCTCTAGACCACAGGTTTGGTTGTGAAATTCCAGAAAATAAATTTATGGAGATTCAAAACAGAAATGCCATGGATATAATCAGCTCTGTGATTACTAATTGCTACAGGCCCAACACTCCCAAATATATTCTTTTAATCTAGACGGACTATAGAACTCATGGGTAACCTCAACAGCACAACAAAGAGAAGTGTGGGGTCATACTCAATACAGAACATAACCTAACACACACACACACACACACACACACACACACACACACACCCCTACACATACCAAGAGTTACATAAAAATAAGATGCCAGGAATAGTTATGATAAGAGGTATCTGCAAAACTCTATACCTCCATAGCCTTTCCTTAAGGGAAAGAACTCCTAAAATCTCTATATGTAATAGATACTGTGGATCCTGCCATATAATCTATTTTCACTTTCATGTTTGCTTACAACAGTGAGTTTTTCCTGGGAACCTATTCTTATATGGATATTTAGATGGGATGATATGAAAATTGTGTCCCACAGGTTACATGTCCCATGCTGGATAATAGAACATTTGTTCAACCATATCCTGTCTAGGGCAAAAAAAGAAAGGCAATTGTTTAAAAAACCAAAGAGCGCTCATATATTACTCTGTTTTCATATTCTCCACCAGGTTCACTCTAATTCTTAATATTTGAAACTCCTGGACACAGAGGAACACTTGAGTGGACATTAAGAGGTTCTAAGTTATTTCTTTTTCCTTTTTATAGTAGTTATATGATGAAGTCACTAATGTAGATGCTCACTGGAACTTTCCTCAAAAGTAAAGATTTAGTTATTGATGACAAATAGTACAACAGAGAGGGGTGGGGTTGACAAGAAGCAGGAGAGGAGGAAGAGGAGCAGGACCAAAACAGAATGAAAGGAAAGAGGACCAGAGCCAGGGAGGGATGGGGAAAGAGGAGGAAACAAGGGAAGAGGCAGAGAAGACAGATGAGGAAAAGGACAAGAAGAAAGAGGAAGAGGAGAAGGAATAAAAGAGTCAGAGAAAGAAAAGAGAAAGGTAAGAAGGAATGGAGAGTCACAAAACAACAACAACAACTAAACTTTTAAATGTATTTTACAAATTTCTAAAGTTTATAGAGAAAACTAGCTCAGGTAGGAAGTACATAAAATAAAAATTAAGTGAAGGATTAATCCAAAGCAAAGGAGACATAAAAGTATAGAATTTCAAAGTAAATATGATTGAGCCCTCAAAAGTGTAAAGGTAGAAAACAATCAAAAAGCAGAAATGGGGGTTGGGAAGATGGCTCAGTAGCATAAGGGCCTGCCTGGCAAGTGCAAGGCCCTGAGTTCAATCCCCAGTAACGGGGAAAAAAAAAAAAAAAAAAAACAGAAATGATGAGAAAGCAGGTAAGAAATAAAATAAACAAAAAAGTTTAAAATACAAGAATCTCAGAAAGGATAAATGTATGTTAGAACTGGTTCTTCCCTCCCTGCCCTGGACAGCTTCCTGGCAGAGAGGAACGTAGAGCCCAAAGTAGAGGTTTTAACTGTGAGCTCCGCAGGTTTTTCCTGTATACCTGCCCCCAAAACACATAATCTGAATCCTGATTTCATCACCTACTATATTTAAGTAAAATATTTTCTATCTCACACAGACATCACAAGGATTAAATAAGTAAATCATTTATAGTATTACAAGAGTAGGTGGTATATAGTAGTCAATCAGCGTGATAGTTTTTTTTTTTTTCTCTAAAGTATCTTGTGCAAAAAAATGAAGATGAAATAAAAACATGTATAAAATAGTGATTTGATGTGAATGCTCTTAATACAAATCTAAAAACTTTTTCGAGAAACACATACACTACATCCTAATTTTAACAGACATATGATCTACAAATACCTATTTTTTTTTCAATTAAGACTATAAGTCAGCCAGAGAAGAGGTGAAGGTTTTTCTGTAGAAAATATCAAAGAGGTGCCACTTTTATTCAGACAACATTTACAGAAAAATAAATTCAGAATAATAAAAATAGTAGAATAGTGCTTACATAGAATAGAAAACAATAGCAAATCAGCAAAGAAATTCCCAGAGCCACGTGCAGCACCAGCCCTGCCCCTGGATGCACCAAGCCAACCACCAAGACCCATGTGGTGGCACCTACCTGTAATCCCAGTGCTGGGGAGGCTGAAAACAGCAGGATCACTAGGAGCCCAAGCTGTGTAGTGAGACCCTGTGCCAAATACATTAGAAAAAAAAAGAAAGAAAGAAAAGAAGCAAAAGAAGCAAAAAGAAAGCTGCTAAATATAAAATTAAATATACCAGTGACCTAAAAATCTTAAAATCTGGCTAAATGAAATTAGATAAAGCTAAACTCAAGTATTTGATTAAAAACAAGACACTGCTATATGCTTTTAAAATCAATAAGGTTTAATATCTCATATAAACATGTGAGTATTTAACATGATATAAATGTGAATATTTAACATGATATCAATATGTGTACATGTAAATTCTATAACTTTCTTCCAAGCAGATAGATTATTTATCAGTGTCACAATGACTGAACAGAAATTAAGAAAAAAAACCTCAATTTTCCAAAAAAAATACTGTCAATATTTTGTTTATAATGCAAGTGGTCTTTGCAACAAGACTTAAAAATCAAATCATGTTTTGTCTGAGATTTTGTTAACTGATTTCTACTTCAGTTTTCAAATCATTTTTATAAATAAACATTGATCAAATGGAAGACGAAAACTGGATTTTCAGAGTGCTAAGGTATCTGACTGTAAGCCATTGCTGACTTTAGAAAAAAATCAGAAGTTATTCAACTCATGGTATGAATCTAACATAGCTGTGATGCTAAAACCATTAGAAAGAAGTTATCACCAGAAAAAATATAGAACAACCTTGCATATTCATATCAACACAAAATTCTAACTATCTACAAAAATGCCAGTCGAAATATTCACTCGAAGTAAGGTTTAGAATAAAAATGTACTGAGTTTTTACTTCTCTCATGTGTGATAATTGTATCAACAGTTGAAGCAAAACAAACCATATGAGAATTTTAATTCAGGTTTCTTCAATAAAGACTTTTAATAGACTAATAGAATTTTAATAGATGCATAACCTCTTTGTGCTCCAGTTCCTTCATTTTAAAATGCAGATGATAGTAGTATGTACCTCGGAGGTTTGTTGTGGGAATTAAATTAATTAATTTAGCCAATATGTTAACAGTGCTAGAAAATGTCAAATAAATATTAGATACTATTTAAAGAACTCCATCCTCTAACATTTAGATAACTAGGTCTGTGTTCTCCAGTACAATGAAGGCTCTTTTGGTCCCAGACCCAGTATGATGTACAATTGTACATTTTGAGAAAGTAGAGTTATTGACATTAAAATGAGTAGAAACATGACATGCATATACTATTACCTTTTAAAATTTCTCATAAAAAATCCAGCCAACATAAAATTATTCAAATAAAAAATAAAAGCTATAATAACTGGCTTGAAGAAGGAACAATTATAGTTTTCATATAATTTTCTGTTTTTTTTTCTTGGTGGAAATGAGAGCTGAACTCAGGCCCTTGTACTTGCAAGGCAAACACTTATTCTACTGAGCAATATCCCCAGCCCTGTAATTTTCTAACATCCACGAAAATAAACAACAGAACTTTGATTCTTATTGAATGCCACAAAATTAAAAAAACAAACAAATGATATGCAAGACCCTACAGATTTTGTATACAGCAAATAGAAGGTAATGTGTGATTAAACAAAACCTCATTTCACATTAATATAAGTAACAAAACAGTGAAGAAAAGTTCTAATGAGGTATATGATAGGGATATGGGAAACCAACTTTTTATGTGGGTGGCTATTAATGAGTAGAGTCAATGGAGGAATTAGAGTAAATTGACTTCTGCAATGGGAAAGCCTGAATGTTACAAAGAAAGAAGTATTCCTAAGTTATGTTGTATGTTAGAAAATAAGGAAAATTACGAGATAAAAATAAAGATAGCATTTAAATAATTCCTTCAATTGAACCATCCTACCTTTCAGCTATTATTCTATATCCTCTCTCTCTCTCTCTCTCTCTCTCTCTCTCTCTCTCTCTCTCTCTCTCTCTCTTTCTTTTTCTTCAAAGTTTTATTGATAAACAGATAGCAATGAGACAGTTTCAAATCTAATCGGAAGTACAGTTTCAACAAATAATACACTGCATATATTCTTCTCACTGGTTAATTGCTGTACAAGA
>NW_004524585.1:17658806-17667830 GCF_000260255.1 Octodon degus
AGGGCCCCAAAATTTAAAGACCCAATCCAGAAATGGGCATCCAAGTGAACACTCACTTCTCAGAGGATGAAATTAATGAAGCAAATAAATATATGAAAAAATGCTACACATTACTAGCCATCCGTGAAATGCGAATTAAAACAACAGTGAGACATCATCTCACCCCAGAATGAATGGCTATCATAAAGAAATCACTCAACAACAAATGTTGTAGAGGCTATGGGGAAAAAGGAACCATTCTCCACTGCTGGTGGGAATAGACTGGTGCAACTGTTATGGAAATCAGTGTGGAGACTCCTTAGAAAAGTTGGACTGGAAATACCATTTAAACCAGTTATTCCTCTCCTGGGAATTTTCCTGGAGGATCTGAAAACCTATCATAGGGATATATGTGTGCCTATGTTTATAGCAGCACAGTTTGTGATAACTAAAGCTTGGAAATAATCAAGATGCCCATCACCTGAGGAATGATTGAAAAAGATGTATTTTTACACAATGGAGTATTATTAAGCTATTGAGAATGATAAACTCGAGGCCTTTATATTGAAGTGGATGCCACTTGAACATATACTCATAAGTGAAACAAACCAAACACACATGTGTAAATATCATGTAGTTTTCCTAGTATAAGATCTCAAAAGAAGAAATACAAATAGAAAGGTATAAGTAAAAGGAAATCAGGACCTCAAGGACTAACTAATCAAGAGAGGGAAAGGAGAAGAGCTAGGAATCATGACAATGTCAAGCCATACATTTGTATGTAGAAGATGGGCAAGGCAATGATTCTGAGAATCTCCAGAAGATTTTTTAATCGAGCAGTTAATTGGAAAGATTCTCACCCTGACTAAGTATATATACTGATACCTGTGAACTAAGCTACTGCACTGCAGATGGTAATCTGTAATAGTAGTTTCATTTTGGAGAGCCTGTCATTCTGGTCTCCTGAATATGGGCTGCTTGCCATGACATGCCAGTTGCTGCTATGCTGTCTCTCAGGTAGATGGTTGTTCAAAAAGAAGGGGGTGGTAAATGAAAGCAAGAGACAGGAAAAGGAATATTGTGGGACTCTCCTCCTTCAAGGCTGTATATGGTGAGATTTTTGGACTTATGTGTAAACATAAAAAGTATATTATTCTTTATCCCTATTTTAAAAATACATTCTAATTTTAAATGATTTTTTAATCATATTCTGTAGGGACTTAAAGTTCAACATATCAATACTTGATGAAAAATACCTGTTCCATGTTATGCCTAAGATGTTTGATATTCAGAGAGATAGTGAAGTTAGCTTAATAGCCTAAGTTGTATGGTAATAACAATAAGCTTGTCTTCTGGATGGTTAGCAACCTAAGTTTGCATACCAAATTAGAGAAAAATGAGGGCTGCAAGGAAAGCCAACTTTTTGACCCTAGCCTTCCAAGGTCAATTAAGACTCAGGACGTATAAGAACTTGTACTGTTACATCATGTAACTCGGTAGTGTCCCAAATTTTCTGATCAAGGAGATTATGGGGCCAAAGAGGAAAGTGATCGATGATGTAGAGTGTGCCTAAGGAGAGTCACATGGAGAGAAAACATTCTCTCAGGCTTTCACAGAGGGCACATTGGCCAAGCAATGGCCGTGACTCATTCACATGGGTGACACTGACAAAGGTTCAACGATCTGAGGTACAGGATCTCAGGATAAATCCTAAGGGGATTTCACTGACCTTCTCAGACCCAAAAGCTACAACTCTTGTTGAACAGGTCCTGCTTTACCTTGGTCTTAACCTTCCAGCAGAAAAGTATAAAAACAAAATATCAGAAGTAAAGCCATGCTGTTATGTTGAGCTATAGGGGACTCGAGTCAACAATTTCTGACATTGCCAGTCAAGCAGAGGACCCAATACTATTATGGGCTACTGGACTCTTTTAGACTATTTTGCTGAGTTTACACCCTATAATATTCAAATAATGGAGCTGAACAAATAAAAGGGATACAGAGGAATGTCCATTTTGTTTCTGTGTATTCAAAGTGGTTAGGATAGATATATTGTTACATTCTCTTAATGAATAGAGGGATTTGTTCTAATGAGTTTTCTAAATAGAATATCATGTCCACATCTTGTACAGCAATTAACCACTAGGAAGTATGTATGCAATGTGTTAATTATTGAAACTATCCAATAAAAAAAAATTAAAATAGAAACTATCCTACCAATTTGATTTGAAACTGTCTCATTGCTATTTGTTTCTCAATAAAATTATGCAAAAAAGTCATATGGAGAAAGAAAAAACAATAAAAAGAAGTAAAAGAAAAAAAGGAAAGATAGCAGCCCATCCTCTGATGCAAGGTAGTTTGAGAAGATGATAAAACTCATAGGGGAACAGCCAGGAAACCTGGCTTAGGCATAGGGCACTCCAGTACATAACCTACTCCTATTCCCAACATGCAGAATCAGAACTCAGTAATCAATTGCAAAAAAATAACCCCCAAAGAACAACAAAAACAACAAAAACAAAACAAAGAAACAACAACAATAAAAAAAAAAAACACGAGCATGACAGGCTTCTTAGTGATACTGCGTATGAATAGCTCTCCATGGAATTTTGTTTTCCTGATGTTCTGCTCTGATATGAGACTCCAGGAAGTTAATATACTTGGGTTATTGGAGAGCAGGTCTAATAAAAACCAAACTCAATTTCCTGCTTTCTCTTCAAGATAGGACTCTCAAAGAATCTGCTTTGCTATACATGATCTACTTAAACTTAAGGGAGTACCATTCAGGGAATATACATATATATTAGAAGGTTTCACTAAAATATTTACGTGGCTCCACCTTCTCACCTTCTACATCCTGAGTCACATATCAACTTCCACCAGCAGCCTTCCTGTGCAACTAACTGCCATCCTGACAGTCGTGCTTCATCACATTTTCCCATTGTGATGTCTTCCAAACTATTAAACTATGAAATTATTTTACTTTCTACTTCACTTTCTGTCTCTCCTTCAGTATAACAGATGCCCAGTAGAATAGAGCCATTATCTTTAGACCCTTCTGTTCCAGCTGTATTGGCTAGAATGGTGAGAGGCATGTAAGAAATAGTTGTTCTACAATTATTTGTTGCATGAAGAAAAGGACATAGGAGATGTAATAAACTATACCTTTGAAATTGTGATAGAAGTGAAAGGAATCTCTATTTTCTCTACCATCACCACCTTAACCATTTCTTTTTAATACATATAAACACAAAATATTTTTCAAAAATATTTGTTGAACCTATAGGATAGTTGTAGAGAAGAAAAAACTAAAACTGTCAGAACATAGTGACTTTTGGCATACTCCTGAAGAAGGCGATATAGTCTATAGATGAAAGGCTTTGTTGTTGAATTTTTTTTTAGATGTGATATGTTACCTGTGCATATATGCAGCATTTCTTTTCATATTTTAAGTTTCTTTATAACATGAGATAATCCCAGACACAACTCATAAGTTGGGTGTTTGAGTATTTTTTCCAATTAGTTTTTGTATTATCTTCTACCATTTGAAATTCAAATTTAAGTGAAGTTAAAATTGATATAGCAAGTGTTTTAGGGTCAAATCCTTGAACATGGAGTCTAAGATATCTTCTTTGGCCGTGTTATATCTTCTGTGTGGGCTGTTGAATTTTTAAAGCAATGCAGAAATTTCAAGACATTCTAAGTGGGTTATTTGTCACACACTACATTATTTCTAACATATTTGCATTTCTTGGTAATTAAATGAATTAAATCAAATAAAGAATTAAAGCAAATAGTAAAATTTGAATATTAAAGCTATATGTTTAATCT
Source organism: Octodon degus (assembly GCF_000260255.1). Classification (NCBI taxonomy): domain Eukaryota; kingdom Metazoa; phylum Chordata; class Mammalia; order Rodentia; family Octodontidae; genus Octodon; species Octodon degus. The sequence continues at coordinate 17,662,617 of NW_004524585.1, forward strand.
TTTGGAATTTTTTTCGTCCAAAAATGCAAAGTAGTTTAATTTTAATTCTGCATTTGTATAATCTGTCTTGTAAACAGTTTTATTAATAAAAGTGCTCATATGAGAGCAAGATATTATTCTACTCTTAATTCCAGTCTTTATTTCTTTGCATTGTTAAATAGCCAAAATAAGATTTAGTCTTTAACGTTAGGTAAAATACAGCATGTATATTAGGATTAATAATTTAAGTTAGGATATGAATTATTTTAACTCTCACAAATAAAGGGTTACTCCTGGTGATAAAATATACTTTTGCATTTGCAATAATTTTCTTAACCTATATTACATTTTGTTCATTCATTAGAAATAGTTAAATATAAGTAAATTAAAAGTTTTGAATATCTTGAGTATGAGTGCAAATCAAGAATAGGTGCATCTTTTTTCCCCAAAACGTAGATGTATTGCAAGAGATGAGTGCTGCTTAACATTGTTATTGATTCTTAAAACCTGTTGGAAAAGGAAGCTAAACCAAGGGAAAAAGCCCCGAGGGGTCTGCAGCCATTTAAGCCGCATACATATGTTTGCTGACAGTTGGAAAAATGAACATTTCTCATCCCCCTTTGACTGCATTAAAGAGCATTGAAAAAGCTTGTGGATTCAGGTTTCATGCTCTTTGCAACTGAATTCCTTTCCTTTTCATATTTTAAATTTGTAACATGTTCTATAGAGTTCTTAAGTGAACATCCTGTTTTCAAGACTTCTAAAACTCCATTGCTTTGAACCTCATGCCACATGGCAATTCTACAAACATAAAGATTCCAGCTGTTAGGATGGAAAATACCATATAAATCTCTGTAAAAGCATCTTGTCTTACTACTTTGGGGAACCCACTGAGGTATTTTAAACAAAAGGAATACCAGCTTTACTATCCTCCCAAAAGCACTCTCATGAATCTTTTAGATTTTAGATTATAATCTCAGACTATTTCATGAAGGGAAGGTTTATAAACCTTGCTTCCTAAAGAAAGAAACATTTCTTACAATAATTTCTCAAGTGTACTCTTGTCCCTGACCTCCTCCTTGTGGCCTGTGAAATCTTAAAGGGTATCTTAATTAATTATTTTAAGCAATCATCTTTAAAATGCACCTTACCCTTAAAAATAAACTTCTGGACAAACCTGACAGAGTGAAAATGTTCCTGGGAAGAAAATTACTTTCAATGAAGATATTACTAGATTTTAGAAGTACTCTGGAAACACAGTAAGGCATGGTAATACTCTGAGTATTCTTGCTATACATATTTTTTAATATCTAATATTGTAACACTGTGAATGGCAGAGATGTCACACAAGCAGACAGAAGAAGCTATACTGAGAAAATAAGTCAATCAGCTATGTGAGAATGGGCTTGGATGTTGAATCACGAATCTAGCTGCTAAACAATATTAAATGTTCAACAAATGTTAGCTGCTTCTCCTGTTTTGGCCCTAAATTCCAATGTGTAGATTGCCTTATGCTGGCATTCCCATCACATTCAGTTGCTTCTTCATGTTTCATGGAGTTAGTAGAGACCCTTCCAGGCGAGCCCTAGGATGGCAACAGAGCTCTGTGCAGCTACAGAAAGCAGCTGGAACTGGGAATGTTCATCTATGTCAGCCTTCCCTAAATATTTTGTTAAATAAATATAGCTTTTTGGGGCTCTAAATAGAACTTTCAATGACTTTATTTCTTAAGTGAGTTGTTTCAAAGGGCTTGTTCTATGTTGCTTTCGCAAAATTGGTTGTCTTGTCTGATTGGGTGGCAGTAGAGATTGGAGTTGTTACAGATTACTAGTTTGGATTGGGACTGATGAAAAATTGCAGTCTGTTTAAATATTTAAAAATGATTGCAATACAGCACAGTGCCACTTGTCCCCCTCCAAGGCTCCCCCTCTGTTCAGATACATTCATTTCATCTCATTGCTCTTGTCACTTTCTGGAACACTTCTGGAAGTCATTTTTCATAAAGGTCTCTAACAGGCACAGTCAAACCTACTGCAAATGCTGTTTCTAAGAGTCATCCAAAGGAAAGGAGGCTTGTGAAGCTATTATGGAGTGTCCTCATTCACCTTATTCTCTGCATCTGCCACCATGCAATTTCAAGCTCTTTACAAGTAAAAATGTCCAAAAAAAAGTAAACATTTTGAATCTGTTCAAGAAATGAAGCCAAACATGTCAACCTCACTAAAGACAGTTATAAAAAAGATCTTCAGGAACTACCTCAGAAAGTGCTGAGAAAGATGAGATAAGAATATCAGAAGTGAAGGGAGACGTATTTTGAGGGCAATGCATGGCAATGTGTCTTTGACTATAATCATTTTTAAAGATTTAAATATCCATGTTATTTTAAAATTTTCATAATTTTCCATAGTCTTGATCAGCCCTTGTATTTAACCTTTCTGCTTTCTCACTTGTGAAATGGGGAGAACAGTAATACTTTTCATACAGATCTTTTTTTAGGAAGTAAACAAATCCTTTGTTCGAGGTTTACCAGCATACATCCTTTCACACACTATGGTTAGGCAAGGGTGGGTGGCAAATAGGACAATTCATTGGAGGTTATAGCATCACTGGCTATCTTTGTGTTGAGTAGAAGCATGGATTACTTAGAAATATATGGTGTTAGAAATGGGTAGGCCCTAGGTATTATTTATTTGAAAGTTTCCTTCTATGGGTAGAAGGCTGAAATCTAGACTCAGAACATGACCAGGGCCAAAGTCACTTAATGAAATATCTGCAGAAAGACCCTCTCCACCTCCATTTTGTAAGTTCTGTGTTGTGGTGTCATACCACATTCCTATTGCCTGACTTTTTATTTGTGCATTTGGCCTGTGTGTGTGTGTGTGTGTGTGTGTGTGTGTGTGTGTAACATATGTTTGGCAACGTGCACGTTATGAAGATACTAGAGTTCATTTTCTCATTGAAACTTTTTGACATGCCATACTTTGATTGAGTAGAAAAGGATGTGTGAAGCAAAGCATGGAGATTTCTCTGATGTTTTCATTATGTAGACACAGCCAGCCAGGATATTTTGCAATAGCCATCTTTTTAAGAAATGCACTCATGGAAGCTAACATTCAAACATGAATATCATCTATGTAGTACCTCAGAATAATGAACTATAGAAGCAGTATTTGAGAACTCATGTTTGTCAAGTTAGTTTCAATGAAATGTAAAGACAGATGATACGACGCTTTTCATAGGATCAGGTTAATACTTTCTGTGCTTGGAGCTTCCCCGTTCAACAAAGAAGAACTTAGATTTATCAAATGTTAAACACATGTCTTTAATGGTTCATATTTGGAGAATTCCTGAGGGATTTGCGCGAGTTGTGAGGTTGTATTCACTTCACTTTATTTCTTTTCTGTGGCTCTCCCATTTCCCTTTGGGATGTGTTGCATGTGTCTGTTATTGCTTTGAAGATTTTTCATTTCTGTCTCATGCTTAACACTTGCCATTGACTCCTTGCATAACCTGTGAGACATGAATGGCATTCCTCCCCTGGGTTCCAGATTTTATAAGGTAAATGCACCTAGGCCAGTTTAGAATGAACCATATATTTTCTCTCCTTTTAGACCAAAATAAAATCTTCTTTCAAAAAGTTGATAACTTTTTGAAAACTCAATATGTTACTTTCTACCCCAACATCATTCTTAACTTTGTAGTTAACAAAGCAAAACAGAGAATATTCTGTGATTTTGTTTTTAGACAAGATACTCTTCAGAATGTTAAATAGAAGCATAATGTGAGACCCCTGAAAAATCATTTTAGATGATTATTTGATTCTCAATTATCATTACATGTTGGAGCCTTGTTACTATGCTGATAAATAAAGGAATTTGTACTTGAAAATGAATGTGCATATTGTTGTGTTGTAAAAGTTCATAAGTGCTTGCCTGGCAATCATAAGAGATCATCCATCACTTTTGTTTGTTTCTGTCAGTTTATAAGTGTTAAAAATATGACTTTGGGTATAAATTGATCAGTATTGAAAAAAATAACATAGAAAAGTACACTGGTGCAGGTGCTTATAGAAGGAATCACCAGAAAACAATCACTCTGATTTTCAGTGGTGTATCTGGTCCTTTTCTGCTTTATTAAACTTGAATGATTAAATGAAAAGCAGGTTGAAGGAAAAACTCACATTGCGGTTTGAACAAACCTTATATCCAAAAGAAACCTTCTTATTTTCTTAAGTTAAATCTTTACATTGGCTGTTCTATCAGGGTTATTCCTTCTCATAAATTTCTAACCTCTTCTCCAATGTGTCATTATCTTACAACTTTATGGACATTAACATTATAGCTACAACTCAAGATCTCAGTCATTTTGAATTAAAAAAAGAATACAAGTCCCAATTTCATCATGATAATTTTAAATTTATAAATTGCTTATTGGAAAATAACATTATAAAGAGGACCGACTGGAGATTTTGATAGGTAGCAAACATGTGCTTAGAATCATGATGATTATTTTCAAAGAAAACAGTCTGAGGCAAATTTCTTAATGCTTTACTTCTAATGCTCTTCCAACACAGGAAAGGCGAACTTAGAGCAACATGAATTTATCTAAAGCAAATTTAGTCTTCATGCCTTGTGTGAACGAAATGTCTAAGACTGAAACTTGACAAGACCAATTGGTTGTGCATTGATCTGTTAGGTTAAAGGTGAAAGACCTATTTTTTTATTATTTTAATGTGCCCTATGTATTCTCTACTGGCAATACAATTGACTAATATTGGTCACAGCTTTCATTTAACTTGAACTTGATGTGATGTGAATGAAAATTTTAAGTTATTTATAAGATGTGTATCGCTAACATCACATTTTCATCCTTTTCATAATCATAGGCCATTATGAAATGTTTTCTTTTAAATTTTGGCTCACACATTCTAGATCAATGGTGAGAAGATTGGATGCATAATTGACCAATATTTCTTTAGCTTTATTTTTCAAATCATGTTCATATTTCATTGCATGCATTTCAATTAACTGTACTCTTCTCAAAAGGAAATTTTGTTTATATCTTTGGTCTCAAGAATCAAATTATTGACTATATTTCCCTCCTTCCCTCTGTCCCTCTTTCTTTCATTTTTTCTTCCTTTATTTCCTTCCCTTTCCTTCTCTTTTTCCTTCTACCCTTCCTTCCTTCCTTCCTTCCTTCCTTCCTTCCTTCCTTCCTTCCTTCCTTCCTTCCTTC
>NW_004524585.1:17667930-17702867 GCF_000260255.1 Octodon degus
CTTTCTTTCTTCCTTCTTTCCTTCCTCCTTCATGATTTTTTCCTGCCATCATTTCTACCCTCACTTTTCTTCTTCTTCCTATTCTTTTTCTCTTCCTCCTCCTCCTCCTTCTTCTTCCTTTTCTTTTTCTTCTCCTCCTGCTCCTTCCCCTTTTCTTTTTGGTATTGAGCATTAAATGTAGAATCTTTACACTGAGATGTAGCCTGAAAATTTTTTCTTTCTTTAAACTTAGAGACTGGATCTCAGAAAGTCACTAAGTTGCCCAGGCTGAGTTCAAATATATGGTTGTCTTGCCTCAGTTTCCTACAATGCCGGCATTTTAGGCATGCATTCCAAAACTAGCTTATCCCTCTTTTTATCCTAGAAGGTCACAGGGCTCAGTTTGGGACATGGTTCTCTTCTACTTGAAGATGCTCTTTAAAAAAAAAAAAACCTGTAAATAATACTCTATTTAATAAAACTTGTGGTAAATGGGCACATGTAAAATGGGATACATGACAAGTTTTGGGTTTGGGGAAATTAAACTACTTTCTAAATCTACTCACCGTCATGAGACCCAAGCTTCACTCTTTATTAGGGTTTAATTCTAAAATGCTCTCCAAAAAAACTCTTTGTTTTTAAAAGTGGAGTTTTTGGAAGCTGATGTGAATAGGGTGACTACAAACATCAGTAGATTAATTCATTAATGAGTCAGTTGTCAAGTGCTGCAGGAAGTGGGGCCTGTTTAAGAGTTGGGTCCTGGGGGAGGGACCTACAAGGGTATATTATTTTACCTGTTTTTTTAAATTTTATTTTGTGCAGGATCCCTCAACACAGCTCAGAATGGTAGTGATCCTTCTGTTCTCAACCTCCCCAAAGCTGGGATTATAGGCACATGCTGACATGCCTGGACTCAGAAGCAGACTCAGCATGCCTGGAGGTGGGGCTGGTATGGCATGTGATGCCAGAGATAGAACCCCATTTAAGGGTATATTCTTGTAGTGACTCTATCTCACCAGGTGGTTTTGAAACCTTTGGCACTGGCTTTTGGGTGGACTCTGGAAAGGTTTGGAGATGCACTGTACGGAAGCCCTAGATTGCTATAAGTATAGCTTGATGGGAGGTTCTGTTCCAAGTTAAACACTGCAGGATGGTAATAGGAATGTGAGCAGTAAAGGTCAGCCTTAGGTTTAAGGTGGGCACAATATTCCACTGGTATCTTGCGAGAGGTCACATACATGATACTCTGGCAGAAAACTTGTCTTTGTCTTCAGTTTGCATATATCCTGAGACTTTGCAGATGCCTGGAACTGAGGATGGTGGAGTGGCTAATGTTTCAGAGGACATTCGAAGCAGCCCAACATTCAGGCTGCTCACTTTAGCCATGTCTGCAATGAAAATCAAGAGGAAAAAAGGAGGGCCAAATGTTCTGGAAAGTCTGTGCTCTCATAAGGAAGAAAAAAAAGTCCTGTAAAGTTGGGGCTAAGGAGAGCATGCATACTGAAAAGATGAGCTTTAAGAAGAGGTGAAGTAGTTTGTATCAGAATGCTAAGGAAGTTGCTTCAAGAACATGTCAGCATGTAGCCAGGACTCCTCCGTCACAGGCTCAAAGTTGCAAGTGCATGAACTTTTTATTTGAGAGGAGAATCCCTAGGCAACTGAGTCCTTGGGTACAAGTGTTTCCTGAATAATTGGTTCCCAAAATTTATTTCACCATACCTCACTATCCAGACACTCAGAGGTCACTGTAGTGTTTACAGAGGTGGTCTAAGTGGGCTAGCTACTGCTGAAGCAGGTGGTATGCCTAGGTATCACCCCCATACTGTAGACTTACATGCATGCATCTTACAAGAGTTTTAGGGTCATGGAGGATTCCATCCAGACTTTAAAAGCAGCATCTTCCTTAGAAAACAGTGTATGAATCAAGGTGAGTAAAGTTGAATGTGAAATGGAGACCCCAGGAAATTAGATACGCTGGGAATACAGATTGTCTGCTGATGAAAGTGGTAAGCATTGAGTGAAGCCGGCAGAAGAAAGGTGCCATATGGACTACAACCAGCATGATCTGAAACACAGCATTGCTCTTAGAAATTAACATGTTACTACCATGTGCTATGAAATCCAGATATGGAATTATAAGATGTAATGTTTGCCCTGATGGGTTCCAGTTGTGTCTTGTTCTTATTTTTCTATATCCCCGTGCCTTCCTTTTGGAATGGGAATGGTTAAACTTTACCATTATACATTGAAAATATTTAATTATTTCAAAAAGACTTGTTTTTTTTTCATGTTGCTAGCTTTCATTATTTTCACTCTTTATTTTATTGATACATGCTCATGACACATAATACATTCATCTCAAGGATTAGGATTTTAAGTAATGGTGGAACTAGAACTCTGGCTACTCTTACAAATGCATAGAATGGCTTTTGCATATTGGGATGGGCAGGAGTGTCTGGGGGACAATCCTACTGTTTACCTGTAATGTCCTGCAGAAGTCTCACAGTGTGCACCAGTGGTGACTTGGGACCATGGATCTTGCTAACTTTGGAAGCAGGATCTGATTGAAAGAGGTGAGCTCTTGAGGCTGTGACTTATGAGGGTGTTTTATTATCCTTGGCTCTTCTCATGTGCCCTATCCTCCCACTTCTCTTTTTGTCCCATCTGTCTACTATCTGGTGAGTAGCATTTCTCCATCATGTCCTCCTGCCATGAAGCTGAGTAACCATGGACTGGATCTCTTACATTGCCTGTTATTTTCTTTTGAGCTCTAAGCTTTAGTCTTTAATTAGCTACTCACCACCTCCAACTGTTAAGTATGAGTACTGGATATGAATTCCGTACTTTACATATCAGAAAGGAAACAGATTTTCCCTTCTTTTTTTCAGTCAAATCTTTCTCCAAAGGGGAGGCTCCATCTCAGTCAATGAAGGCTCCATTCTTCTGGGAGGGATGAGACCTAAATAACCCCTGACCCTCTTTTCTTTCATCTCCTGCATCCTATTTTTAATTAAATTCTATAAAATTTATATTTTGAGTGGATTCAGAAACCATCCATTCTCACCACCTTTGCTGCTAATCCCTTAGAACAAAATACTATCATTGCTTTGCCCTGCATTATTGAAATAATAGCCTTATAGCATTGATTTCTCTGCTTTTTTCCCCTCTCGCTCCCTTTTACTCTCTCCAATCTTGTCAATTCAGCAGGAAAAATCGTTCTTTCAAAACGTAGTCAAATCATGACACTCATATGTATAGAATTCTCCACGACACTCTGAGCTCACTTGGGAAATAAGCAGCCTTGACAATGACCTACAAGGTCATAAATGACCTGGCTTCTCATTGCCTTTTCGACCTTAACTTTTACTTTGCTCTTCACTTCTTTGGTTTCAGTTCACTGATGTCCTTAAAAATCTCAGGGACTTTTCTACTTGGATTTTCTCTCTGCCTAGAAGGAGCTTGCTTAGTATATTCACGTTGACTCACAAAACTACTTTTAAATCTTTGATCAAATATTTCCTTCTTATTGCAGCTCTCCCTAAACCTCCTATTGAGTTACACCTTCATTTAAAGTTGCAACAACTTAATTTCCCTAGCAGACTTCAGTTCCCTTTTCTGCTTTATTTCATTCTGTACAGCATTTGCCATCATTAGAGACTCCAGATGTCATCTATCTTCCTATGTGTCTATTTTCTGTACTAGTCTGGAAAGAATCTAACAGTAGTAAGGGTAGGGAATTTTTATTTCTTAGAGATGATTGTATATCTTATGGTTAGACTAATGCTTGGCATATAATATGTATGCAATATATATTTATTGAAAGAAGAAAATAAAATGAAACTAAAGTATGCTCTTTCTTGAATGAGTTGGAGAAAATATAAAATGTTACAAAAGCAACACCTGGCTAGGTCTTGGCATGATAACAGGATTTACAAGAAATTTGATTATAAATTTTGTAACTATGCTAAATTCAAGTCATCATATATACTTAGAGCTTAAATGAGATAATGAATGTAATAGTGTTTATCAAATATTGCACATTTTCGAATGCCAGTAGTGCTTTTCCCCTTTGGGGATGAATTAACTTAATCTTATAAATAGATTAATTTCATTAGCCTTACATTAACCTTTATATTTGTTTTTCAAGTCATATTTGCTTAAATTTTCTTTCTCAACTAATATAAATATCAATAGTTGACTAAAATTAAGGATTTACTAGACATTTATTAAGGACATACATGGCAAAACAGATAGAGTATGACAGAGACAGACCTACACAATCCAATTTTTTAAATTTATTTACATATAGTGAATTTGTAGTACTTTCCCTGCACCATTGTTGAGGCATTGTGCTCACAAGCATGTACTTAATGCTTTTCGCTCATAAGCAATTTAAGCCACTATGATCTTGATATTTTTATGAAGTATCCCTGTGTTAGCACTAATTTATAACACTAGAATATTGAGCAATCCCAATAACCTGTAAATTGGTGACTAAAGGAATATTTCTTCACCTCATCTATATATCCTCCTAAATTATTAGCAGTAAAAGGGGCTTTGTTTCCTAATTCCATTGTCACTGTGGTCTTATTTATTTATTTATTTATTTATCTGCATTTTTTTAGGGAAGGGTCTACAGGATATTCAGAGTCTCACTATGAGATCGGACTCATGGTGATCTGACTGTTTATAGCCTCCCCAAAAGCTGGGATTAGAGACTTGTGCCACCATACCCAGTCTCAATTGCCATCTCAGAGCACCCGGGGGGGGGGCGCACAGCATGCCTGAGGATCAAACCCCTGGCCCCTGTACCTGCTTGCAGGTGCTTTAAATGCTGAGCTATTTGGCTGGACCAACCACTGTGGTCTTGATCTTATTTCTTATTTTTTTCTTTCTTTCTCTTTCTTGATCTTGATGTTTTTTCTATGATGGTACCAGCATTCATTGTTAATATGTGTCTGTCAAAATTAACTTTAGAATAAAGCTGAGGTGATAACTTAGTGGTTTAAGCTCCTGCCTGGAAAGCACAAGGACATGGTTTTGATCCCGAATATTGTATACCATGCCACCAAAACTGGGCATGGTGGCTCTTGCCTGTAATATCAGTGTTGTGGAGACTGAGACAAGAGACTCTATGAGTCTATGCTGCATAGCAAGACCCTTTGCCAAATAAATAAATAGATAGATAAATAATTTTTAAAAATTCAAAATTAATTAGAATAAATCCATATTCAGTTCTCTTCTTTTACCGCAGCTATTCAACTCCATACCTTTATTTGAGAATTTTTTTTTACCTATTTGACACAAATACATAGGTAATTAGATGTAGTTAATCACAGTCATAAATATTATTTGAGAACCTACTCTGCAGTGAGAGTAAAGTAAGGTGGGTATAAAACTTCTGTTCTTAAAATCTAGATGAAGAATGCAATACTGGACTGACAATAAACTTCAGTTGATAATAAATTCTAGGAAGAAAATAGGAGAAGGGGATGGAAAGTGGTACCTATTGCTTAGATATGTGCAAACAATTTGAGAGCAGAAATCTTGGTGTGTTTATGATGTGCATGGAACTCAGTCATTATGCTAGGTGAAATAAGCCAAAAGCTAAAGAACAGGTAACACATGATATCACTTATATAGAATCTAACAAGAAATCTGATATTATGGAAGCTAAGATTAGGATGGTGGTTGCCAGAAGCTGGGGAGGCTATGGTGCCCTAGAGGGTGGGGATATTGATCAATAAGTATTAAGTGTTACAGTAAGATAGAAAAACAGAATTTCCACTGTACAGTAGGGTGAACACAGATAGAAATATTGAACAGTTTATTTCCAAAAGTCTAGAGCAAAGGATTTTAAACATTTCCTCCCAAAATATACAGTAAGAGTTTAAAGAGATATATACGTTTAACCACACTGAAAATTTATACAATGTATACTACTGTTTTAAGATTGCATTATACCCAACTAATCTATATAGTTTTTCTCTGTTTAGATATGACTTAAAATACATTTTAAAGCCAAAAGGATAGTGTGCACAGAGAGAAAAGTAGAGGTGGTATATGATGAATGAAGAGTAGTAGGCAGGGTTCAAAAATATTGATCCTTATAGATAAGAAAAAGGAATATGAATTTATTTTCTGTGAAAGTTATCCTAAAGTCAGAAAATAATATAAACTCAATCATGCTTAGAAAATTGATTATGGCATCAGTGTGGAGAATGGTAACTAGAGCCCAGGGAAAGAGCCCTTGTGTACCGTGTACTCACCTAGATGACTGTAGCGGCTGCACATCAGTGAGCCCCTCTACCTTTCTCCACTTCTATGAGAAAATATATCTCTGGTATATATGTTATACTAATTATAATGTACTTACATTCATGTTATACAAAACAAAATATTATGTTTGTCCCAGGAAGAGTAAGACACATTTGAATTATACCATTTATCTGTTAGATTTATATTAAGTGGCAATACTTTTCAAGATATCTGCAATTATGCTATATAAAAATAAATGAATCTTCAGTGGGCATTTGATATGATAAAGTCATCAAACTCCATAATGTCATGCACGTTTGAGTTGTTACATTGTTCCTAATGATAGAATGCAGTAGTTCCAAGGGACAGCAATTTCCCACAACCCCTTGTACTGGTGGTATGTGAGATCGTATCATGAAATCCAGGAGCATAATTGAAATGACTTAGTCAATTTTGCTCCTTCTCTCTTAGTAGGCTTGCCTACAGCGCTATCTAGGAACTTGACTATGACATCTCTACTCTCAATTTGCTCTCATTCATTTTAATTAAAACAGAAGAATAAGAAGATATTTTTTCTGTCTGAAAGTTGTACCCTGTTTACTCTTGTTTTCAAGAAATCTGTTTTTTTATGAATCTTATTGCTGATAATGTTCCTTAGCTTTATAAAAATGTTCCAATAACTTTGTGGCTTCTTCCTTTTTTTTTTGGAGAAGTCATGATAAAGAACAAAACTTCCATAGTTACTACGATCCAGTAGGCATATATTTACAGATATAAAAATTGCAAAGAACAGCACACACACTTTATATAAAAGTCATCCCAACTAGTACTGACAGAAATTATTTTTGATATTTTAGGCTTTAAAATTTACTATAGAAAGACAACAAATGATGCAACTGATTGTGTAGGCATGAAGAAACAGCAAATGGCCTGTTCTGTTCATCATAGTGGAACACAAAGCATTTGAACATGGGCACCAAAGGAACGAGACTTCACAATTAGGTAACATTTATTTTCTGGACCTATAGGCAAGGTGCTGAAAATTTGTTCTGTAAGCTTTAAGATAAGAGTTAATAATGGACGCTATTTTTTCCCTTGACTTCTATAACTGGGTTCAGTTACAAAAGGAAAAGTGGAGCCTCAATTTTTTGCATCTAAGTTTCATTGCACAGAAGACTATGGTTCTGTGCTATTGCCTAGAGAAGACAGCAGATGCCAGTTTGATATGTTTGCCCTCCTTGGCTGGTTGTATTGTGCTTTCACAGGTTACACATATTCAGAAGGCCAGGACACCTGGGCCTCTCTTACTCTCCCACTGGGAGTCAGCAAGGCTCACACTCACACCCAGTTTTCAGAGCTTAAATGGTAGCATTCCTTAAATGACAAGTAACCTTTGACAAAAGACACCAGTTCAAGGCTGTTGAGAATCAGCACAGTGGTCCTTTTGGACAGAATGACTCATGACCACATTACCGTGTAAGAGGCTTTATTCTTTGAGGTGTCGAACAAACCCATGAGACAGCCTCAGTGTTTCTTTATGAACTATAAATATGATAGAACAAGGTGAATGGTCTGAAAAAGGGTATCTCAAGTTGTGAAATTTACCACAAGAATGGAGAGACTACAGAACATAATGATCGCAAATACTACATGATTGTTGTTACTTGAAAGTCAGAGCAATAGTTTAAAATGCATTTAAATTCCAGGTTCACGTGTATCTATTCAACTGTTCATGTTGAAAACTGTAAATGAATAGGAAAGAAGTCAAAATTATGTGAAGATAATGAGCAAATGTTTCAGAAAAAATAATTATATATATATATATATATTTTATATAGAAAGGCTATATGTCATTTAAGAGAAAGTTAAATCATCCACAATATCAACATTTAGGGAAATAATTAATCTTATTCTAATTACAACTCTACAAGGGTTATTATTATTCATATTAAATAGATTAACTCAAATGTCTATCTTTGAATAAATGGACAAAAGATGTTGGTACATTCACATAATGGAACATTATTCAACCACCAAAATGAATTAATTAGTAACATGTACTTCAATGTGGCTGAAAATCAAAACTATTATGCTAAAGAAGCTGGGAGTATAGTCAGATGATAGGAAGAAGAGAATACAGTCCATCTATAGGGTTTCAAGGAAGGTGTTAGGAGGAATTGAGTAAAAAATATTAATATGTCACATACAGATCATGCTGTTAAGATATTTATTGAAATGAATAGGTATCTACTATACTCTATTAAGTGAACAGCAGGTTATCAACCAGTGTATGTGATATTGCCAATTATTTTTCAAAAGAAATCAGTAATATATAGCTATATCAAAAAATCTCCTAGAATGTCATTAAAATAGCTGTTTTAATCTGTCTCTACTAATGAGATGCTGAGCATATTATCTATCTATCTATCTATCTATCTATCTATCTATCTATCATCTATCTATCTATCTATTTTATATCTGTCTATCTGGTGCATTTTGGCAATACTGAATGTTGAATTAGGGGCCCTTTAACTGAACTACATTCATAATCCTCAAAAAAGACCAAACTTTTAATTTAAAACAGAGTTTTATTAGTTTTGTAAATTATGCAACATGTGACTCCTGCCTGTGCCTTCCAGACTGATATGATTACAGAATAAACATACATACCACCGTGGTCAGTTGGAGAGCTTTGTTGTTTTCACTTGGGCAATTATAAAGTATTGCTGGGTGGAGGAAATTAAGAATTGCTATAAGTATATGAAGTAATGGATATATCAATTAGCTTGATTATAGTAATCACTTCATATTGTGTATGCACTATACCTTAAATACATAGATTTTATTTGCTAATTATACTCAAATTTAAAAGATGAAAAATGTGACATTAAAGAGAAGACAGACAAAAGCATTGCATATCATATAATTCTTTTTTACATAAAATATACAGAAAAGATAAAAACAGAGTAATAATTGCTAAGAGCTAGGATGGAAAAGAAATGGGAAATGATAATTTAAGGAGTGTTCACTTTTGTTTTGGAGTAGTGAATAATTTTGGAAACCAGAATGGTTGTAAAATATTGTATATGTATAAAGTGACACCGAACTTCACATTTTAAAGTCATTATTTACATTTTATGTGAAGTTCACTTTAATACAAATAAAAATAAAATAAGCTGGAGTGGGTAGTATTTAAATACTTTGTGCTGTTAGCATCTTAATAAGAAGCAGGGCAAATATTTCAATTCAGGAAACTTAATTTCATATTTTGTGTGTTTAAATAAGACATGCTACCTAAATGTGGACTTACTTTTTGCTTGAACTTGATTTTTTTTTCTTTTCAAAGTTTTATTGATAAACATATAGCAATGAGACAGTTTCAAATCAAATCGAAAGTACAGTTTCAACAAATAATACACTGCATATATTCTTCTTAGTGGTTAATTGCTGTACAAGATGCAGACTTGTGATCCTACTTACAAACACCATTAGAAAAAATCATTCTATTCATTAAGAGAATGCAACTATATATCTATCCCAACCACTTTGAATACACAGATACAAAATGGACATTCATAGTTATACCCCAATTTTTTTAAGTCCCGTTGTTGAATATTATAGGTGTGTAAACTCAGCAAAATACTCTAAAAGAGTTCAGTAGCCCACAATAGCATTGGGTCTTCTGTTTAACTGGCAATATCAGAAATTATTGACCTGAGTCCCCCACAGCTCAACTTAACAGCATGGCTTTATTTCTTATGTTTCGACTTCATACTTTTCTACTGGATGGTTAAGACCAAGGTAAAGCAGGACCTGTGCAACAAGAGTTGTAGCTTTTTGGTCTGACAAGGTCAGTGAAATGCCCTCAGGATTTGTCCTGAGATCCTGTACCTCAGATTGTAGAACCTTTGTCAGTGTCAGCCATGTGGATGAGTCACGGCCAATGCTTGGCCAATGTCATGCACCATTCCTTAAAGAGGCTGTTTTTCCTCTAGTGACATTTTTTGGACCCTTTGTCAAATATAAGGTGGCTGAGTGTTGAACTTGATTTTATTAGTTTTCATGTAAATATTTTTTTCAAATTTCCAATTTGTAAGAAACAAAAAATAAATTTGACAAGCATACCTCTGCATTTACAATCTGAGTTCTTGTCTTAAAACTGCTTCTTGTTCATGCTTTTCTTCTCTGAATATCTGGCTCTGATGACCCAAGACAGAGGTCATCCTGTATGGTATTGAATCCTGTCCCTGTAGCAGTTCTGGCAAACTTCAGGCTTTGAGGGAAAAAGATGAGAATAGGAAGGTAAATGAACTGTTCTTTTTTTGTGTGTGTGTGTGGGGGGTATAAAGCCTCATATGTCAAAAGAATCTGAGGAAGCGAGACAGCCTCTTGCGTATTTGGAAGAATTTTGCATATATTCCACATATCTGGCTAACTCTACCAAAGTGGAATTGTTCAGGTTATCTATAATATTTTTAACCCAGAAAAATTGATGCATTCCCAGAAGATCATCTATCATCAAGAAGTCAACCAGTAACAAATGCTGGAGGGGCTGTGGGGAAAAAGCAACTCTTCTCTATGGTTGGTGGGAATGTAGGTTAATGCAACCCTATGGAAATCAGTATGGAGATTGCTCAAAAGACTAGGACTAGAGGTCCTATTCTACTATTCCCCTTGTAGGTATCTTCCCTGAAGAATTAAAAACATCATTCCACAGTGATAAATGTGTACCCATGTTTATAGCAGCACAATTTGTCATAGCTAAATCCTGGAAACAACCCAAATGCCCACCAACGGATGAATGCATGAAGAAGATGTGATATTTTTACACAATGGAGTAATATTCAGCTGTAAAACAGGATAAATTTGAGGCTTTTATTGGTAAATAGACCTAATGAGAGGCTATAATCATAAGTGAAATAAATCAGATCCACATGTGTAAACATTGTGTTGTCTCCCTAGTGTAAGAAGCTGAAAGACTAAATAAAATATGAAAGGTATAATAAAGACTTTGAATGGGAAAGAAACTATTCAAACAGAAGGAATAATTGCGAAGAGGAAAAAGACAAAAGAAGGAAAGAAGGAAGGAAAAAAATATATGTATATATACAGGACAGCATGGATAATTGCACTGCTTATTCCTACTGGTGTATTGAAAGAAACAATGCTTAATTTGTTTTCTTCTTTTTAATTTTTTTTACCAATTTTCTTTTGACCGATTTTGCATGCTTTTATATCTGATAATCTGAACAACTAATCTGAATTCGATATGTAATATAAGCCATTGCTGAATTCTTATCATTTTGTTTAGTGACAGTCTAATTTCTATTTTTTTAACTATTGTTTTAAAATCTTTAAAAAACAAAAAACTGGGTATATTTAAAATAGATAATTCACTTTCAAGTATCGATTCTTGTCTTAGTTATTCTTCTCTTGTTGCTGGGACAAAATACCTGACACCCAAAATGAAGGAAAGAAAGTTTAATAGTGCACAGTTAGTGCAGGTTTTGTTCCCTAATCAGCTTACAACAAGGTAAGATGGCACATGGCAGACAGCAACCATTCATGACAGTGGTAAAGAGCAAGAGGGCAAAGGGAGTGGCAGCAGCTCAGGCAGCTAGCTAGTCTGTCTCCCCTCCTTACATTGTAATGCAAATTATCTGTCCCAGGACAAGTGCAGCATCACCCACAGTGATCAATCACAAACTCCAGAAACCAACCCATGACTGCACGAAGCTTTGGGGGTACAACTAGACAAAAAAACATAATATTTTCCCCCTGAACACCCAAAGACTCATGCACATTCCTTTATGCAAAAGACGTTTTAGTCCATCTCTAAGAACTGCCAATATCCTGCTTTAGCATTGCTGAAAAGTCCAAGTTCCAAGTCTCTTCCAAGATCTAAGGCAAATTCTTAGTTGTGCGCCCTTGTACAAATGAAAAGTTAAATACTTCCAACGTTCAATGGCATAAGTAAATATTTCCATTTCAAAAGTAGTATCCTGCAGGATACTAAGATTGGGACCAAAGCAAGTCCAAAATCCACAAGGGCAAACGTTAAGTCCCATAGTTCCATGTGGAAGATCCAAAGCAATCTGTGCCAAACTGTGAGTTCTATGTGGCTCCATCCCTATAATTCTGCTGCTGGTAGTTCTCATAGATTTTCTCTTAGGCCAACTTTGCTCCCTCTTTGCAATTTCTCTTAGATGATCCATGTTCCTGGCTTTTCCATACTTCTGGAGTTTCCACTGAATAGGCTTCTTACTCACATCTTTACACTCTGCCCTCTCAGGGACACACTGTCTGGTTTCCCAGGCCTTCTTCTGAAATCTAGGTGGAAATCTTTACCTCAGAACTCCTGGATTCTGTAAGAACCTAAAACCAGTGGTATGTGGATGATGTCAAGGTCTGTTGCCAGCTGGAGCAGTAGCCAGACTTCCTTCTCTCTTGGCTGTAGGGATTGAGTGCCTGGATTCCTAAGCACTCTGACCCTGATTCTAAGGAATAAATTCTGCATGCCAGTGCCATTCTGGAAGCTGGTGTGGTTACTGCCACCATTTGAAAACATGGGCTCTGTGTCTTTCGCCTCAAGGTAAAGTATCTCTCACCTAGAATTCAGAGGCTGCAAAGGATGGAGACCAGCTGCCTTCAGTGATGCCCTCATTGCATCCTTTCAATCCTGTTGTTCCTTCTTGGTAATGGAGAACCTCTCAGGTCTCTCTTTGCATTCCACAGCTTTATTGGAGCTTCCTGGCCAGACTCACAACAATTTAAATCACCCTGTTGGGCTCTTTGCTCTTGATTTTCAAGCCCCAACCATAGCCATGCCACTGCTTCAACATTTGGCTGTTTTAAAATTTTTTTTGAAAGATTAATCAGTCCACCATGCTTAATCTCAGTCTAATGCAAAGTCTCTGGACATGAGAAAAATGTATACAAACTTTCTTCCAAGCCAAAACACACATCATTTGGAATCCAACAACCAATGCAGTCCTTATTCCCAGAAGAAACCTCCCCATCCTGGCCATTAGAGGCAGAATTTCTATTAGCTTTCTGGTCTTCTGAGCTCTGACCAGAATCTCCCATACAAAACAGCTAAAGCTGTTTCAATGCTTTTCTTGTAGGCGCCATCTCCAAATCTTTCCCATCTCTTCTCATGAGTCATTTCTAAAAGCTTGTAATCCATATGGTTAGATAGTAACAGCAATGACCCCAATCTCGGTACCAAATTTTGTCTCAGATACCCTTCTCTTGTTACTAGGACAAAAATCTGACACTCAAAATTAGAGAAGGAAAGGTTTATTTAGCTCACAGTTACTGCAGGTTTCAGTCCATATTCAGCTGGCTCCAAAGCAGACTGGCACAGGGCAGAGGGCATCCACTAATGATGCCATCAAAAAAGCAGAGAGCAAAAGGACTAGCAGCAACAATGGCAACAGAGACCGTGTCTGTTTCCCTTAATTGCATTCAGGTTATCCACCCCAGGCTGGGTGTAGTATTCACACTCACAATCCCAGCAGCACTCACACCCCTAATTCCAGGGAATCATGAATTAATCACAAACTCTAGATGTTTTCCACATGACTTCATGAGTCTTTGGGGACCCAGGGGCTGAATGTAATGGTTTGTGTCTGGTTTTTCCCCTAAAACCTTTCCTTTCCTAATTTTGAGTGTCAGATATTTGTCCCAACAATGAGAGAAGAGTAACTGAGACAACTGTAAAACATCATGATCTTGGAGGAGGGCAGGAAGAAGTAAATATAGGAACAAACTAGGATGAAAACTTATTCAATTCTTCCGGTTTATTTTGAGCTGAAATGAATGTTTTAAAATCGCATTTAATGAAAGTGCTCTTTGTTCTTTTTAAATAAATATGTGCCATATTGAAGCTATCTAAGTTGTGCTGTGGAGGGACAAAAAGAATACATAAGTACCTGTAGTATGATTATAAAAATAGCAAAAAAGGTAGAAAAAATTGTTGACTAGTGAAATTTCCAAAATATTTATTTTAAATATTCATAATGATTACCTTTTATGAGGTGATAGTGTTATTTATGTTTGTCACCTTTATTTTGGCTATTGTAACTTTTAAAATTTCTGCAAATGCATCCTTTTAGTAGACAGAAATACTGAAAATTAACTATAAAGAAATCATCTAGATTCTCCATTTCACTTCTCACTTTCATTAAGTTTTGCACGTTTAGAATTAGTTCATCCTATGATGCATATTTATTGTGCTTCTATGATATGCCAATTACTATGCAAATGTTCAGTGATTGAAAATAATAGGCATGGTTTTAGTGTTCAGCCAACTTACCATCTGGAAATGAAATAGGACACAGAACTTTTCTCAAGTCTTTGTCCTCAACATTATCCTTCTTTTTTGCTCAATTTTCCTCTTTCTCTTCTATTTTTACTCCTCCATCTACTTTCTCATTCTTGTCCTCATTTTACTCCTTGTTTTTTTTTTCTTTTTGAGGTTCTTCTTCCCTCTACAGTTTGCACACAGAGAACCATGCAAGGATGGGGTGCAGCAAGTCTGGGAGGGAGAGAAGAGCCAGATCCCTCTCCCTCTCTCCTTTCTGTGGCCATAAAACATAGGGACAATGGGAAAGTTCTGATCAACTGAAGCAGATCCAACTTGTATTTTACACAGAGAACGTGATTGGAGGTTGCTGAAGTTTAGATCTGAGATATCACCCCAGCCTCCTATGTGGGTGAAAGGTGACTGGGTCATGGGGTGCTATACTCCTCACTGGGTGAGTCCATTGACAATGTCATGAGTAGTTGGGTATCTTGCTGGTGGGGTGACTTAGCAGGACCTCTCTCCCTTCCTAGTTCTTTTCTTCTCTATCTCCTTCAGGCCACAGTGAAGTAAGCAGCTTTTCCACCATGACATTTGAGTTTTTCCTCTCCTCTTTTAAGCTGTGGGTAGGGTATTGTGTGTCAGAGAGAAGAATGGGCCCAAGACAGAGGGGGATGCCTATGGAAGTATGGTGATAGAAAGACCACTCAGGCAGAGTGGATGGATGGAAGGCTAGGTAACAGTGGAGGAGAGCAGGGCATTAAATTTGTGAGAGAAAACAAATACTAGCTCTTCCTTTCAATAAACCTTAACCTTTTTCCTTGCCCCTTTTACTCTTTAATTTATTTTACAGAGAGTATAGAAATAATAGATAAGGCACTAGAGATGACAGAAATTAAAAAAAAAAAACAGGATGAAAGGTACTGAATTGTGATTGTTGTATTGCACGTTTCTGTCTTAATGCAGTTGCTCAGATGACAGATATGAGCAACAAATTTGATGATAACGATATGTGATATAACGACCATTGTTAATTTACTATTTTTGTTTTGAAAATAGTTTGAAATTTGTATGACATTCTGTACCATATTTACTGTTTAATGCTGCTTTACTTTTGTCTTTGTTATTGTTATTTGTTTTTGCATTTCTCTTTAAAAATAAATAAATGTATGATAATTATAGGAGATGAAAAATGTTATTTTATAGAACATAATGGTGTCATTAAGGTGATTACGGGGCCAAAGAGGAAAGTGATTGATGGTGTAGAGCGTGCCTAAGGAGAATCACCTGGAGGGAAAACATCCTCTCAGGCTTTCACAGAGAGCACATTGGCCAAGCAATGGCCGTGACTCATCCACATGGCTGACACTGACAAAGGTTCAACAATCTGAGGTACAGGATCTCAGGATAAATCCTGAGGGGATTTCACTGACCTTATCAGACCCAAAAGCTACAACTCTTGTTGCACAGGTCCTGCTTTATCTTCGTCTTAACCACCCAGCAGAAAAGTATAAAAACGAAGTATAAGAAGTAAAGCCATGCTGTTATGTTGAGCTGAGGGGACTCAGGTCAACAATTTCTGACACTGCCAGTTAAGAGGGAGATCCAATACTGTTATGGGCTACTGTACTGTTTTGGAATATTTTGCTGAATTAACACACCTATAATATTCAAATAACGGAACTAAACAAACAAAGGGATACAGACGAATGTACATTTTGTATCTGTGTATTCAAAATGGTTAGGATAGATATATAGTTACATTCTCTTAAAGAATAGAGGGATTTTCTCTAATGGTGTTTGTAAATAGGATATCAAGTCCGCATCTTGTATAGCAGTTAACCACTAGGAAGAATGTATGCAACGTGTTAATTATTGAAACTGTCCTACCAATTTGCTTTGAAACTGTCTCATTGCTATTTGTTTCTCAATAAAATTATGGGAAAAATGTTGTTTAAAAAAAAGAAAAAGAAAATGGTGCCATCATTTAACATTAAAACTTTCTTTTTATGTTTGTTCTTTTCAGAAGAAGCAATTTTTCTGCCTTTAAAATTTTTTTATAAAATTTATGAGAGGTTATATGATTGGAGCAGGGTGAGGTCGCTTGCTGCAATCCTCCTGGTCTTCAGACCAGCTCCTTCCTGCCATGACAAATTGGCCCCAAAGAAAAGACCTGGGATAAAGATTTGGCCTTCTTCTGGTCCTCACCCCTTATAACTGGATTGTATAAGTTCTTTCTTAACTTGATAAAGATAAGTTACTTCTTAAAACTTGTCATTGACAGAATGAGCTCAAGGTTACTGTTATGAAGTGAGGACATGGTCTGAGTTGTTATTTTTCTCCCCTTTAATAATTTAAATCTAATGATCAGCCATTTGGATGCTCATAGAATCATGCTATTTTCCCCTTGTAATAATATTTCTAAAAATTAAAGTATTATAAAATCTTATTAGACTACAAAAACCTTTACCATTTCCTATTGTTTAATATAAGCCTAAAGAATTGTAGCCCTTAAAGAGATATTTTAAAAAATTTTCATTTGCACATGAAAACATCAGAAATTACTAATGCTTATAATGATTTTGCATGGTATGCTCAAAGGAGAAAAATGTGCTAACCATGTGATTTCATATCACATGTATCTGCTTATGAGAAACTTAACTATAATGCTTTTTTTGAAGCCATATATTTAACAAAAATTCTTTTCATGTTGTTTTCACCCAATGCTTAATTTTGTTTTCTACAGTGGTTACATTTAGCCCTGCAAAGTGTCAACATAGTATAAAATCAGAGGTCAGCAGCTTATTCTGGTTTAGTTCTACAAAAATACTACAAAGTTTTTTTAAAGCAAGGAAGAATGCAGGAATGCATAGGTTTTTATATTATCAATGATGATTAAAACAAGTCTTTGTCTGGAAGTCTCATCTTTCCTTTTACTTCTTTAGTTTCTAGTTTAGATTTTTTCATTTGTTTCCTTTTCTCCCACAAACTTTGAACTCTTTAGCACTTGAAACTCTGTACAATCCTCTTGAAGCCAGCAGAGCAACAGAGACAAACTTTAGTGACCACTTGATTTTCTATCTGAAATGAGCTGAGCTTTGGAAAGGCTGAAAAGAAATATACCTTGGTCACTCTATTGGAGGACTCTGAAAGAACAAAATAGGATCGTGTGAGCCCATGGACAGAAGCACTTCATGGGCAGAACCATGCCCTGGAAGATAGCTGGCAAGGGAAGAGTAACAGTAAAAGAAAAAAACAAGAAAAAACTCTCTTCAGGGTAAATGAAAAGAAACAGTCTGTTCTCCAACACAAGAAAGGAAATCAGAAAAAGACCATCAGGGAAGGAAAACACATGTAGAGTTTCTTTAAAAGATTATAGCTGCAATGCTTAGAGATAAGAATCTAGCAAAGTAGGCTATGGGGTGAGGAGATCGTTGCAGGAGTAAAAAATTGCAAGAGCAAAGGGAAAGAGGGAGAAAGATTATTGATCTGCAAGTAAGATGGTTCCTGCCATTGAATAATGTAAAGGAGGAGGCAAGTGGCAAGGGAGGGGATGGAGCAGGAGCTGGTGCCAGGTCACATATGCAGAGCTGCTGCAGCTGTTGATAGTAAAGGACTCTTTCCCCTTTTCCACCTCTTCCTCCGTTTACCTCCTTCTGCTTTTCCTCCTTCATTTCTGGCTGTCACTGGACAAACACAAAGTGCTATATATTCAGGAGCTCATGCATATCTTGAAACACACAGACACACACAGACACACACAGACACACGCATGCACACACACACACACACACGCACACACACCTTGTCCTTTGAGCCTTATAACACTAGGACTGATCTATCCTTTTGCATGAAAACAATTCCAGTGATCACACAGATAGAGAACAGAGCACTGCATAGTATACATATTTCCAAATTAAATTTTGCACATGTCACATCACAGAGAACCACCAATTCATAGATCACACTATAGCTTTTACTGACATGAGGCATTTCTAATTTATTCTAGGTTCAATGGTAAATTATTGAAATGTTTTCAAGGACTAAGTAAAATTAGAGGATTTGCATTTTAAATCCCTAAAACCAGCAAGCAAAAAGATGTAGGGGCTGGACAAAGCTGGGAGTTGTGAGTGTAAGATACTATGGAAAGTGGGATAATATCCCCAGATAGTGACTATGGAAATTTAAACATGACTTGAGATGATTTGTTAATAGATTGAAAGTTAAAACTGAGGGTGAAGGCAGAATACAAGAGAAGTCACAGTTCTATCTAGAACACCTGGGTGCATGTCACATATTGAAATGGAAAGGACAGAGTGAGTGTTATAGGATAGGCAAGAAAATAATAGTATGAAGAATTTAGTTTTCACTATGGTAAATATATACTTGTTACAAGTGAGTCAAGAAACATTGAAAATCTCATTTGTTTAAAAGTTTATCCCTGTGCACTTGGGTTAAAACAAGATGCTTATATCTCAGGAATCTAAGCAAACTTTGCAAGAATGATTTTGATGGACCAATGAAATGGTGTGGTGGTCATACTCCTAGACAGCCATTAACCTCTGTGCAGTTTAGAGTTCCCTGCGCATGGACAGATTACTCACCTGTAAGTAGAAAGAGTTCCCAATATGTGTACCATATCTTAAAAATGAAACTCACTTCATTTTTGGCTTGAAAATGAATGGACTGTATTTGGGAGTGGCAGTGCACAAATAGATCTACAATTAGATCTAAGGGGTAGAAATGGAAAAATGTCTTGGAAAAAGCTTATCTTATGCAAAAGAGTACCAGACAGGAGAAAGAAACAAGTCAGCAACTTCCTTAAATTTCTAGAGAATAAACCTTTCGATTCATACTAATTAGCTTCCAAGGTCTTGCAAAATTTGATCCAAGTAACTGCCCTGTTGAACTTTGATAAACATAAACCAGCAATTTACTTTTCTGGTTAGCTGGTAAGGATGGAGGCAGTATCTGTAGAATTCCTAATTTACTAAGAGATTTCCTCTTGGTACACATGTCAGCATTAATTTCATACCTTAAACTCCCAATTTTGTTTTTGTTCATCTCATGTAGAAAATTATATTCGCTGTTACTAAAAGACACATGCCACTTACTGCATTTTGAGGGTTCTTAGTTTTGATAGGGTTTCTTCTTAAGTGTTTATCTATTTGCATTATGATACACAATGTTTGCCTCTAAAATTACTTTTTCTTGCAGACAGCAGGGTTTAGCATGTTTGCTCCAACCTTGAACTTCACTGGAAATGGGCACATAGCACAAATAATATGCATTATACTAAAGATTGCGGAAACAATTTCAAACTGTGCTCATCAATATGTTTAATGCTGGGAACTTCAAGGAAAGGGAATTACCTCCTTGGCTCTAGTTTCTATTTCCTTCAGAGGTTGTTAGTAATTAAAGCAAAAGTCAGCTGTGTTATTGGAAAATACCATTGAAAAGTGTGATTTACTGTTGGCTTGCCAATGTTCTCAGAATGATCAACAATAGAAGCATATCCTTAAGGAATACTTTCAGTCATGGTTGAAAAACTTAAATATGACAAATTCTTCACTTTGAAGACTCCAGGTTGACAGAGGCCAACTCTTTCAGCTTCTGAAATGGTGACAACAGCAAGCCTTAATTGTTGCTAAATATATCAGCCAAATTCCTTATTCCCCATTCCGTCGCATCTGCATGTCAGAGGGCATTGTCAGAGATATTACTGTAAGCAATATATTGGATTCCTTACTCTGATATACCTTGGGGAACACAATTATAATAGCAGGATAGTTATCAGGGTATTAACTAGTGCCTTTCTGAGACTCCTTGGTTTTATTGTTCATAGTTATTTATTTAAGATAATAGGTTTACTCTTATGAGGAGCAATTTTCTCCCAAATGCATAATGTGTGTGCTTTTTTATGCCTCTGAATTTTTATAACTAGATATAAATCTTTCTCTTGGGTAGACATTCGAATCTGCTGAGCTGGTATCTGTAACTGTCTTGAGTCTACACAGCTATTATCCTAAAGCACTGGCTGCAGCAAGTGGCAATAACTCAGTCAGTTGTGTGCTTTCTAAACCAATCCTCAAACCTACTCCATCAATTTTTGTGTGTGACTAGTGTTAGTTCCTGTGGCTTGCTAAAATCGCATATTTTTCTCTGCATCTAGCTCCCAAAGCACTTGGTTCTGTTTGTTAAGTCTGCAGAGAGATTTAAAGTATTGGTTATCAATAGGCCACAGTTGTTATTGCTAAGGAATGAGATTTTTTATTGTCAGGCTAGTTCTCCAGGTCTCAACTGGCAAAATTTGAAACAGCTATAGATTTCAGTGCTCCAGGGAAATTTTTCCTCTCTAATCAACATAACACTGTAACTGATACATCTAGAACTCTGCCTACCATGTACAATGTGAAATTGAGTTTTTCCTTTTAGTATAGGATCAGGAGCTCTTTTAGATTTTATTATTAACCTAGTGAGGAAATATCAGAAGGATCAGGATAAGCTCCTACCTTGGAAACTTTACGCCTGCATACATTTCACGTTTTTCAACAATAGTAGTCAAGTACATACATTGTGTCTTCTCTATATTTTAAATAAAATGCCATATATTTGAGATTTATTAGAGGAAATTGGTACATAAGCAAAAGATTAGAAATTTGTGTGCTAACTGTATAATAAAGGAGACATAGGATGTTTCGTTAATGTTTGCCATTAAGGCAGAAGTATGCACTTTATCCGGGCAGAGTGAAAGGATCAAGGAATTTTCCAAAATACAAACAAATATTAGATTTGGATCTTGCAGAATTTGTTCCTAAGGAGAAGCAATGAGAAAGACTCCTATGCTAAATGGAAAATAATTTGAAAATATGCACTTTTTCCCTTCATGTTAATATTTCTTTTGCTTTAAAGTGATTTAAACCTTTAAGGCTATATATTTCATTTATATACCTCCTGTCAGGACATAGGTTCAGTGGTAAGATCAAAGCATACTGTTTTGTGTTAAAACAAATGAAAAGAGGAAAGATAAGATAGAATTTTATTACTAGATCATAATGTACAATTAAGAAAAATTTTATGCAAGAAAAAAATCATATTTCTGAAGTAAGGATAAATTTTGGGGTGAAAGGTGGATCAGAATTTCTATAAATACATTGATCTTTAAAAATCAGAATAATCCTACCATTCCAGAAGAAATATTTTTTGCTCAAAACTTCCCCAGACCTTTTTATCTATGACAAGTAAATAAATAATAAATGTTCTTTCCCTGGGAAAAATACTTACATCATAATCTAAATAATACATTGGCATTATGTTTAAGACTTTGCTTTCGACCGCTATGAGATGAATTGATGTCAACATTTTTTGTGAATGAGATACCCGAAGTCACTGGTGTGTATTGAGCAATATGATTATAAAAATAATTTCATTTTTATATTTTTGTAACAGTAATAGAACTGTCACTATATTATTGTTATAATTGCAGTTGGTTTTGGAAAGCCAAAGTCTTGAAAGTAAATATAATGCCAGTAAATCCTTCCCCAAAGGCTGAAAACCAGGGTCATGTGCTTATTCTTAAGATTTATGTTTATGAAATGATTTGCAATTTGGCATCAAGGAAGTAGTTTCTACTGGGGACAGATTTTTGACGAGACTAATTACTCAACGATACTTGTCCTTTTCCTGTTCAGAAGTTTATATCTTCATTTCTGTCCATAAGCCCTTTCTTATTTTGACCAAATTGTTAAAACTGATTTTCTTTAACATTCTCCTATGACACAGATCAACAGGGGAATCAGTTCTATTAAAGAAGATCTTTAGGATGAAATCAACTGTGGAATGTTTTACAAATGTGGTTCAATAAACTCCATATAATTTCAAAAGAAAATGATGCATACAAGAGCATCTTGGGAATTAGCATAAAAACACTGCTTCACTTTGACTCAAGCAAGAAGGACCTTTGGGAGAATAACACCATTTTCAAATAGCCTGATGGAAAAAAAAAAAATCTCTTACTAGGGTTCTAAAGAACAAAATTTGCATATTAATAGAAGATTAAAGTGCCCATCAAGTATTCTGAAGCAGTTACTTTCTCTTGTCTATTTTGTTCTTCACATAAACATCTTTCATAATAAAAAGAAACTTGTGCCTTTGCTATTTCAATGAGTCTCCAAGGTTTCCTGTTACAATAGGACAGATTTTTGAAATGTCGAAAAACCCTTGAATAAAGCTCTTTGGATTTTTATTTATTAACACAATGAAAGGGTTACTTTTAAGAAAGAAAAAAAAGAGAACACTTTAGAAGAAGGGACATATCAGAAAAACGTGCTTTAAGGAAGATTGCCTCTACCAAAAAAGGAGAAAGAATTGACACAGTAAATAAGTAAATAAGTACATAAATAAAATGAAAACCTCTGGTGGCATATAATATATATTTCAAAAGTGAATTTTGGAAGTGATGATGTGAAAATAACAAGAAAGAAAAGATGAAAAGCAGACTTTCCTAGGTGGAAAATGGTCCTGCTGCACTCTAATAAAGCTGCATTGTGCTAAAAGACCCAGCGGTGGCTGTTTGTTTCCCCCATTAGTTTCTGATAATGTCGTGGTACAACATCTGTAAAGAAAAATGAGCATTGCTCATGAAAATTCACACAATTTAAAATCCACAGATATACTTACAATGGAAAATGCAGAGCAAAATGAATGGGAAAACGTGTAACAGGAGAAAACTGTGTGGCAAGCTTCTGCAAGAAAGATACAGAAATTATGTATTAACCAAGGCTACCAGCAGTCCTGAGAATACTACTCTGCCTATTTCCTCCACATTGCTTCCTTTCTCATGCCCGTTTCTGTTTCTTTCTGGCTTTATAGATCCCTTTCAATTCAAAGGTTCGAGAGCCTTTCTAAGCCTTTCTAGTGCTTTATATGGAGTTTGACAAGGAGAGTCATAGGCAGTCACATGGAACATGGCTTTTTTTTCTCATTGATTTTCATGTAAACAACTGCTATTTTTCAGACAAATTCCCTAGGCTAGATAAGTTATTTTTAAGGACTAATATCTGTCTGGCTCCTCAATTAAGAATGTGTGGGATAAAAGTGGGTCACACGTGGGATTGCTTTTCATACTCTGTTTCAGAGTTCTAAAAGCAAATGCTTTCTTTTGTGATCAGGTTTGCCTCCCTTTCTCCGAATGCATTATATGCATACTCAGCTTGGAAATGGCACTTTTTGCAACGAACTTTTGTGTGTTCATTCCTGCTTTCAGCTCCTGGGCCTCTCTAAACCTCACAACAAAGACAAACAGGCTTGGAAAAGTGTGGACCAGAACCAGAACAGGTTTGGAAACCCACCTCACGTGGAAGTGCTCTTCCCTCTTATTTTGAGGATGCTGGCAAAACTCCTTGTAAGCTTCACCAGGCTGTCTCAGTAACTTGCTGCCAGGTGTCAGGCCCCTAAACATCTTTGCTGCTGTTCTTCTGCTCTTGAGGATCTAGTTTAACCCTTGGGCTTTCCTATCACACCTTAATGTCTTAGTGCTTAATCTGATTTTTGTGATGCATTTTTCTTGCTTATACCTTTTTCTATATAAGGAGCTTCCAACTATGCTACCTGGAAAAAGAAAAGAAAAATGAACTTACTCAGGTGGAGAAAATCCCTCCACAGACATTTATTTCCTTGTCTTTCTTACCAAGCTTCCTATTAAGAGATTGATAGGTAGAGGCAGTGTCAATATTTTAAGAGAAATTGTTCTATAAGTGTGTTTCTGGCTGGTGGTCCCAAAGACTTTTAGGAATTGTTCTTCCTGAAATGGGCGGGAGATTGAAAGGGAACAAAGTGTCTCAAAAGGGACTCAACTCTTTCTTTGCTGCTCATGGGTAAATTTTATTTCAATACAATCATTAGCTTTACTTTGAAAATACATCCCATTACTTATGAATTAAAGTAACTGTGATAGAAAATATCAGGAAATAGTAACTATTTTTTTACGGTACTTTTATGAAAGTGACTACAAATCAGACATAATTGTTTTGACTAAGATCTTAAACGACTTCTTAAATACTAAATCCCCTGAATTCTATATGCATCTCATTTGGATTTGACTCCGTTGACTGTTGCTATAGACTTGGGGGTCCCATTCATTGTCTCTGCCTGACTTCATTTCTTTCTACTATTTTCTACCTTTGTAGTAGTTTCTGATTTATCTTTATTTTTACATTTACTATTGCTAAGTGGTCAGTGACTGCTGCTAATATTAGCTGGTGATCACTGAGCCCTTCCTGTCGTACTGAGATATTCTGCAATTTATAAGCCTTTGAGAGGTGGGCTAATTGGCCAAGGGCCACAGATGCTGTAAGTGATCAGCCTAAGCCTGAGCTCTCCAATGTTCACCTTGACCTGCTTGCAGCCCTCTGCATGTCCTCTTCAGGCTGTCTGGTCTCTCTTGGGTTTCTCCATGGATCTTTAGACGTTCTTATTTTCTCCTGCTCCATTATCCTAAGGCAATTTCATGCATTCAGTGATTTTCAACTGTCCCCCTTACATTGCTAGATCCCAAGTCTATAGTTCTATCATACATATCATGTGTTTTCTGCATCAGTTTTTCAGTCCATGAGCACCTCTATCAAGATATTCCGTAAAACTCCCAGAGAATGAAGAGGCTAAAATCTTGTGTTTAAAATATGTCATTATCCTGGATCCCACAATTTAAAACAAATAATTATACTGTTTAAGCCAAATCCCTCTAATTCTCATCTTCAATAGGACTATAAATTCTCCAGAATATTTTCTTATGTCTTATGTAACTTTCCTCCCCACATCTACTACTTTGTTTCTGGCTCTGTTTACTGCCAGGGTAGAGTTCATAAGAGATTTATTTTTGCAATATAAACTGGTTTTATTTTTAAAATACAAACTAGTGTATTTTAGAAAATGTAGAAAATATAAAAATCAAGGTGTAGAAATCTGAAATTGCCCTAATAACCTATGGAAAATATGCTTACTTGATATATTTCTTCCATTATATTCATTTGAACATATGCTCTGCATTGAATTTTATAATTTTCTGTTAATACATCATCGGCAGTTCTCCACAATATGCTTTTTTCCTACAATTTGGTGTATAATGTCTGTTTGGGATTACATTATTAGATTGTTACATAATTTGATTACTCTCATGTTGTCTGATAGATAAAATGCTTATGAATCTTTTCATAGTTAATCAGAATTCATAACTTATCCAAATTTTAGTTTCTATTCCCCAAAGTGCTAGCATATTCAGATGTTGTAAAGAAAAATAAAATATTTTGTAATGAAAACAATAGATATTTTAAATATATCAGAAAGAAGCATGTTGGTGGAAAAATACTTTTTATTGTCATACAACTCAAAAATAATTCGTCCTTCTTATAAATACTTTTATGAGTTTCTCTAAAGTCTTCTGTGTCATTCAAAATCTGCGCTATATAAATTGTATGATTTTCTCATGTTAATCTGATTTATGCTGTAAGGGTATTGATAATAGGAAATTTTCCTCTCCCACAATAGTTTGCAACAAAGTGCCTTACTTATAAAATGAGTTGAAATATAAGTGACTATGCAGAGAGTGTCTCACCACAAAAGAAACTGTAATAATGATATGTAATAATACATTGTAAAAACCAAATCTATTATCATACCTGTTTGGCCTCAAACTCTAATATTATTTTGATCACTGTTCTTTGTGTTTTGCATAAATATGGGAAACTTCTACCTGGACATGGTGGCGCATAACTGTAGTCCCAGCACTTTGGAGGCAGAAGACTTATGTGTTCTAGGCTAGCCTGGAATTCAAGTCCAGTCTGGACTACATAGTGAGACCCTGTATCACCACCCCTCCAAAGGAAAACATTTATATTTTCAAATAGTATCTGTACATGTTATTTATTTATTTATTTATTTTAATTTATGTATTTGGTACAGGCTTTCACTATGCAACTGAGACTCTTAGTGATCCTCCTGTTTTCAGCCTCCCCGGCAATGGGATTACAGGAGTTCGCCACCAGGCCTGGACTTGGTGGGAGCCCAGTATGCAGAAGTTGGAGGAGGGGATGGCCTGAGTTGCTGGTGATTGAACCCTGGTCCCTGTGCTTGCCTAAGTCCACTAAGCTTAGTCCACTGAGCTATCTCACCGGTCCTGTATTTACCTTAATAGTCTAAATTATTTACTATTACCATAATAGTCTAAATTATGCTGACAGATCTCCAGAGACTAAACAAATACACATCTGGGGGTATTGTCTACAAAGACAGATAAGATTTTTTCTTTCCTAATAATTTATGTCCTTATTTCTTTTTCAGTTAGTGTTTTTACTGTAAGTATGTGACAGATACATCTTTATTTTATTATAATTTCTTTTTCTCAAATTGATATATGAAATATATTTATTCATCATTTATTTAAAGCTCAACTATATCTGATTAACTTGCATTTTGCCTGGAAGTTCTAAATGGTTGTCCTCTGATGCACAGACGTAAAGTGTAACCTCACAGAAGAGTTTTATATCAAATCCTGACAGATTTATTGAATAAAAACTTCCTGATGCAGTCTTTATATTTACTTTCATTAAGGTTTCTGCATAACACAGATTATTTAACTGATATTTCAGGGTCACATTTGGCCTGTGCTGGGCTACTATCTTTTTTGTAGAATATATATATATACATTATATATATATATTTTTATATATATATATATATATATATATATATATATATATATATATATATATATATATATATATATCTCCTGGTCAGGTGCCTGGTCCCTTTGTACCCACACTGGTTGGCAAGGTGGCATGCTGTGCACGTGGGACTCACCCCACCTCCTTGTTGACTGTGCCCTCATGTCTCCTGTCCCTAGATGGGTGTGGGGAACAAGCTCTCAGTACTCACCAGAATCCTTGGAGGAGACCCTACCTAGGTCTACTATATTTTTTCCTCATGTCTATATGGGAACACTTGCTTTCATTTCTTTCAAAAATCATTTTCATTTTTTTTTGGGGGGTGGCATGATTACCTCTTGAGTCCAGGTCTTGACACTGACCCACTTCCCTCGTTTTCATTTGGAAACAGGGTTTTCCTAAGACACTAAATTTCCCTGGCTACATTTGAACTTGTGGTACTTTGGCCTTAGCTTCTGGGGTGCTGGGATCAGCAGAGTACATCACCACACACTGCTCCAAAGTTCATTTGCTATCAAATATTTGTATGCAGAAATGAGAAGGAAATCACCGCCAGTATCCATCTAGCATAGGCTCTGGTCTTTCATTTTTCTAAGCCTTAGTTTTGTTTTTTATTATTTTTTCCATAATTTTATCGAGAGACATATAGCAATGAGACAGTTTCAAATCAAATTGGTAGGACAGTTTCAATAATTAACACATTACATACTTTCTTCCTAGTGGTTATTTGCTGTACAAGATGCAGACATGATATCCTATTTACAAACACTATTACAACAAATCCCTCTATTCATTAAGAGAATGTAACCATATATTGTCCCAAACCAGTGGGTCAGTCAAAGGTCACCTGGGAGAGGAGCGGGAAATTGAGGAGGGGACAAAGGACAGGAGATGTGAGAAATGGAGACAAGACAGGATTCTGATCAAGTCTCGTTTATTCAGGGGAGGTGCTGGGTATATATATATAGTGGAGGCATAGGGAAATGACCTCGGCTGGTAAAAGGTGCGAGTAACTAGGCAACTGGGCTATGACAGGAAGTTCCACCTCCGGGGCATAGCAGGAGACTAATGGGAAATAGGAGGGGTAAGAAGAATTAGGAGCTTAGCTCAGCAGAGGTAGGGGGAAAGGAACCCGGAAACCCACTTGCAATAAGGATTGGGGGCCTGGAAATCTTCAGTCTCCCACAATATATCTATCCTAACCATTTTGAATACACAGATACAAAATGGACATTCATCTGTATCC
Organism: Octodon degus; assembly: GCF_000260255.1. Classification (NCBI taxonomy): domain Eukaryota; kingdom Metazoa; phylum Chordata; class Mammalia; order Rodentia; family Octodontidae; genus Octodon; species Octodon degus. Next base: position 17,696,438 of record NW_004524585.1, read on the forward strand.
CCTTTTTTGTTTAGTTCCATTATTTGAATATTATAGGTCTGTTAACTCAGCAAAGATATTCCAAAAGAGTCCAGTAGTCCATAATAGCATTGGGTCTTCCCCTTGACTGGCAGTTTCAGAAATTGTTGACCTGAGTCCCCTACAGCTCAACATAACACCATGGCTTTACTTCTTATACTTCATTTTTATACTTTTCTGCTGAATAGTTAAGACGAAGATAAAGCAAGACCTATGCAACAAAAGTTGTAGCTTTTGGATCTGATAAGGTCAGTGAAATCCCCTCAGGATTTATCCTGAGATCCTATACCTCAGACTGTAGAACCTTTGTCAGTGTCAGCCATGTGGATGAGTCACGGCCATTGCTTGGCCAATGTGCTCTCTGTGAAAGCCTGAGAGAATGTTTTTTCTCCATGTGGCTCTCCTTGGGCACACTCTACATCATCGATTACTTTCCTCTTTGGCCCCATAATCTCCTTGATCAGAAAATTTGGGACACTACTGAGTTATGTGACATTACAGTACAAGTTCTCATATGTCCTGAGTCTTAAGTGACCTTGGAAGGCTAGGGCCAAAATGTTGGCTTTCCTTGCAGTCCTCCTTTTTCTCTAATTTTGGTCTGCAAACTTGGGTTGTTAACCTTCCAGAAGACAAGCTTATTGTTATTACCATAAAACTTAGGCTGTTAAGCTTAACCTCACTATCTGTCTGAATATCAACCATTTTAGGCATAACATGGAACAGGTATTTTTCAAGTATTGATATGTTGAACTTTAAGTCCCTATAGAATATGATGAAAAAACATTTAAAAAATTAAAATATAGTTTAAAAATAGGCATAAAAAGTTATATACTTCTTATGTTTACACATAAGTCCAAAAATCTAACCATATACAACCTTGTAGCAGGACAGTCCCGCAACATTCTTTTTCCTGTCTCCTGTCTTCATTCACCACCCGCTTCTTTTTGGACAGTCGTCTGTCCGAGAGACAGCATGGCAGCAACTGGCACGTCATGACAAGCAGCACATATTCAGAAGACCAGAATGACAGGCACTCCAAGCGTGAACCTACTATCACAAATTGCCATCTTCAGTGCAGTTGATTAGTTCATAGGGGTTTGTATATATAGTTAGTCAGGGTGAGAATCATTCCAGTTAACTGCTTGATTCAAAAATCTTCTGAAGATTCTAGGATCAAGTTTTGTTTTATTATGGGGAAATAAAAATAATAATTTCTTTATAAAATTGTGAAAAATCAGAGGTTGTACCTGAAAAACTGCATATGACAAAAAAATAATACAATTGATAATGAATCAGGTTTTACTTAAAATTTAATTTTTCTTCTATCTCAGTGAAATTTGTTCTTTAAAATACTGAACCATTTGCTTGTGCTATGTTATGTATCTTCATTCTTGTCTCACCTCATTTAACCTTTTTTTCAAAAAAAATTTCCTGCCCTGCAGCCAATAGTTTTTATATATTTTATAGTTCATTTTTACTTTAGAAAGCAAATATCTTCTTTCAGTTAAAAGAGAATGCAAATGGATGCTGTCAGAAATTTTTTCTTTGGTGTTTCTCCCAAAACAGAGTTGCTCTGTTTATTTCATTTCATGCAGTTTATATTATTTTGTTCAACTTTGTAATAAAAATATTCATTCATTGTTGGTGGACTCCACTTTAGTTTACTTGTTCTTGGTTTGGGAACTGTGTTTTGCCTAGAAAATGGTTCCATGGAGGATGTCTACATCCTTCTGGGATCTTGAGCTCCAGGATAGTGCTAGAAGGATGGTATCATGTATTCAAAGAGCCGAAAGTCAGTTAGGAGATCCTGTGTTAGCTGAAGAACGTGTAGGTCCCCCGAAACAAGGCTATTTCTGTTCATGGTTTTTGTTTCCAATCACTGAAGCCCAAAGGCAAGATTTTCATAGTCCTTTGTGGGTTTTCCTTGCTTTCACTTGACCTTCCTTCTATGGCTCTATTTTTACAAATGCTACATAAAGTCCTACTGCTTTTTTTTATTTTGGCAGAACCGGGGATTGAACTCAGGCCCTTGCACTTGCCAGGGAAGTGCTTATTCCACTGAGCCGTCCCCCAGCCCCTGCTTTGTTTTCTTAGAAATAGTATATTTGCTACTCTGTCTAGAATTTGCATCACATTGCCCCATTGTTTTCCCCTATAAATGAGGAATTACTTTGGATTTGAAGCCAATAACTACACCACCACATTGTGTACCCGTGAAGTACAGACCACACAGCTAGGTATTAGGGTGAAGAAAATACATTATTTCCTATTTTATATAATATTTAATTGTGTTAGAATGTTAACACTTGCATTTACATGAAGTACTAATGCAAACTATAGAATATATAGTGTCCATAACCTAAATCTCATCCTATTTGCTCTGATCTTTTAATTTATTGGTCATGTAAAACTAAAAGTATTGACCAAACAGAAAAGACTGACTATGATAAGCATGATACGATAATTTCTTGTTCTCTTAAATTAATTATCACAGAGGCATCTTTCACCTTTACTTTTTTAAGTAATAGTTTAGACAAAAAATACACTGCTTTTCTTTTGAAATATCATTATATATTCACTTATTTTTACATATAATTTATTTATATTACTTATTTTTACATAATTTATAATTTATTTCTCTGTTCCTATCACTTTGAATAGATATATGTGTATTCCATGAATGGGACATAGTTCTATTAAGAATGTTAAAATTAAATTTAAATCAATTTAGTCTAAATTATGCCAATCTTATTTTACTCTTTTAGTGCTTGACAAATTGTTAATTTTAGAGGTATGGATTCAGAGATAGAGAAAAGTTCCACTTCCACATTTCACTTATAGTTTCTTGAATGAAATTAATTTTCAAAATGTCTTAGTGTCAATATAATAAATAAAATTTATAGACTTTATAATATACAGAATATAAAAAAGTGAATATTTATCCACAATTCATCCAACCAGACTTTATATTTTTGTATGCCCATTTCACTGATTTCCTATGGACAAGTCCAAAATTTATACCTTGTCTGAATTTACAATGTTATATTTTTATGTAACAAAACTCCTATGCTAGTCACTACCACAAACATTTTCCATGTCATTATTCTTTTTTGACATCAGTTTAAAGGGAGGTATAGTGTTTCATTAAACCGGTTCCACACTGAGGCATATTTTAGACTCTTTCCATATTTTTCCATATTAAACAATACATTCATAGACATGGTGTAACATTCAACACAGCTGCACTTGTTTCCTCAGGGCAACTTTCTCAAAATGGAATCGCTGGATCAAAAGACACATTGCACAAGACTTTGGCTATGCGCTGCCTCACTTCTCTGCTGCAAGAGAACATCAGCCCTCACTCTTACTGCCAGCTTACTGCTAATTTTTAATGCACAATACAGGATACACTTGTAGTTCAGCTGATGGTAAGCTTTTATGTAATAAAGTGGAAAGGACTCTGAGTTGCAAGTGAATATATTCATCCTTTCCCAAGACAGATTTTCTCTAGTTCTCCTAAGGTTTGGTGATTTGCTCTTTCTGTTTCATTTTTCATACAATGTTCATCTTACAGCATTTGTAAGTGGGAGATATACAAAAGATTTATAATATTAATTTGCAATAATTTTGATTTATACTATACATTATATATTACTTCATTTTGTAGTGATACCTATATATATCTTTGTAGAAGTCAGATTCATGATAATTAAACCTTGTTGAGTTTTTTTTTTTCTGTGTGTGCAAAGTCTATAAGGTCTCACTACACAGATCAGACTTGTAATCCACCTATTTTCAGCCTTCCAAGTGCTAGGATTACATGCTTGTGCCACCATGCCCAGTCTCAGTCACCAACATAGCACACCCCAGGGGCAGGGCTGGCATGGCACACCATGGATCAAACCCTGGTCCCTGTGCATGCCTAAGCAGGTGCTTTGAGTCTTCTGAGCTATCTGGTTGGCCTGATAGCTAAATCTTGGGTGTGGCCTATATGTCCATCAACAGATGAACAGATAAATATGTATTTTTATATGAAGTGGAGCACTAATGTGCCATAAAGAAGGATAGACTTGAGGTTTTGTAGAATAGATGCACCTTGAGGCCATAATGGTAAGGGAAATAAATCAGTCACACAATCTGAAACATCATATGGTTTCTCTTGGATAAGAAAACCGAAATATAAATAAAAAGCAAAATAAAAGAGAGATACCAGGAAATATGTTGGCCTCTCTTTTTTTAAGATATAGTGGATTGAACTCAGGACCTTGCACATGCTAGGTAGGCGCTTATGCTGCTGAACTATCTTCCAACCCAATACTAGGAAATAGAATGACTAATTTTTTTTTTCCAAAAGGAAAGGCGATCACAAGCAGATGGGAGAAGAAGACGATGATAAAGAATTAAGGTATGTCATGTGTGTGCACCAACTCCTCATGACAAATGTGATCATTGTGTTCTGCATACTTGTGCTAGTTTAAAAAAAATGAAAAGAGAAGAGAAAACAACAGAAAGAAAGAAAGATAGAAAAGATAGAGGACAAACAGGTGTGCTGTAGGATTTACTTCCAATTCAAGAGCTGAATTGATTTGAATGGGCTTGCTGGAAACAGACAACAAGCAAAACTTTGAAAATGGGAAGTGGGCAGGACATATACAGGGTATGATCAAGAAAGAGGAGAAGGAATTGACAATCATAGACTTCTTATTATTTGTCAGTGTCTGTGGAAAGTAATTTACTCCAAACAACTCTATCATGTTATGATTCCCACTTACCTGCAATTCAGGAGTCACTTGCTTCACATCCAAGCATTGCCAAGTAGCCTTATGACTTGCAAAATGTTATCTCCTCAATTGAGTGGCTTGCCTTAGCTTCTGCTCAGTTGGCCTGTGATTGGGCTTTGGTGCTGGTACAGAATTTCTTCTTTACAGCTGTCTTGGGTTGAACTTTCTGCTTTGTGGCAAAGGTTAGTAATACTAATTTGGCGATGTCTAAAGCAGAGGGCACATTAAGTGAAGCACACACTTTCATAGGAGGGCTGGTCCATCCATTGTGTGAATATCAGACATTATTTATGGCCTAAAGGACTTTTGGGGATTCCAGAGCAGTAACATTTCATCTGTCACAATATCATTTTCATCCAGACTCTGCCATCTATGCATTTGAGTGTGGCCAAGTGTCAGAAATCAAAAATTGATAATACAATGGTGTGGTGGCTCAGGTCTCTGTATACCTAGATGATACTGATCAAGTCTTTTATTTGAGTCATGCTTATAATTTCCACAAACGTTGGAAGTTGTCACTTAATAGGACCAGTGGCAAGCAAATGTTGACTGATCTAAGCATGTGATACAATTATATCCCTCATCATATGAACAAAATGAGGTGGAGAAAGAAGGGTTGCATCGATTTGGGACTGCAGAACAAGTTTAGAATAGTTATCTTTATAGTGGTGAATGACAGGATTTTCCTAAAATGTTAAACACAAGGGAGATGTCCCAGCCATTAATCATAATCCAAGTCCATGTGGGTAAAAGCAAGCTAGTTCTACACCCTTCCAGAATCACAAAACTTTTGACTAAGATAAGTCAGAACTCAGATCCAGCTATGTTTATGGCAACAGCATCAACTTGCCACCCAATATTGGTTCTGTGAGTAGACCAGTGATGTGTTACTGGAAAGATGTGTTTGAGAATAAAGGGGAAATGTTTGGAATTTGAACTAGTGTCAAATTATGGAGATTTGAAAATGTTAAACTGGAAGTGTCTAGACCTGTCTCTTGTCGAGATGCCTCTGCCTTCACTCTATACTGTTTTTCAACTTGCGTGACAATAAGAATAACACAGGGCACTTGCTAAACAGATTCCTGGCTCTGAGAAAGATGATAAGCACCTGACTCATTTTTCCAGTTAGAGAAGGGATATTGCCTGGCCACCCCCGTTGCTCATCTTTCAACGCCCTCACCCCTGGACTGAGGTAATTTCCTTCAGTGTCCTCCCTGGCTATCTAGCAGTGTCCTCCTGGACTATCAAACCACCATTCTCTATTTCAAAGTGAGAACAGCCCATCAGTATGGTGTCCCTCCTTAAGTCTTTTTGGATGAGATTGTTCTTTTTATGAAGAAGGGAGGGAGCCCCTTGAGTGGCTCAGATTAGGAAGCAGGGGAACTAGACCCCTTATTTGCATATCCAGCAATCAATCACAGTATGCTTTCAGCTTTGCCCCACACTGACAGAGGCTTGCATTTCCCAGGAACTTCTTGGGTTTCAGTCTAGAAAGGCTCCTTCCTGGGTACCAAGGATATCCTGTGCTGTAGCACAGGGCCTGTTAAATGAAAGACTCCCTTTGGTGTTCCAGTAAACCTGCCCCTGACTCATTTCTCATGTAGGGTGGCTCCAAAAGTCCTGGAAATGAA
>NW_004524585.1:17703052-17704130 GCF_000260255.1 Octodon degus
AAATAAATAAATAAATAAAATTAATAAAAAAAATTAAAAAAAAATAAATAAACTGAGCAGTGCAGACAGCAATAAACCCTCAGAGTTGTTATCATCAAAAAACTCCAGAGACCAGCAGGAAACAAAGACCAGGACTTCGTAGAGTTGACCTCTGGTGTCCAACAGAAGCTGGTACTGGAAGATGGCATCTGCCCTCCGCAGAGTCCAACACACATGGTCTTGTGTCTGGCAAAAGCTGGCATCAGACAGTGAAGGTGGGCAGTGGCAATAACAAACAGCTGGCTGTGTTAACGGTGTCATGAAGCTCTGTCTGTGTCACCTGGTAACATCAGAAACTGCAGGCAGAGCAGCGTTTTGCTGATTCTTGATTTCCATCTGAAGTGAGTAAAAGAACCTCAAGCTGAATGGCCACAGATCCTTTGTAAAACACCCAACAGAGGGTTGGCCAGATAGCTCAGTGGAGTAAGGCAGACACAGGGACCGGAGTTTGATCCCTGGCATGCCATGTTGGCACCCCCCCAGAAGGCAACTGAGACTGGGTGTGGTGGCACATGGCTATAATTCCAGTACCTGGAAGGCTGAAAACAGGAAGATCACTATGAGTCTGATCTGTGTTGTGAGACCCTGTAGACCCTGTACAAAAATCAAATCAAAACAAAACAAAACAAAATAGAGCAAAACACCTAAGACACCCAATAGAGGGAGCCAGAGGTAGGACTCCATCATGTTGTCTTTCAAGATTCTTTGGAAAATATGTTTGAGTAACTGGCCGAGGATCATTCCTGCTAGTAGGAATGCATACTCTTCTTTATTCTGAATGGAAATATTTTTGAGCAGTTCCTGTGAGAAACATGCTGGGGGAGGCACAAAGAAGAATAAAATTGGACCCTGCTTTAACAGTTTTCCTTTGGTAATTGGAAGATAACCACTAACATCTCTCAGAATCACATATTTTTAGGCAGGCATCTTTTGAAGAGAAGATCTCATTAGGGTTTGATTCCCTGGTTTAATAAATGAAATACATTCAGAAATACTGATCTCTGCTCACCTGATTTTATTTATTTATTTATTTATTTAT
>NW_004524585.1:17705395-17714235 GCF_000260255.1 Octodon degus
AAAGAAAGAAAGAAAGAAAAAAGAAAGAAAACGAAACAACAAAACAAAATAATGATGGACCTAAATGCATCTTTGATGAGTTTCCATGCAGATTATTCTTTGGGCCACTTCTACCAAATCTAAAAAAAGTTATTAAATATAATGCAAATCTTTGCTAAGATTATATCCACACACAAAATATTAAATGAATATGGTGTAAGTATTCTAGGCTCCAAGCACCCTTGCTTGAGACATTTAGACATTTGAAGAAATAAGCATAGATTCTAAGTAATGAGAAGAGACTTAATTCCTCTAATTTTGACTACTTCATTTTTACATTGTAATCTGAGAATCTACCTTTACTTGTGTATCTGGCTGTTTAAGGTAAAATTAAGAAAAGAAATACCTTTTAAATTTGATTGATCCATGACATTTTCTTACGTTTTGCTTCATTTGTCTTGAGGTCTTTGCCTCATTATGGCATATGACATCAACGGCTTCCCTAGGACATCTGCAGCCTGAACCGGAAATCTGTTTTTCTGCCTTGAGAAACTGTGAAGCTTATTGTGAGCTTGACGGAATACAGTGTGCCATGCGATTCGGTGCCCGGGGTGTTAGGTACCCTACCTTCGAGACTTGTTATGTTCTCAGCATTCACCTTCACTCTCCTGATTTGAGCACCTTCCCGTGTATTCTGCACTATTGGCTTTTCTGTTCAATTTAGTTCAGTCTAATGTTCTTCTGATTTTTTCCTCCAAAAGGACAAGAACTAATGCTCTAATTTAGAGGACTCAAGTACCATTTTTGCCCATTCTTCATCAGAGATTGCACTATTCAAGTACTTTGCTTTTTTTAGATGAATGCCCTAATTTGTTCCTGTTATACAGATGGAAAAAATCTTAGTTCTGTATTAAAAGGTCTCATCATGAGCTTCAGACACCTTGGAATGTGGAATACAAAGAAAGCAGCATTGAATGAAAGAAAAGGGTCTCTGATTTGGGAATGAAAGTTCAAAAAATACAAAGTGAAATTAGCTTTTTTAAAACAGACTTCAGAGAAGACCTCCAAAAGTAAGCTAAGTCATGTCTGTGTGTCCAAAGACAGATGAACCTGTAATGACAATTGATTAAATTGGTGTAAATAATTATATGATGGAGTATTTGGGGAACAAAATATGACAATAAATAGATATAGTCAATATTTCAGTTAATCTTTGTAAAGGTATGGCCACAGAAATTTAGAATTTCACAAGTTACATTTAAAAATATTAAATTATGTTTGTCAAAACTTATTAGGATGATATACATTTTTATCTAGTGCTAGAATGCAATGTGAAGATTGGACCATAATGACTAAAACTAAATCCATATGTTTCATCTGATAATTTGGAATAGTTTTTTTTGTTTTTCTTGTTAAATATGGATAGAAAGTAAGAATAATTAGAACTTTTCTCAGTCTTAGAATCAGAGCATAGAGCAGTCCGGGGAGATGGCTCAGTGGAATAAGCACTTCTCTGGCAAGTGCAAGGGCCTGAGTTCAATCCCCAGTTCCGCCTAAAAAAAAAAAAAAAAAGAATCAGAGCATAGAGTGATAGTGGAAGATAAGTAATAATAATACCAACAAAGGAAACAAGTAGAATAAAAATATATGGTTCTTTTTTCTTTAATATAAATTTATAAAATGTGAGCAATAAAAATTAGATTTCTAGTCTTCATTAGTATTATTTCCCATTTTAAATTGGCACATATTTACCACAACAAAATCCACAGATTTAAATGTGCAATATATTAACTTTGGACAAATACAAATATTTATGTAAGTCACATCTTTCATAAGGTTTGGATCATTTTTATTAGAGAAGAAAATTATGGCTTATTGAACTGTTTGAATTTGTGAGTTTAGGTTTTCTGAATTTGAATATTTTCAACCATTATTTATTGATCTATTTTTATTCGTTGATTGTTTTATCCTTTCCGGCATTTTAGTTAGATGTGTATTGGGTTGCCTCATGTCACTCATGTCCGTGTAACTATAGGTGTGTCTGTAAATACTTATATAGAGAAATTTTAATATATTTCGTGTCTATATAAAGAGGTAGCACAGCATTATAGGATTTTGCTTTTACCGTGTTTAAATATGATTGATTATCAAATCAATACTTTTGCTTATGCTCAAACCTTGGAATAACTTGAAATTATCTTCCATGTTTGAGGTTATTTTCCTCTAAAGCATATCAGAAATGTGTCCCCTTCAGATGACTATGATGTTCACCATTCAGTTAGAACTGGACTATTATCACCCACGTGAGTCTGTGTCTCTGGTTTTTCTTATTTTTCTTACATGATTCCTCTTTCCTTAGCTAGCATACTGGTTCAACTATCAATATTTCCCTAACTCTGCATAACTTTTTTATAATTTGCGGCAGATCTGTAGACCACTTACTTCATAATATTGAGATGCAAGTACCAAACTGGAGTAGTGTTCCCTAGTTACTATCCCAAATGGTGTTAGTTTAATCACTATATATGTTGCTAAGTTCCAGCACAGATACATATTTAGGTATGTGAATATTTCTTTCTTTTCATTAGTGACAGTTTTTAAAAATAGCTCTGTTGCTACTACCTCTAGGCTGTCATTATTCTCCAAACTCTCATTTTTTGCACTTCTCTAGGCTCAATATATAGTGTTTTCTTTTTCCTTCTTGTCAGAGTGATTATTTTTTCAGTTTTCACTATTACTTATGTATATATCTTTACATGTTTTGAATTTTGATGGCATATTTATGTCTTTATCAGATTAAAACTAGCTGTTCTGACTTTCTGTCAGAATACCTTCCTATTTGTAGCTGTAGCACAATTTTTTTAAACTATGCAGCTTTAGAAACTTAATTTATGAATCCATCTCTTTATTTTGGTTTTTACAGCTTTCTGTGTTATTCTTAGTAATGCATATTTTTATTTTCTTTTGTGTTCCTCATGAGTGGATTTTTATAATTTTCAATTCAGAAACAAAGTGCAATTTTCACATCCTGAATTATAGTCCCAAATCATTTTCTCATTTTAAGTTTTAGTTTTTCAGTGCATAAATTTTTGAATCCTATTGGACTTTTCTACTAAGAATCTTCTTATGGTCCCTTACAGCTAAGTAATTATCATCCATTCAATTGAACTCCACCTGCTGTGAATTCATAAATTATATTGGATCTCTGATCACCATTCATTACCATATTTTACCTACTTTTCTTGGTTTTCAAATCATATAACATTATTTAATGTTCAAGTGTCATTACTATTTATATATACAAGTGGCACCTCAGTAATATGCTCAAAGATGAAGATTTTATTTTGTTTCTTTTGAGCAAAGATGACAACACAGAAATTAACACTGAGTATTTTCCCAAGAAATGTTTATTGATCTAATTAACAAGAGAATAACCTCATAATTGACCATTATTTTTTCTGTGTAGGTATTTAACTTTAACTTTTTCACATACTTATTTTAATGTGGTAAATAAAATGATCAGAATTTATTGTTTATAATATAATGACTTGAAATATATATAGAGTGGGATGATTAATTCTAGTTAATTAAAGCATGTATTAACTCATGTTATTGTTTGTGTGATGGGATCGTCTAATACCTATTCTTCCAGCATTTTTTTAAGAATATACTATATTGTCCCTAGGTCTCTGTTTTGTGCAACATATCTTCTGAACTCATTCTTCCCAATGGGCCATAATTTTGTATTCTTTCACCAACATCTGCCCAACCCTTGCATCCTTAATAGCTCTAGCTCTGGTAGCCCCAGTTCTATTATTCAATCAAATAAAGAAAGGAAATCCAGTCACTTCAGAAAACAGAGCAAGGCACAGGATACCACAGGATCTTGCTCATGTGTGGATTTTAAAATACTTAGCTCATAAAAGTACTGTGTGTGAAGAATTATTGGGGAACAATGATGACTGGGTTTATAAATGACTCACTATGCACCTTGAGCTAAAGTTTCTTCTTTCTATTCCAAGTTAACTGTTACTGGAGAACCTTGAGATAAATCAATGCTTAGGAAACTCAAAAAAATACCATCAACCTTAATGTACCTGCACAAATGTGACCGATTCTTTGAATTAAGTAGGAATCAAATGTCAGATATAGAATTTCAGCGGAAAAGCCACATAACAGAAATCCTACTTGTTCTTGACTTTTCTGTCTTGACATGTAAGCTAATAAATATTTTCATAGTAATAAAGCAGGTCTGGTAATTCAATGCACCTATCCCCTCTATTCCTTGTCAATTAAAAAAATGATCCAGTATGTAAAAATACTTTTATTCTTCTTCCCCCAAGAATAGTTCTTGGGTGGATAGTAATTGATTCTTTCCAGGTCACTTTCACCAAGAAAATCTTTGTGTGGTTAGATGTGGTCAAGGATCAGAGTTCACTTTTAACATCTGGCGAAGCCTTACTGAGACTGTTCTCCAAGGCAAAGTCAAAGGCAGCATTTTCACGAGGATCTGTGCAAGATGGTTTTGCTCAGTGCAGAAAGGGACCATCACGGGTATGTAAAGAGTTTCTTTCTTTTCTAGGGTGAATTTTTCACTCTTACATCAGCACAACTTGTTCAGTATACTGAGTGGATGTGTTGTGAGGTCAAAATAATCTGCTATGCTGCCCTTCAAAATAGGTTAAACACATGTGAAAACATTTTAAAAGTTATCATTTGGATTACTGGTCAAATTCAATAAATGATAATAATATATTTATATTTACTAAAGATGAGCAATGATTATCCAAGATTCAAGATAACTTCTTTGGGCTGGGGAGAAAACTAAGTTGAGTAAGTTCTTGCCTGGCAGCGCAAGGTCTTGAACTTGATTCCCGGTACAAAAAAAAAAAAAAAAAAAAAAAAACAAACAAAACAAAAAAAACTTCTTTGTGTTTTAGAACAAATTTGAAGACAAAATGTTTATAAATTATAAAATGAAGCAAAATATTATTTTCTTTGCCACTAAGAATGATATGTAGTCGGTTTCCATAGTGAAAGAAATTAGTTCAGCAAAGTCAAAATTAGGATAGCTATTTCCTGCAAAGTTTAAATAATGTCATCATTAAATTCTTCTTGCCTACAGGAAATAAAATTCTTACAATAACTTTCTATAGCTTCCCCATATAATCTTGAAAAATGATCAGTTAATGAAAAAGAACTTAAATTGAAACACTGATAATTAATGCAAAGTTGAAAACCTTCTGACACTATGTGTGTTTGACACCACTGTTAGTCACATGTTTTATTTTAGATTTTAAGTGTATCAAAGAATTAGTTCCTTCATTATATAGAGTTTTATGATCAGAAACAGTCTTAAAAATTGCATGGGTATGATTCGTTATCCAAAACTATCATTTAAAAAGGGATTTTATAAATAAAAATGCTAGTCATATAACAGTATTGTGTGAGCTTTTACAATAAATATGAAACAAATTAATGGTGATTTTTACTTTCAAGATTATTATTTATTTTTACCAAGTTTTGTGTTTCACGTGACTAAACAGCTTGCCTAGATAAACCTTTGTGTTAGGTGTATTGGTTCCTCCAACTTAAAAAAAAAAAATAATTAATTAATTTATTTGATACAGGGTCTTGCCACACAGTTTAGACTCCTGGCTCAGCCTCCCCAGCACTGGGATTATAGGCATGCACCACCACACCCTGTGTCATGCCAGCATGGCACGCCTGGGATTCCTGGGTTGGCACAGCATGTTGCACCAGGGATCAAACTCGAGACCTTGTGCTTGCCATGCAGGTGCTTAGAATGCAGAGCAATCTCCCCAGCTCAACTTTTGAGTCTGATGTAATAACGGAACTTCATTAGCTTTGTCCATTCAACTTCCCATCTAATAAAATACAGGCTTATAATGATATACACTTGCTGGTATACAGTCATTAAAATAGATTTTAGGGTCTATAACTTTCTTATTAGCTGCTCTATGTCACAGCGCCTGATAAAGTATGTATTTAATAAGCACTTATAGTATGCGTATGTGAACTATCTGCCTCTTCATGTAATATTCAGATTTCAATAATTATTGAAACTTATGCCCCTCGGGATTTACCCAGAAATCCTGTACAGCAGTTTGTAGATCTTTTGTCAGTGTCAGCCATGTGGGTGAGTCATGGCCATTGACCAATTTTCTCTCAAAAATGTTACATGTTTTGTTTTAGAGGTCTTGCTTTATCTTGGTCTTAAGCATCCAGCAGAAAAGAATAAAAATGAGGTATAAAAGTAAAGCCATATTAATATGCTGAACTGTAAAAGGCTCAAGTCAACAACTTCTTACACTGCCAGTCATGTGGATAACCTACTACTATTACAGAGTACTAGACTATACTGGATTACTTTGCTGAATTCATACACCTACAATATATGAATGGCAATGGAATACCCATCTCCGAGAAAAGTAAATAAAGAAGGGGGATATAAATGAAGGTCCATTTTGTAGTGCAAAAAACATATATCTGTATATGCAAAATAGCATAGACATATAGCTACTTTCTCTTAGTTCAATAAGAAGAAAGTTTTGAACTAATAGTGTTTAGACAAGACATCATGTCTGCATCTTGTACTATGAATAACTACTATGAAGGCAACAATATACAATGTATTAATTATTATAACTGTCCTATCAACCTGTTTTGAAATTGTTTCATTGCTATTTCTTTCTCAATGAAACACTCATCTGCATGGCTGACACTGACAAAGGATCTACAAATTGCGGTACAGGGTTTCAGGGTAAATCCGGAGGGGACTTGAATGACATTAGCAGGTACAAAAGACACATTTCTTGTTATATAGGTCTTGCTTTATCTTGATCTTAACAATATAGCAGAAAAGTATAAATATGAGCTGTAAAAAGTAAAGCCATATTAATATGCTGGGCTGTAAAAGGCTCAAGTCAACAACTTCTAACATCACCAGTCCTGCAGATAACCCACTACTATTATGGACTACTGGACTATATTGGATTATTTTTCTGAATTCACGCACCTACAATATTTAAATGGCAATAGAATACCCATCTCTAACAAAACTAAACAAAAAAAGGGGATACCAAGGAAGAATCATTTTGTATCTGTATATACAAAACAGTTAGGATAGATATACAGCTACTTTCACTTAACTCAATGAGAAGAAAGATTTGTACTAATAGTGTTTGGACAGAATATCATGTCTGCATCTTTATTATGAATAGCCACTACAAAGACAACAAGATGAAATGTATTAATTATTGAAACTGTCCTACTAATTGGTTTTGAAATTGTCCCATTGATATTTGTTTCTCAATAAAATTACTAAAAATTAATATAAAAATGAAGCCTATGAATTATTATTGCCATTTTGTTAGCCTTGTCCATTCTAACTTTTCACAGGGAATATAATTAATTTAGATTTTATTGATCACCTTACACAAATTTTTAGTTGAACTTGAGAAGTGAAGCTTTGAGAGCAGAGGAAGAAAAAATTGAATTCCAGAAACAGCACTGTCCTCTGATGTGGCTTAATTGTCACATATATTTTTAAAGGTAAAATAAGACTTATACAAACAGAGATTCCAGACTGTGTAGAATCAAAGTTTTCTCAACAAGCTGAAACCAAAACAGTGGCTATTATATGAAAATCCATGAGTTCTGCAACTTATACTACTACTAGCACTACTATTATAAATGTTCATGACAGCAATATTATGCACAAATATTTTAATTCAATGTTTACATAAAGATAATTTTTTATAATTTTATTGAGAAACACATAGCAATGAGACAGTTTCAAAACAAATTAGTAGGACAGTTTCAATAATTAATACATTGCATATTGTTGTTCAATGCTTATTCATTGTATAAGTTGTAGACATGATATCCTGTCCACAAACATTATTAGAACAAATCTTTGTATTCATTAAATTAAGAGAAAATAGCTGTATATCCATTGCAAATATTTTGAATATACAGATACAAAATGGTACATCAAGATAAAATTGATACAAGATAAAAATCACCGTATCAACCATTTTGAAATACACAATTGTTTTCTTTTCTCCTTTCATTTCTTTTCCTTTCTCTTTTTTCTTTTTCTTTTCTTTTCTTTTGTACCAGGGATTGATCTCAGGATCTTGTGCTTGCCAGACAGATGCTTATAACACTGAGCTATGCTCCCTTAATTGGGTTTTTAATTTTTATTATTTTGTACAGCCACCATCACTCTCTAATTCCAGACCCTTAGCCTCACTCCCACAAAGCCTGCTTGTGCCTGTTGACAGCCTATTCCAGTTGCAGCCTTCTCACATCTCCTGGCTTCAGTTTGTGGCTCTCCTTACTCTGAGCATCTCCCATGTAATATCTGGCTGTTGGTCAGTTTTCCCTTTGATGGTACAAAATGTTGATAAAATCAATTTAAAAGAGGAGAGAATTAATTTAGCTCCTAGTTTCTTTGCGTAGATGATCTTCCTTTTCAGTGTTTCCAGTCTTTGCTTCTAGCAAACTTTGAAGAGCACTCAAGTGCCTTCCCAGGGTAGCAGCTTTCTGCCCAGATATAGATCACCTTATCTCTGAGATTCTGCTTCTGGTCCACATCTTCTGTCTAAGAGGCTCCTCTATGAGTCATTTATACCATGATGTGAAATAGAAGCAATTATTTTGGTCTTTATATTAATTTTGTTTTGCCCTTCATTACAGAATAAAAGATTTCTTTCTTAGAAAAGACATTTCTAGCATCATGTAGAAATGATGACTTTACTGGAAACATTTGAACAAACATGTTTCATAAATTTCTCTCTCTCTCTTTCTCTCTCTCTGTCTCTCTCTCTCTCTCT
>NW_004524585.1:17714335-17726834 GCF_000260255.1 Octodon degus
CTATATCTATATCTATATCTATATCTATATCTATATCTGTATCTGTATCTATATCATCCACATCTGATCAGAGGAAAGATGTTATCATAAAATGTAAGCATATTACTTTATATTTGACTGAAAGAATAAAAATAACTGAGGGATGTAATTGTTAAGTAGTCAAGAAATAATACTCCTTTCTAATGCATTGTGGGCCAGAGCTTCAACTCATCTCTGATTCATGCCATTCTTTTAACATGTCCTTTTAGGAAATTCTCTTTTCCAGTATATTTACTTTATTTTCAGTGTGATCAGAATACCTAATACCAAATGTTTTTATACTATTTGACAAAAGATGTGGGAAAATATTTGCAGGAATCAGGTTAAAAAAATTAGATGCCTCATTGCCTTGGCTGTGTTTGTTATTGGTTGATTTTTTGATAATAGCTAATCTTTCTAGAGGAGCATGAAATCTCAGTGTTGTTTTAATTTTCATTTCTCAAATGACCAGTGATGTTGAGCTTCTAAAAATATATATTTATTTGCCATTTCTACTTGTTCATCTTAGAAGTTTCCATTCATTTCAGAAGCTCATTTTTGGCTGGCTGCGCAGAGACAGCTCGTGCATCTGGGAAACCCTAAAGTTGGGATTTTTCTTTGCACACCTGAGGCTGCCCACAGTGACTCTGCAGCTGTCATCATGCCACACAATGAATTTATTAAATTACACTGTAAACGGTATGGGTTCCACTTGGATTACCATGAGAAAAAGAGATAGAAGAAAAGTTGAGAAGCTCATGAAAGAATAAAAAACAATGATTGGCTTGAAGGCTAAGCTCTACCACAAACAGTGCCATGTGGAAAAAATACAAGTGAAGAAGACTATCAAGATGCATGAAAAGAGAAACATCAAACAAAAGAATGATGAAAATACTCCACAAGGAACAGAACCTGCCTATATGCTGGACAGAGAGGGACAGTCTCCTGCAAAAGTACTTCCCAACATAACTAAACAAAAATGAAAAGAAAAGGAGGGAAAATGGGAAGTTTCTCTGCTCAAAGATCATGCTAAAAAAAAAAACCAGAAGTATTAAGAGTTATTCAAACTGGAAAGAGAAAAAAGAAGGCATGGAAGAGGATGGTTACTAAAGTCTGCTTTTTTGGAGATGGCTTTACAAGAAAACCACCTAAATATGAAAGATTCATTAGGGCAGTGGGCTTACGTTTTAAGAAGGCCTGTGTAACACATCCTGAAAGGCACCTTTTGCCTGCCAATACTTGGCATGAAAAGGAATCCTTCATCACCACTGTACACAACTTTGGGTGTTATTACTAAAAGAACAGTGATAGGGGCCAGGGAGGTGGCTCAGTGGAATAAGCACTTCCCTCGCAAGTGCAAGGGCCTGAGTTCAATCCCTGGTTCCACCAAAAACAAACAAACAAACAAACAAACAAACAAACAAACAAAGGAACAGTGATTGAAGTGAATGTGAGTGAGTTGGGCCTTGTTATCCAAGGAGGCAAGGTTATTGGGGGTAAATATGCCCAGGTAACCAACACTCCTGAAAATGATGGACGCATCATTGCAGTCTTACTAGTTTGACAGAGGTTTCATACAATAACTTCTTAAACTTATTGAAGACTACAGACCAAGCAGGAAAACCATAACTTCAGTACTGCTGAACAACTCTCATGACTACATTCATCAAGAAAACTATTTATTAAATTGTAAAAACATTCAAATGGCCCAGTTTTATAATTAGGGGTCTGCTTAGGGCTTACGAGTTAGATTAAACCATTTTAAAAAGTAAACAGCAGTCTTTGCACGAAAGAGGGGGTACTCAGCAAAAAAAAAACAATATGAAGCTCATTTTTGGATTGAGTCTTTAAATTTTCAGTTCTGATTTTTGTGGTTTTTATATAATCTAGATATTGGTTCTACTGGTGTAACCACCATGGAAATAAGTTTGGAGATTTCTCAAAAAACTAAAAATAGAGGTTCCATTTGACTCAGCTAGTCCCCTTCTTTGTGTTTCCCCAAAAAGATTAATAGGGTTATATCACAGTGACTTATACACATGGGTAGTTTTGGTGGCACAATGTGTACAGCTAAATCTTGAAAATTGCCCACATGTCCATCAACCAATGAATGCACAAAGAAGATAAATTATTAAATACACAATGGAATATTACTCTGCCATGAATAAGGATACACTTGGGATATTCATAAGTAGATAAGTGGACCTTGCCTACCTGCTGGACAGAAAGGGATAATACAATTAAGTGAAATAAATCAGGCTTATGTGTTTGAAGATCACATTGCTTCTCTGGTGTAAGAACTGAAAATGTAAACAAGGACAGAAATGTATAAAAGGTATTGGGACATGGGAAGAATGGAGGGGGAAGAGCAAAGAAAACAAGAGACAAGGAAAGAGACTAAAAGGAGAAAGGCAAGCAGGTTTTTGTCACTAAGGAGAGGACGAGGGGTTGAAGTGAGGGTAGGGGAGTGGAAAGAAAAGCATCAAGGTGTGTTAGGTACAGATGCAAGTTCTCTATGATGCCTGAAATCATGCTTATCTAAAATATAGCAATATGCTGAATTAAAAAGTGAAAAAAGTATTAGATACCAATTTATAAATTATTCCCTTGTTTCAAATAATGAAAAATGGATCACATAACATAGTTAGCACTAGGAACTGTTACGTGCTATAGTAATGTTAGGGCTTTATTTTCTTTCTTACTATTTTTCTAAATTCTCTACAATTAGCAAGTGTTGTTTTATA
This sequence comes from Octodon degus, assembly GCF_000260255.1. Taxonomy (NCBI): domain Eukaryota; kingdom Metazoa; phylum Chordata; class Mammalia; order Rodentia; family Octodontidae; genus Octodon; species Octodon degus. The sequence goes on from NW_004524585.1 coordinate 17,717,098, forward strand.
ATCAGAAAAAAATGAATTTAAGAAACCCACAAACATATACACTTACTATGGCATGAGACCACATTTATACTGTAGTTCTCTTTGGTGTATTATTTGCAGTAAACTGTTTTTCTACCTTTTCCTTCTCTCTTGTTTCCTAAGTTTTCATTTTACATTTATTGGAAGCCTCATTTTTACTTTTTGTGAAATGGGATAGTCCATAGTTTTGAATACTTGTGAGTGAATTTCATCTTGTCCAGGTAGACTCACTTCCAAGTACATGGTGAGCAAGGACTGTGAAAATCCTTTGCCACAGATGCCTTCTAGTGTCACCTATGAAGTGACCTAAGTGATGAACTCACTCTACTTTGTCAAGAGACGTGGAGATGCAGGCAGGAGCCAGGCATGGATGCCAGCGGTCACATTACTGAGAGGCGGTGTGGAAGAGGGAAAGCAGTCCTGACTGGCTGATAAAAACGCAGCCTGTGTGGCTCACTGACCTTGAGATTAGTGCATAGTGATGGGTAAATAATTTTCCATTCAAGGAATAAAACAGAAAATTGCTTATATGCCTAAGCCTTGTGAATATTAGATTGTGGGGCAAATATTTCAACATATTTGCATCTGAATTGCTCCATTTAATAACTGAAAATCTGGCTCCGGGGGTAATTTCTGGACTCAATAATTTATAAATCTATACAAATTTCTCTGAAGAGTCCTCCAGCTGAAGTACTACAGTTCTTGCATGAAACCTGACTTTCAGATGTGAAACGAATACAGGAAGAGGCAGATGTGGGCCATGGTTATGCAAGCAGCTTGCTTTTCTTGGTCTTCAGCTGTCTTTAAAATTGGTTCTCTTGTTGCAATCTGCTGCGGGTGGAGACTGGAGTTCCCCATACCTGAGATGAACAGTGTTTCTTTGTTGATCTGAACGTCAGTAGGAATGCAAACGTCCACAGTAAATACCATCCTCCTCAGTGCTGATAACTCCTCACATTTTTAGAAGGTTCACAGTACTGCTGGCTGTGAAATGCTTTAGAGGGACATTTTCCAGAGACCAGAGCAGAAGCTATTCAGAGATTCTTTACTACAACTTGATGAAAGAGAATTTTAATTGAATGAGGTGGTATTCAGCTGCAATGCACATGTTAGTTCTATCTCAGGGCTTTAGTAAGTTCTGTAATTAGGACCATTGGCAGTTCTGTCATTGTAATGAGAATTCATAAAAATGCTTATTTTAATGTGAGTGTCTTATATCAATAATTGCTACTAATTGATACTGTTTTTAACCTATGTCTCCAGGGATTCTAATTAAAAATATTAACACAATATTTGGGAATCTTTTTTTTCCCACTAGACTAATAGTTTATATATTAACTCATTGTGTTGTTCTGCAATACTGTGGGCTAGTAATTTTATTTTCACATGTGGTGGCAAAGAGAACGGAGAAAGTTTAATGGAAGTGAAACAACTTGTCTAAAATCTCACAGAAGAGCTCACTGAATACCTACTCAAAGCCCTCAGAGTCCAAAACCTGAACAACTCATGACTAAATTGAATCTCTTGGGGTTTTTGTCTACATGTACACTACTTTTAGGTGTTTGCTTTCATGTATGATTAGAGCTGAGGGAGCAGAGGAGTGCTCTATGACGCTGTGCTCCACGGGTGTCAGTGTGGTTGTGAATACGATGTGCTAGTGCCAGTGTGCACACCAGGCCTGCACCATTGTCAGTCCTGTTTGCTGCTTCACGACCTTCTGTAAGACCAAAGGTGTCGCACCAGAGGAAGACTGACTCAGAAATCGTGGAAGATGATGACGTTAGGAGAAACTGCGCATCACAGTTAGGGGAACAATTCCCCAGCTCCCCAGCATCTAGCAAGACAACGCTGAGCGCGATAATCATGGTCCTTGCAGGCTCTCAGCTTACGGAGCCCTGCTCATCCTCATTGCTCATCAGGTGCTTTCAAGTATTCTTTACAAGCCTTTCTCTTTTCTCGTCTTCCTTTTTTCCCACTTCATCGCTTTTTCTGGGACTTCCCCGTCTGTGCAAAATGATTGCATCCACTTCCTTGTCTTGGGCTCTGTTTTCAGGGATCACGAGCTAAGACAGTGTTAGTACATTTTATAGGTGCTTGGCTGTTAATTCTTGTAATTTGTATTCCAGGTAATAATCCTTTGCTACCATTTCCACTTAGTCATGAAAACCATCAATTTTCCCTTCTGAATGTCAATTGTTGATCCCACAGCTTACCCCGTAGCCCAGGCCTTTGTCTCTGAGGCATTGTGTTAGGCTTCTGGTTAGCATACCCTCTTCTATCATCGAAGACTTCCTGCATACTGATGCTCCATAAATTTGCCTGTAGTGCTGGTTTCATCTGTCACTCCCTTGCTCAAAAACCTACAATTACTATGAACAATTTATCACGTCAGGTCTAAATCCCTCCTTCCAAGTTAAGATGCATTTTACTCATGAAATTCTCCAAACCTGATAAGCTTTATTGATTTTCTATTTGTCTTGGTTCTTATAACAGCTATAATCTTCCTACACATTTTAAAGCATATTTATTATCTTGCACTATTCACTTATTTTCATGTTATCTTACTCCACTTTAGTACAGAATCCTTGAAGTTGTAATTTATGTATTTTCTAAAATTAACGAATTTCTGAGCACAACTCTAGTTACTGCTTTTTCATTAGATAATTGTGAATTTTTGGATACTTTCTGTAAGGGGAAGATTCATATTTGATTTTGGAGATACAGTTTCTGAAAAAAAATGTGGAAGATATTTTGATTGTCTGAAATCCTCAAATTGAGCAAAATAAATAAATAAACAAACAATATTTTAAAACTAGGAGTTCAAAAATGTCATTGTCACTCAATTGGCAAATTCAGTTTCAAAAGAGAACAACATTTGTCTGTGTTTTCATTTCATTTATTTATTGAAAATATCTGATACAGTACTTCACTGTGCAGCATGGACTCACATTGATCCTCCAGTTTTCGACCTCCCCAGTGCTGGGATTGTAGGAGTGTGCAACCACGCCCAGTCTCAGTGGCTAGTTCAGCACACCTGAGAGTAGGGCTGTTACGGCACATGACGCAGGGGATGGAACCCTGGTCCCTGTGCTTGCTTCAGCAGGTACTTAGTCTGCTGAGCTATCTCACTGGCCCTCTGTGTGTTTTTAAGCCTAGTAAATTGCTAAATATTTGCCCATAAAACAGAATAGAAAGAAAATGGAACCCTATGGTATGTTTATACCTTATAGAAAATTATTTCTCCAGTGTATCACTGCTTTGCCTAGTTTTAAAGATATTTGCCTGTAAGTCTGAAACTTGATCAATATGAGAAACTCTGGATAAAGGAATGGTTTCCCATTTCTAAATATATTCCTGAACATTCCCAAACATGTATTTCCTTCTGGCTTAGCAGTCTTCCACATTTAATCTCTCTTATGGATTAGTTTTATTCTAGAAGCATACAAAAGGCATTTATTTGTAACTGTGTGGTACTACTAAAGTGTAGAAGATAATAGAATTCACTGTTTAATATAATTGGCTACAGTTAATGGAGAGTATGTCCAGTGTGTGTGTGTGTGTGTGTGTGTGTGTGTGTGTGTGTGTGTGCGCGCTCATGTATGCACGTGTGTGTGTGTGTGTGTGTGTGTGTGTGTTTTCAAAAAGCAGATGGGGAAATATTTCTAAGAACCCGCAACTTGAAACCAAATGATCTGTTTACTTACCTTCAAAGCCTGGCCAGGTGTTTTTCCAGTCTGGATTGTTATAATTACTTAAGTACGCTCCACTGCAAAGGTCCTAATAGAAGCATCTAAATCTTACCTTGCAACCTCAGGGAACAAAGATATTCTCTTAAAAACTTGATTGCTTTTCTATGGAAGCAGTTAGCTTTGATTTATATCACTTCTGAAGGGAGCTTCGCTGAGGCTTTGAGTAATCCAATAAGGATCATATAATATACTCGCCTTTACATCTCGTAGAGTGCTGTGTGGAGCTCTTTGTTTATGATTCAGGAAATGGGCTAAAAGCTTCCTAGGTTCATCTCTGTTCACAAAATTTGTCCTGGTGGATGTAATGGCCTTTTGCATTTTAATAAGCAGTAAATCTCAAGTATTACAGTGCTCTGGTAACAAGCTATCTTTGGCGGTGTGGGCCTTGCCCTGTTTTTGCATCTTGTCCTTATTCAGCACTTTGGGCAAGAAGATAGTTCCGATCTCACCACTGTGTTTCCATCTGAAGGTTGTGCTGGAGGATGCCGCCCACATTGACTGAAAATAAGCTGAGCTTCTTTCATGAGTGCTTAAGAGGAACACTGGACAAAAAAAAAAGAAAAAAAAAAAAGAGGAATGGCAGAGGTTTAATCAAAGCTTTATAGACTTCACCTAAAGAGACAGTTAGTGGTATTTTATGATTTCCTCATTGAAGGTCGATCATTTAAATATCTGTAGTTCACCTAATATTCCATGTAATATTGTAGGTTCTGGGGACGATGCATAAATGAATATGATAAAACCATGGTTTACAACTGCTTAGCAAAAATCTTCATATGAATGAATTTCATGGAATCAAGCAGAATGATTCTCTTTTCTTTCTATGGCAAGGATGCCCTTCAAAGTGGGACCCCTGAAGAGTACATTTTGTGTAAAACTATCTCCTAAGAACAACAGAATAAAACAGCCTATGAACAAACTTGCTTTATTTGAGTAATAACCATCAAAGAAAGCTGAGTTTTAGCCACATGTTCTTAGATTTTTTTGCTGGAAGATCTCATAAGGATCGCACTGCTTTTACCTGGCTCTTTGGTTGTATCCATATGCTTTGACATGCCTGTACCAGGACGATGCATGACTCTTGATTGTCCTAACTCAATATGATCAGTTGCATAGCAATCAACTTAGTTGTGGTTAATTTGATATCTTTAAGCAGGTGTGTCCCTAAATTCCAACTGAAGGACTAGCTCAGTTTATTCATAGGATATTTATCTTTAATGTCATAAAAATTTTAAGCTTTATGAATATTTAAGTAGCATAAGAATATGCAATATTGGCCGGAGAGATGGCTCAGTGGAATAAGCACTTCTCTGGCAAGTGCAAGGACCTGAGTTCAATCCCTGGTTCCGAAAAAAAGAAAAAAAAGAATATGCAATATTATTATAACAACATGTAGAAAAAATACATAATATTTTGCTAAGAAAAGATACATGATTGGTATTTTCCATGAATATTAAAAGACTTGCATACAACAAAAACAGGGATACAAATGAAGGACCATCTTGTATCTGTATATATAAAATAAGATAGATGTACAGCTACTTTCTCTTAATTCAATGAATAGAAAGATTTGTACTAATAGTGTTTGGGCAGGATATCATGTCTGCATCTTGTACTATGACTAACCACTACAAAGACAACAATATGTAATGTATTAACTATTGAAACTGTCCTACTAATCGATTTTGAAACTGTCTCATTGCTATTTGTTTCTCAATAAAATTAATATTAAAAAAAGACTTGCATAATTCTCTGGGTTCACTTTCTTCATGAAGAACTTTGAATTTTATTTTTTAAAATTATTTTAAATTTTTAAAATCTTCTTTATTTATTTGGTACAGGGCTTTACTATGCAGCTTAGATTCGCAGTGATCCTCCTCTCTTCAGCCTCACCAGCACTGGGATTACAGGTGTGTGCCACCACACCCACTTTTGGTGGGGTCCCCGCAGCTTGTGGTATTCGTGATGGAGCCCGGTCCTCACCCTTGCCAGGCAGGCACTTAGACCGCTGAGCTATCTTTCTGGTGATTACTTTGAATTTAAACTAGAAAATCTTCTAGCTCCACTCTAAATTACTTCTTTTAGAAATCAGATGTCTCTTGGAAACAAAGTGATGTGTTCAAAATAGAGGCAGAGCTGGAATATGGCATTGGATTTAAATTTAATTAAAAATAAACCTCCAGTATTCATAATTATGTTTATATTTTAAGATTATTACATTTTCTTTGTATGAGATGTTTTCATTTAAACATTAATATGTTTAAAATGATATGCGGGGGTGGGGAGATAGCTCTGCAGCCTGAGTGCTTTCCGGGCCAGCCCAAGAACCCAGGTTTGATCCCTGGTGCTGGCTCCAGAAGCCCGGGTGTGACATGCCGGCCACAGAATCTGGATATGGTGGTGCACACCTGTAATGCCAGAGCTGGGGAGGCTGAGACAGAAGAATCACTACAAGTCCAAGCTGTATAGTGAGACCCATATCAGATAAATAAAAGATTAAAACATTAAAAAAATGGTATGTGCTTTGAACAGTAACATGCCCCATTGCCTGTTTTTACTTCTAAAGTATTTATTGAATGCTTAGTAGTTACCAGACAGTGGTCTAGGTCTACCTGTTACAGCATTGCAAGATAGCTGAGCTCTCAGACCGATGGAGCTTAACTACTTCTAAGAAAGATAGTTAATGGGCAAAGTACCCGAGATGCACATGAGGTAGCCATCAATGCACAGACATTAAAGTTAAATGATTAAGCGAACTGCACCTGGGCTGTGATTTCAGATTGGATGATCTGATGAGATGGCATGAAGTTGTGATAGGGTTTAAGAGGTATCACCCCAAAATATGATTGGCATTTCAAAAATATCAGAAGTAAAGACCTCTCTTCACTTCTCATATGGATGAATGAATGAAGTAAATCTGGTACATATACAGAATGAAGTACTATCTTGCCATAAAAAGTGTGAAATCCTGTAATTTGTGGCAACATGTGTGGACATGGAGGATATTTTTTAAGATTAGGTACAGAAAGACAAACATTAAACGATCTCACTTAAATGTCAAATCTTAGAAGGTTGATTTCATAGATGTCGAGAGTAGAAAAGTTGTCACCAGAGGCTGGAGAAATTAGAAAGAAGAGAGAGGAAGAGAGATTGGCCCGTGGCTACAAAGTAACATGTAGACCAGAAGAACAAGCTCTGATGTTCTGTGGCACCAGTGTGTACAAGTAACGATAATATAGTATATTTCTCCAAGTGGCTAGAAGAGAGAATTTTTGGAGCTGGGGGGATAGCTCAGTAGAATAAGCACTTGCCTGGCAAGCACAAGGTCCTGAGTTCAATCCCCAGTTCTAAAAGGAAAAAAAAGATTAAAAAAAAAAAAAAGAAGAGAAAATTTTAAATGTTCTCACCACAGAGAATAAACGAAAGTTATGGTGATAGATAGGTAATGTGTTAAGGTAGTACTCTGACTTTCTTATAATCCAATGTATACACTAATCAAAGCATCACATTGTAACTCAGAGATAATGATGCAAATACTGTATTACACATCAATCAACAATAGTCCCATGGAGTTAGTATGGGGTGGGCACCATAGATCTAGAGTATAGGGGGAGGAGGTAGATAGTGTGGCAAGTTCAAGGCTGCTGGGGTGGGATGCAAAGGAACCAGATCAAACAAATAAAAGCCACAAGCTCTGAATTTCCCTTCAATAGATGGAGCTGAAAAACTCCCAAATAGAACAACCCAAGTGGCCACAGGGACTACACTTCCATGTTCATCCCCTTTCCTTCTTTGCCTTCACTCGAGTTCAGGAAACATCTCCCCCTCCAAGATTACTGCAGCCTCCTCTTGGCCTTGCCTCCATTCCAGTCTGTCTTGTAGTTCTTTATTCCTTCTGCCAAATGAAGTGATCTTTGGAAATGAAAAGATGTGTTTGATGCATCTCTAATAAAATTCATCGAAGACAAACCACTGTGAATGAAAGACAATGAAATCTTCTGCCTTGAAAACAGCTTCATATGTCATCCCTCTTACTGGCTTGGCTTCAGATACAATCAACCTCTTTTGGGTCCCAGATTTTTCCTTACATAATCTCTCCTTCTGGCTTTTCTTCCTCCCAAATGTCTCCTGAAAGAGTCACACAATTCCATAAAAAAAAAAAAAAAAACCAACCTGATTTATGTTGTACATTATTCTCTTGCTTCACAATCCTCCTATATATTTATTATTTCTATGTTTGCTAGATTGTTTCCTTTCGTTTTCTTTTTTCTTTTTCTTTTTGGTACTGGGGAGAGAACTCAGGACCTTGCACTTGCCAGGCTGGCACTTATGCAGCTGAGGTATCTCTCTAATTCCTATTGTTTCCTTTTCATTTTCACTGGATGGTATAGATTGTAAGCTCAATGATGGTCAGGGTAATGCAGGATAATGGCTGGGTTTGTTTCTTCACTATACCTCAGTGCCTCATGCATTGCTAGTACAGAGCAGATTGTCAGGAAAGGGCCATCTGAATGAGTAAGTCAAACACTATATTTTAAAAATGCTATTATAGTTGATGAGAAATTTACATCATGTTGTGGTAGAAGATGTGAATATGCTTTGGGGTATCCTTTGGTGCTTATTGAAACACAGGTCGCTGGATCTACCTCCAGACTATCTGGCACAGTAGATCTAGGATGTGGGAATTGCATTTCTAACAATTTCTCTTAGAATGCTGGTGGTATTGATCAAAACATGAGGCTTTGAAAAGCGAGTGTCTCAGAATCATCTCTCCCTACCCAGTCTTGATGTGCTTACAGCTCTGCTATGTTATATCTGCAATCTACAACTTCTGTAGAGCAAAAAAGGAGAGAATGTCAATCACGTCTACAAATGTATTGAATGTTCTACAACTGCTGTTACACAGGCTGTTCATCAACAGTCCTTGAATGTTAAGATGATGCAAATATACTGACAAAAAGCCATCTAGGAATCATGAAATTTCTTTCCAGTGCTGTACATGATATAGTTTCTTGATTTTATTAGGCTGATATCTACAAAACAAAATAAGACTCAAAAACTCATTTTACTCTAGCTGAGGAATCGTGTTAAAGCTAGAAATGTTATATCTGTTGAATCTGACCTTTGAGTTGAGGTAAAAACTATATAACATGCTTTGTTTGGAATTTTCCTGCATGAAAGTTTATTTAAATGTAATCACATATTTCTGGTGTTCTTTATTTAAGGGAGAATATGAAAAAAAATTAGATGGCCAGAAAATATTTCCCTTTAAACTTTCTCTTTAATCTGTTTTAAATTATGGTGAATTCACCAGTGACAGAAGAGGATAAATAGCTCCCCTGGGCCAAAAGCAAATGAAATGCTGGGACACTAAACTTACTTATATCAACTTATCTTCTAATCTTTAGTACAGACAATTCCCAGATGGCATTTATTGGAATAATACCTAATTTCACCTGACTCAGTTGATCATACTTAAAATATTATAATCTGTGTTTGCTTTGGGATGGGAATTGCATTAAGCTACACTGGGCTCGCCATTCTCAAACTTTGTTCAGCAGCAGTGGGGTCACCCAGAGGACCTCTTTTACTGGAGTTTTCTGCACCCTCTTTCCAATTTCTGATTCAGTGCCTCAGGGTGGAGACCCCAAATTGGATTTCTTGCACCTATTCTGTTAACACTGATGCTCCCGGAAACCTTGAGAATGCTCTACTAGCTGCTATTTGGATAATTTGCATGGGTCCAGAGAAGTGGGAAGATACTATTGATCTGTGGCTTCCAAGGACAATGCGGGTAATCTGACTAGCAATAGGAAACTTAAAAAAACAAAACAAAACAAAACAAAACAAAACAAAACAAAACTTTCTTCTTCTAAAAGATAATAGAATTATTTTCCAGAAACAAACCTGAAAAATGTATATTTTATGTTAGTATCCTCTGAGGGCTCAGTGACTTCTTGAAATGGGGCT
>NW_004524585.1:17727085-17742868 GCF_000260255.1 Octodon degus
GGGCTTATTACTAAATGAAAACCTTTAAAAAGGAAATCAATTTTTCTCAGTCGGTGGTTTCCCTTTGTATTTTGGAAAAATGGTAATTGCTCTAATCTTGTTATGTTCATTGCTTGTAAAATTCCCAAATATTTCCCTTATTTTAAACTAATGGGTTTTATTTTAATATGCTGGAGGATTCATTGTGGTATGCCAGATCATTTCAGTGCATTTTGATTCACGTTAATTGATACACTGTTTATGGACTAAGAAGACTTGACTTAAGTGTGTTGTGTATAAACTTATCTTAGGATAAACGTCAAGTTGAAAAACTTATTATATTAAGTCAAATGAAGAAAATTAAGAACATGGAGACAATGAAAAGTATCAGACCTTAATTGGTGTCCATATCTTTACAAACTTTAAACCTATCTATACTTTTACTCTATTATGATGCTTAGCAATTTAAGTGCTATTTTAATTGCTTTAATTATTAGTAGCCTAGATCTCAGGTACTCCTTCTTCTTTTTTTTTTTTTTCCTCAGAACTGGGTATTGAACTCAGGTCCTTCTGCTTGTCAGGGAAGTGCTTATTCCACTGAGCCATCTCCCCAGTCCCTCAAGTACTCCTTCTTAAAGTACAATGTTCCCAGTGAGCATTTTCAAATTCCCTCTTGTTTGTTCTTTTTCTTGACATTATTTAGTGTAAAAAGAGTTAGTGAAAATTTTAGTGTAAATAGTATCATTTTCTTCCCAGGTGGTAGGCTAGATAGGCAGACAGCTGTCTCTCACTACAAGAAGAATCAAAGAAAAATGTCAGGCTAAAGAATTATCTAAATGATACAACTAGATATTCAAGTTTTACTCTTGTAAAAGTTGTATTGGATCAGTATATTGATGGGTAATCTCATTTTTTTACATGTTTAAATTTTTCTTGAGCATATTACAGCTTTGCTTTTTAATGAATCAAAAACTTAAAATATCAAAAATTATCCAGAGTTGTAGAATATTGTAGTTTGTTTCAGTTGCTTTAAAAAATGTTCTATTCTGCAATTTGCAATTTTTCGAAGGACTGATATAATGGTAATTCTTGAATAATCTATGATAATTTGTTTTTCTGGGGCTAAAATGTATATTAGGTGGCTGCGATTAATGTTGGAGCGCTAGAGTAAAATTGATAGCAGTCTATCGGAATTCTGATTTTGCTCTTCTTCTTTCCATTAAAATGGTTTCACTAATATACTCATATGATTTTTAACATTATAAACATATAAGAACTGATGTATTTTCTGCATATGTCCAAGCCCAACTAAAAAAATTAATGATTATGAATCTCTTTCCTTCTCTATCTCTGTCTCTGTCTGTCTCTGTCTCTTTTTGTCTGTCTGTCTGTCTGTCTGTCTCTCTCTCATTTTGCTCATTTTGACACAAGGTCTCACTATGTAGTTCAGGCTACTTTGGACCCACTCTGTAGTCCACGCTAGCCTCAAACTAATTGTGATTCCTCCGCCTCAGCCTCTCAAGAGTGCTGAGATTATAGGCGTGCACCACCACTCCTAGCCAAGATCATCATACATACATGTTTCTATTTTATTTAAAGGAAAGTTCAGTGATGCTTTATTTTTTTCTCCTATTATTATCTTCATAGCTAAATTTTCATCAATTCTCACAAAACCATTATGTAAAAAGAGGCACTATTTGACAATTAGGAACCTGATGCTTTATAGTAGTCAACCTTTAGAGAAATTACAGGTTTGTGTTATCGTTGAATTTTATCAAAGGATAAGATAATCTGAATATGGAAAGTCATGCTGACCACTTTTCCTGGGAAAGTGATATTCCTGAAACGTCCAGAAAATAGCTTTTATTCATCCTTCCTTACTTAATTATATTTTCTGATGATTAAGCCAATTTTGTAATTGGTCCTGGAACTGTTGAATCTAGGAATGAGCTTTAGTTCCAGGCTTCATGTTCTTATTTCTCTGTTCTTTTATTAGCATAAACATGAAAGACAATCTTCTTCAAAAATGCTAGCAAAGTCAGAGAAAAAAGTTTTGAAATATGATTAATTCTCCTCCTGTCCCTGTAAAAACAAAAAGCTTGGTAGTCAATAACTGCCCTGTGAAATGCCTGAGGTTAATTGCAGGCTGGTTTTTGTAGACAAGAGGAAAAGATTCTCACTTCTAGCTAGAGGGGGCTGCTTTAACACTCAACTGGAAAATTTCCCTAAGAGCCAAGAAGTCTAGACTACAGAGAAATAAATTAAAAAGTGATTTTTTTTTTCTGTTTTGCTTTCCTTCTTGGAAATAAAAACAACTTGCTTGTAGAAACTCAGCTAGCAACCTTCTCCACAACAATCTGTTAGCTACACAAAAGTCTTACTAGTTTTTAAAATAAATGAAGATAAGAAAACAAATTGCAAAGATACAAAAATTCAAATAAATCAGATAGCCTATACTAAAATAAAACCAAGGCATGCCTGCTTTTTCTGTACATGTAATTTCTCTTATCAGATTGTTTGAATGATTTTTAAGTCATTATAATGATAGGTTATTCACAGTGATTAAACTATTCTTTACAGACTATTTGCCAGTCTAGAGAAATCTCTTCTAAGGTCCATGGAAGAAAAAGGAAAATGTAGAGTAGATGATTCCTGTCTCCCATGTTACATAGGTGCCAGGGTCCAGGCTACATTTCTCAGCATGTATCTCAGAGGGAGGTTTGAATAGCTGTCTATTAATCTATCAAAATTCTTACAGTTCCCTTGAACTATTTTCTTCATAGAATTTGGTAATTATTTCTTTTCTGCACACACATTTTTTTCTGAACTTATCACCATACCAAGGACAGAGGCTATATCTTAAGTTCTCTTGGTATATATATTTTTCATTTAACAGTCCTTTGAATGAAACACAAGAGTAAGGCATTTCAGCATGATAAATGCTAGTCACGATAAATGTTCACTTGGACCACTTATTACAATTCTGAACTCATTCTCTTTAATGGTTAGTTGCCAAGCTTATGGAAATGCCTTCTTGGATACTCCTAGGTTAGATTAATTTCCACTGTTACACCTGTTCAAATGATTTTTACAGAATTATTTGGAAAAGTTGAGAAATCTGAAGCTTTGAAAGACCAAACAATTTAAGTAACAATATCATAATAAAATTTACCACTATTATTTTGTTTCACATCTCTTGAAAGTTTTGATAGTCAATTTAGAAAACAAAGTCATTACATCATGAAAAATATAAAGGTTAAGGAGCCTGAATAATTATTGGGAACAAATGACTCAGAAGCTGAAAGAAATAATAGGAGATACAGCACCACTGGGATCCTCAGGGCAGAGCAAGGTGAAAACAATCTTGGAAGATGACTGCATTAAAATAATAATAATAATTAATAATAATAAACTTTTGTTCTAAGAAAATGATAAAAGTCAGAATTATTGCATATGAAATAACAGATAGCATGAACCTTGCTTACTGAATTTTGTATCATTGTTGCAAAATTGTTGAAAGACTAAGAGCTCTGAGAATATGACCTCATGAATACTAAGTACTAAAGCTTGCAGTCCAAATTAAAGAAATGCAGACAGATGGTGTTCTGACCATTTGAAAATTAGACTGTCTTTTTCTCTTCTTTGGGTTATGTTTAAAAATGAATCTTTGTACTCCTCAGCTGTCTGGGCCAGTATGAATCTTCCCTGGGCTGCTCACTGATTTACTTCACCTCCATGTGCCCTGCTGCCATGCAAACTAGGCTTGCAACTATGCCTTCTTCACAGTAGATATGGAATAATTATGGATTGAATTAAAGCCATCATGCCTAATCTATTTATAGAAAACAGAAGTAAGTGATGACAATTCATCAAAGCCAAGTAGCTGGTGAAGAGTTTGATCGCATTCATTTATTTGCATTTGATTATTTAATACTTCAAAACACATGTGGTCGTCGTATGCACCAGCATCTAAATTTCAAGTGACTTACTGCTTTTCTTCTCATAACTTCAATCAAGATAAAGCATATTTCTGGCAATTCTTCTGCATCTGTGGATCAGAGGGATTCATGCAGGATATTTTTTTCTATAGCACTAACTAAAATCCAACTCATGATCTAAAGTTTTCTTTAGGAAATCCCTGAAAAGAATTTATACACAATCTTTCAGTCAGACCATATCTTTCTTTCCCTGGACAGTGCCTTACTCCTTTTAGTAATGATCACTCATATTTAGGAACATTTGCATTATCTAGCATTTCTGATGCCTCAGTGAATTGCAGTTCATCACTTCCTTGATGAAAGGCACCAAAGCTTATGCATCATTGCGTTTTCCTTAGTGTCTATCAGGTCGTTTTTGTGTATCACAAGTTCTTATATATTTAATGACTGACTATTATTCATTGAATAATAACTCCTGATTACAGGAAGAACTTGGGATTGCTTCAAGTCTAGACTTTGGAATTAGACCACTGCCTAGTTTCATTCCCCAACTTTTATATAGTAGTATTGGACTTAATCGCCAAACCTCACCTAAGCCTCATAACATTAATAAAGCGAAGGACAAAAGCACATGATCATCTCAGTGGATGCAGCAAAAGCATGACAAATTTGAACACTCATTCATCAGAAAAACCCTACAAAAATTGGATTAGAGCGTTCTTTATCTCAATCTGATAAAAACCATTTATGACAAAGTGACATCCAACATCATACTATATGGACAAAAACTGAAAGCTTTTACTCTAAAATCAGTAATAACACAAGGATGTCTACTGTCATGACTCTTATTCAATATAGTTCTAGAAACATTATCCAGAGCAATTAGACATGAGAAATAAAAAGAATCAGGATAAAAAGAAAGTTCAATTGTCTTTATTGATGGATGACATGATACTTCATAGAGAAGACACCTTAATCTGTACCAAAAGACTTGTAGATTTAATAAATTTGGTAGCATCAGTGGGTATAAAGTCAACATTCAAAAATCAATAGCATTGCTATAGACAATTAATAAACTCACTGAGGGAAAAATTAGGGAAACAATATCTTTAATAATAGCATCCAGGGGCTGCAGAGATATCTCAGTGGCATAAGTGGTTGCCTGGCAATCACAAGGTCCTTAGTTTGAGCCCTGGTACCAAAAAACCAAATCAAACCAAACCAAACCAAGCAGAACAAAACATCAGATAATAGCATCCACAAAAAATAAGCACCTAGGCTAACAAAGGAATTGAAAAACCTTTACATTGAAAATTACAATACTGTGTAGAAGGAGATAGAAGATATCAGAAAAGAGAAAGACGTTCCTTATTGTTCAATAGTAAGAACAAGTATAGCAAAAATGGTTGTACATTCAGAAGTTTCATGCAGATGTAGTACGATCTTGATTAAGATACCAAAAACATATCTCACAGAAACAGAAAACAATCCTAAAATTCATTTGGAAGCAGAAAAGATCTATCATAGCAAAGGCAATTTTGGGCAACAGAGGAAAGTCAGGGGGCATCACAGTCTTTGATTTGAAATTATACCACAGATTACTGTGATAAAAATAGCATCTTATTGGCAAAGAGAAAAAAACAAAACAAAAACTGAGCATCAGTGGAACAGACTACAAGACACAGAACTCCAAATATATTCAGCCAACTTATCTTTGACAAAGGAATCAAATATCTTCACTGCAAGAAAGATACCTGTCTCAGTTACTCTTCCCTCATTGCAGAGACAAATACCTGACACTCAAAATTAAGGAAGGAAAGGTTTATTTAGCTCATAGTCAGGGAGGTTTCAGTCCTTACTCCACTGGGTCCAAGGCAAAGTGTCACATGACAGAGAGCAGTCTTTCATGGTAGAGGCAAAGAGCAAGAGAGCAAGGGAGGAGAAGTAGCAACAATGGCTGCAGAGAGCAAGTCTGTCTCCCTTAAATTGCATTCAGGCTATTCACTGTAGCCTGGGTGTGGAGTTCATACCCATAATTCCCAGCAACATTCACACCCACAATCCCAGTGGATCGTGAGTTAATCTCAAACTCTAGAAATCCACCTCATGACTTCATGAGGCTGTGGGGAGACAACTGGACACAAACCATAACAATACCTTCTTTAACAAATGGTGCTGGAAAACAGTGCTTTTCAAATGCTAAAGATTAAAACTAGATCCATATTTTTCACTATGCCCTAAGCTAAAATTGAAAGGAATAGGATCTAAATATTAAAACTAAAAAAAAGAAAAAAGAAAAACAAAACCAAAAATATAAAAACCTGAAACACTAAATCTTCTGGAAGAGAGAATCGATATAACTCTTGAAGACATTGATACATGCAAAAACTTTATGAAAATAAAATACCCAACAACACAAAAACTATCACAAAGAATCAACAACTAGGATAGCATATTAAAATCATTTGCACAGAAAAGAACAACAATAGTGTAGAGACAAACTACAGTGTGGGACAGAATTTTTGCCAGCTGTCCCCCAGAGAAAGGACTAATATCTAGAATATATAAAAACCTCAAAAAAAATCAGACATACAAATAAAATACCCAAACCAAAAATGAGTGTCTCAAATGAACAGACACTTCTTAGAGGAAAAAATATGAACTGCAAGTAAACATATGAACAAATGTTCAGCACCACCAGTCATTTCAGAGATGCAAACTAAAACGGTGCTGAGATTTCACCTCATCCAGAGAGAATGGCTATTATTAAGAAATCATCCAATAACAAATGCTTGCAGAGACGTGGGGAAAAAGAACCCTTTTCTACTGTCGATGGGAATGTAGACTGGTCCCACCACTGTGGGGATCAATGTGGAGATTCCTTTAAAAACTAAACTAAAATTGGAAGTTTCCTTTGTCCCAACTGTTTTCCTTCTTGGTATCTTCTCAAAAGAATTAAAAACATTGTACCACAGTGATATATGTACACTCATGATTACAGAAGCACATTTTGTAATAGCTATGTCTTAGAAGAAGCCCAAGTACCCATAAACCAAAGAAAAAAATAGATATGTTTTTCTTTTTATATAATGGAGAACTACAGTGCTCTAAAGAAGGATAGGCCTAAGACATTTGTTGGTAATGGCTGGACCTGGAGACCATGGTCTTCAGTGGAATAAAACAGACACACAGGTTTAAGTGCTTTTTTTCCCTCTGTTATATGAAATCTAAAGTGTAAATAAAGGCCAAATGTGCAATAGATATTAGGAGATGGGAAGGAAATGTTTAAATGGGAAAGGGAACAAGGGAAGGGGAGGAGAAGACAGGAAGAAACAAGAAAAAGAATGAAGGATGGACAGACACAAAGCTTTTGTAAGTAAGGAGGGGCAGAGGGGTTAAAGGAAGGAGAGGGGGATGGAAAGAAAGAAGAAGCAAGACACATTGTGGACAACTACAGATGCCCGATGAGAGATTTAGATTTCTCATTATGGAGATCTAAAATGTGCCAGTAAAATAAACTAAAACAGAAAAACCAGACTTACAAAGAGCAGAGTGATTATACAGATCCATCTCAGAGCACTGCCTGCTTTGTAGCCGGAACTCTGTCTTAGATTTTGTTTTTCCTTTCCCACAGCAAAACTTGTCTTCTGGCTAAACGAATGACAGTGATGGGATTTATAAAAATCTTAGATTTTGATATCCATGAAGGCAGTATTAAGCTTTGGCACGGATACCATTTATCTTCATATCAGTTTTCCAGTAGAGTGGGTAATGTTCTTCATGTATATTCCTTTGATTACTAGCTATTTGTCACTTATTATTTCATGTTAGGTTACACTAGAATTTCAGAAGAATTAAAACAATCATATTTTTGTAAATTACTGTTTTCATTAAAGAAATGTCAAAATATTGTCTATTATACTTATTGATAAATACTAGAGGGATTATGTTAGCATTCCCCTGATATTCAGGAAAGTGAAGTGAAGCCTTCTCAATTATTTGTTTTTGAGAAGAACTTGAAAAAGTCATAGACACTCAAAACAACCACAAAGGAGAGATCTGGGGTTGTTTTATCCTGTGTTTGCTTGTTTGCTTGAAATTCTCTCTCTCTATTTCTCTCCACTGTCTATGTCTCTCTGTGTCTCTCACTGTGTCTCTGTCTGTGTTTGTTTCTGTGTCTGTCTCTATCTTTGCATCTGTCTCTGTCTCTGTCTCTCTGTGTCTGTCTGTCTGTCTGTCTGTCTGTCTGTCTGTCTGTCTGTCTCTCTCTCTCTCTCTCTCTCTCGGAATTGGCAAGTTGTCTAGTGCTCTAAAGCAATGCTCTCTGGTTATTTGGACCTGAGGACCTGTCTCAGGCGGATGCCCCAGATGGCCTTCTCACCTCCACCCTCACCTCTTTCTCACTCAGTGGCTGAGTCCATGTGGGTAAGAGCACCAAGTGGCTCAGTTTTTATGTGAGAAGAAAGAAGACGACAAGGTGGCACGACCTTGAAGGACCTTCACTTCTCTATTAGTTACACTCCCTGGAGGTGTGTGTGTTAGCCTATTGGTAAATCGAGTGAAATTATGTCCTGGATGTGACCAACCGGATTAATTTTTCTGCTTCTTAAGAGAAGAAGTAGGACAGGGGAGCAAGGAATGAGAAAAGAGGCATTTCCATTTTGGGAAATAGAATATTTAGTTTTTTTCTTCTGGTTCAGAAAAAGCATTGCATTGGTTCAGAAGGCAAGACATGTTTTCTTAAAGTGATTAGTGCTGGCGTTGGACATAAGGTAGCTTAACACATGGATGCCAAATAGCCAAAGGATGGTATACACATTGAAGGAACTCCAAAGTATGGAGCATTCTTTTTTCATTTCCAAAAACTAAGTTCCTTTAAAACTGGTCTCATCTATTTGCATATTTTCTCTCTTTGCTATTATACTGAAGTCATCTATCAACAGAAAAAGTCCTAATAAACTTATCTTTTCTGTAAACAGTTCTCCATATTTCATAAATGTATCTTTACATATTTTACAATAAGGGCTTTAATGTATCTTTATGGTATCCAATTTCATTTTATAGATTTATACTTTGTTTGTTTATAAAAGCTATTTAAAGCATCAGAGAAACTAGACTAGCTAATGGTGCCGTGAATTCTTTTTTAGCTGTGTCTTTATAATGGGTGACAATTACAGGAAAGTTTAATAGGGTAATGGTAGTTCTGATGGGCATTATGCTTTAACCTATGCATAAAAACCTGGATTCTAATATAATAACATAGCAATAGTTAGCTCCTATGTAAGGTCCATTGTGATACATTGGGCTTCTTATATGGAGTAAGAAAGAAGTGGTGATTGAATTGGTGATAACAGCAAAAAGAAGCTCACATGGCTAGGTGCTGACCTGCTTAAATTATACATTCCATCGTGTTTGACATCGTCCCTAACTCTGTTGCACTGATGCACACGGAAAATGAGACACTTACATATAGGGTGCATAGAACTTTCAACATCATTCAGTAAATTAGTAGAAACTGAACCTTACCTCTGAGTTGTTAGCCTGAAAAAAATGGCTTGTTTTTGAATGTTTTCTCTGTGTCTACGTAGTAACATCAATGTAACTTTGGGATTTGTACCCTCTTGTTGATGGGACATTTCCTGCCACCATGAGAATAAATTTAAGCTACTTTCCTGGAATTTGGAGGCATAGAGGGAAAAATGCTGCAGTGTTTTGATAAACTGATCATAACTATTTCAGCTGGGTTCAAGCCTGTGAAAGAAACATTCTACATGACAAAGGATCAATACTTAGACCACCTGGACAATCTACAAATTATGAGAAATAAAGGAAGTAATTATTCATCATTTTAAAAAGTAACTAAGCGTTAAAATTATAGGTATGCTGTTACAAGGAATGTCTTAGGATTCCTTATTGGAGAGAACTGGAGTAATTCAAATGAAGAGTAACTCATTCAAATTTAATGAGCACAGTTTATACAGTGTCATCTATTATGCTAAAACTTTTATATTCACGGGCAATTTTTGACCTTACCATTCTCTCATAAGGTGTGATGCTTATTTATTTTACAGGTAACTAAAATAATATTTAGAACAGTTAAGTAGCGCGAACAAATAGTTGTGTTGGTATCCTTTGATTCCTCATGAAGCTCATTTTAGAAACTTCTGTATTGCTCTCAAATAGTCATAAAATTGAAGTCATGGAAAAGTGCAAGAAGCGATTTGATGAGAGAAAGTTTACAAGCAGGCCTGCTTGTCTAAAGCTGTCTCATCAAAGTATGAGAGTCTGTCACTTTGTGATAGGGCAGCTCTTGTTAAGACCCATAGATTGGTGGGAAATATCCTGTACTAAAGTTCAAGAAGATTATAGATTTCAGTAGAAAAAGAAAAAAAAAAGTCAAAATGAGAACGAAAGTAAAAGCAAAAATACTGAAAAAGAATTCACATGGCGATCCTTGTCTCTGGATCTAATATCCAGCTTACGGAGTGGGGCGAGGTATGTGGCATGTCACTGTGACAGTCTCAACCCTGAATTTAAGAAAGAAAAAAGGAATGGCTGGAAAATAATGAAAAGAAAGCAGCACCTCGGTGACATTCTTCCAGCAGTCTATTCATCAATCTAGATACTCTGTCCGGGACCATTTAAATTCTCCTTGTGCCTGATAGACTTAAACAAATTTTGACTAGCTTATTATGAGCAGATGTTCATGTCATATATTAGCTATGATAAATTCACTTCATCCTTTTTTTTTCTCTTTTGTTTTAAATGAATTGAGGGCAGTATTGACAAAGTTTAACTTCAGCTTATAGCATACAAATGGCTGCAAGTGTGCACATGGTAATTTTTGAATTATTCCATAAGAGGTCTCATTGGTATAAGCATTTGAAGTCAAACCTTGCTCACGGGAGGGAATAGAGCCATCAGGAGCAGCATCTTTGTATCATGAGTGTGTTAATGTTTCTATAACGGCAGCAACCTTCTCCACTGAACAGCATATGTGTAGATCTTCTCTTCAGCAATGAGTAACATCGCATAAGCCAATTAAAAGTGGTGTTATATGACTTCACAGTCAAGTAACCGAAATATAATTAATTTGGTATAATCTAGAAAGCAAATTCATTATTGCCAAGACAGTGATTCACTGCTCTGTGCTAAATGAAGTAGATAGGGATGTTTAATAGTCAATTTGCACCATGTGGTTTTTTCCCCTCTTTTTTTTTTTTAAGAAAAAGAAGATACAAGAATGGATATGAGAAAACTCTTTCTTCAAAAAGTCAAAAATACATCAGAACTTTTTAAAAATCACATACAAAGATGTTATTTTTAGTCTTCAGGTCAGTGAGGACTCAGGACACAAGAGAACTTGTACTGTAACATCCTATAACTCAGTGGTGTCCCAAATTTTCTGATCAAGGAGATTATGGGGCCAAAGAGGAAAGTGATTGATGATGTAGAGTGTACCTAAGGAGAGTCACAT
The DNA here is from genome assembly GCF_000260255.1 of Octodon degus. Lineage (NCBI taxonomy): Eukaryota > Metazoa > Chordata > Mammalia > Rodentia > Octodontidae > Octodon > Octodon degus. Next base: position 17,738,480 of record NW_004524585.1, read on the forward strand.
GGAGAGAAAACATTCTCTCAGGCTTTCACAGAGAGAAAATTGGTCAAGCAATGGCCGTGACTCATCCACATGGTTGACACTGACAAAGGATCTACAAACTACGGTACAGGGTTTCAGGGTAAATACCGAGGGGATTTGTCTGTAGTCCTAGAGTGAGCTGAATATCTATGCTATAGAAATTATCCACCTCTTTAGTAAATTTGTCTCTCACCATTAGTTCATAGTTTTCCTTAATACACTTCAGACACTCATGATTTGGGGTCATATGGAATAATGTAATGAAATACATGTGCTTAATGGGAACACTACTATGACAGAATTGATGTATTGAAGAATGCCTTAAACAAATTCTTTATTATTAAACATATTGTAAAAATGCATCAAAACTCCAATAAAACTTCAATCATTAATATGGTCTTCATAGAAGACAGCAATAAAAATTTCTTAAGTTCTTGTAGATCTTTAGACTTAATTGTGCTTACAAGTTATCTCATTTGACTTTCATTAATTCATGAGTTATACCCATTTCTCAAATAAGACAACTGAGATTCAAACATAGAGCCCTCCATTTATAGTTACTCTGCCAGTAGGAAATGAGAAAAATGGAAGAAAAATTTTCTGTTCTTGAGAAAATAATGTCCAAAAAATCTTACATTACTTGGTCCATTCAGAAATTCCTTTTTTTCCCCCCTAATCAATTGAACTATTTAGGAAGGCTTTATAAAAAGGAGAACTGAAATTCTTTCTGATGCTGCCAGGATGAGGTGATCTTTCCAAAAGTCTAGAGGAAAAGAAAACTGCAACCCAATTGCATAGTAATTAGAAGCCTAAAATGCAAGGGACTTGCAGGGTGAAACCAAAGAAAAAGATGCTGACTGAGAAAAATGCTGCATAATACATTTATTAATCATTTATTATTAACATATAATCTAGCATCACTCTTAAACAATTCTCAGGCATGCTTGAGGTTGGTTTAAAAAATTGATGTCATGCACTTTCTAGGATAGTAGATGTTGGTTTACTGAAAGCAAAGCCTAATGTTAAGCCTGAAGAAAACAGAGTTGCAAAACCTTGTGAAACAGATTTTTTCTCAGAGATTCCGATGACAGACCTTTACATTACATCAGCTGGGTACTGTAGAGAAGATGAGTTAAAACCAGTCTAGACTAATGGCAACTTTGAACTGGTAAGAAGTTATATTTCAGAACAGATAACATGAATGATCTGAATTTGAATATCCGATTTATAGAAACCAAATACCGGGATAATTAGAGAAGAATTATTTGTATTATAAATAAATCTTTTTCCCAAGTCATCATTGGTATGATCCCCATTGACTTTAATGAACATTACACTGTTAAAGTAGAAAGTCTATAACAATTTAATGGTGGGTTTGGTACAGTGGCATATACCTGTCACTCCAGGACCTTGAGAAACTGAGGCAGACAGAATATAGCAAGTTTGAAGCCAGCCTAGGCAAGATAGCCTGATCCTGCCTCAAAATTAAAATAAAATAAAGTAAAATAAAATAAAAAGATCTGTGGGTGCAGGACAGTACAAAGGTCAGCAGATAAGCCCCCAGTAGCCTCCCCTGCCCAGAGGTGGCTGTGGCAACTATCTGAACCTCTGTCAGGTTGATGAAATCCACCTGACAGTGTCCAGTTCACAGCTCAGAGAAAAAAGTATGTTGCAAATGAGACTGTTCTATAGCAGTGTTCATTTACTCGACACTAACCCATGGTATGGGTTATTCAGTCTAAAGAAAAGAGGTAGTAGTATCATGGAGAATTGGACATTAAGTTGGTATAATATTTTGGGGAAATTCTCCAGTTTGAATCAAATTCTCCTACTCCAATTATAATCTGACTAGTCTATAAAAATATTAGCAATATTATAAAATTACTAACTTTTGTATTATATCTTTTGTGGTCTATAACACATATTATGTAACATATCCATAAAAATTCTCAAAATAAAAATCATTAAGTGAAATACCAGCCATTCTGAATAGGAATTTCCACACCTAAGGCTGGAGAATTTCTGCTGAAAAGAAAAAAACTATGAAGTAAAGGGATTCTTATATTTAACTTGGGTTGAAGTTTCCTTGGAGCTAATTTACTAATAATATTCTATACTTGTTCTCTGCTCAACACTTTCCTTCATATTTATCATCTAAGTCACCTCATTTTCATTGATAATTCCTGCTCTCAGATAGTCTTGTGTGGTTATTCTCATGCTTTTGCATGACATTTCCTCATGCTTTTGCAAAATACTTGACACCTCCACATTTTAAAATAATTATTTAGTACAAGGTCTATAGGGTCTCACTATGCAGATCGGACTCCTAGTGATTCTTTCTATTTTTCAGTCTCCCAAACTCTGTAATTATAGGAGTGCGCCACCACTCCCAGTCTCATATGATGTCTCAGTGAGCCCCAAGGACAGGGTGGCACCGCAAGCCAGGAATCGATCCTCTGGCACCTGCATCTGGCTAAGCAGGCACTTGAATCTGCTGAGGTACCTGGCTGGCCCAACACCCCCAGTTTAAAGTGGAATGGTTTATTTTGGATCACAGTGTCATTTTAATTCTAAGTAACAGTTATTGAGTGCCTATTATTTTCCTGAATATTGAAAATTAAAATTATTAAATATAGTTTATATTTTCATCTGAATTTGTATCAACGTATACAATGTGTGTATAAAAGGCTAAAAGATCAATGACTGTAAAATCATTGTCAAAATAAATATAACTTTCATAGAGAAAAATACTTACATGAAATACTAATGTTAAAATTTGAATAATATGCTAATTTTAAAAATGCTAAAATGTTACATTTGCCTAAGGATCAATCACATTTATATCGCATAAATTTGTTCAAATAAAATAATAAAAGGATATATATTGTGGATGTATTCTTCAGTCTGGTCAAAAGTTTACATGAATGAGATTAAACTCTAATAAATGTCCAGCACAAACACTGAGCCAGTTCTGGAAGTAACTGTTGCAGAGAACTGTTTTGAAACTAGGATATACAGATCAGTGCATTCTCGGGTGGATTTTTCATCTATGTGTGGTTTAATGTCAAAAACTGTGGGCAGGGCCAGGAAATAGGGTACTTTTTGCAAAGAAAAATTTCTTCCAATATTAAAAATTCCTTTCTTTTGTGAACTGAAGGTTATTGTTGGAGACTTTTCACTTTAATATGCTTTATAAAATAAAATAATAGTAGTTCTTTGATGTCCTTCCAAGAACTTTTGTGAAGATTTTGAATCCATAGAATTCAATGTAAATAATTTGATACCAAAAGTAGTGGACTTACTGTCCAAAGCAATGGAGCATATTCAAACCTGTCTTTTAATACCTGCATGATCTTGAGCTCTCAGCACCTTTATTTGTGAGTAGGTCTGGTATCGGGAATACAGGGAATACCAAATTAATGACACATGTGCTTGTTCTGCAACTACTATTCATTACTTCAGGTGATTTTGTCTTGTTAGTTACTTTATCATTCAATTTCAGATTCTTCAGTCATTGATAAGGAGAATTAATGAGCCACTTTGGGTTAACTTCTATTTAAACCTCATTGTTCAACTTATACTTTTGTCAAATCATCATGTGTTATGGTGTAGATCAAATATGTTCCCCAAAGTTCTCTTGATCCAAGGTGGGGTTTTTGGATGTTGATTGAATCTGTGGGTGGGTTAATTCAGTGAGGAGATCATAACAGATTGTTCAGATGTGGACACTAGTAGAAGAGGAGGGCGGGTCACTGGATATCATCAGCTGAATGAGTATATTCTTGTCCCTGTCTCCTCTTTTCTGTACTTGCTTCCTGGCTGCCATGCTGTGAACAGCCCTCCTCCCTTCTTCCATCATGCTCTCTCTGCCATGGATCCAGCAGATCATGGGCTGAACCAATTGAAGCTCTAAGCCAAAATACAACTATTCAATTTTAAGTGTTGGGTATTCTATGCCAGGGACAGAAAGGCTAAGTGATGTATCGCTAAGCTTTTTTGATCACTCTGTAATAGTCCTCTTTCGTATACTACCATTTTCTCCCTTTCTGACATCATCTGAACCTTGTTACTCAACTCTTTGGATTGAGTATATACTATATGGATTATGGACTGAATATATACTACCATATTCATATTTTTGAAACCTTAAAGTCATAAAGATTCATGTGAACCTTGGACAATTCTGAAGGTGACAATAAGAAGAGTAGCCCTTTAAATCTGAAGAAGAAAGAATAATAATTAATTGTATTTCTAATGAAAAGGATCTTACTCTACAAAATATTTTAAAGAGATGAAAATTCCTGAGGTCATTACATTTTTTATTGGAATAAATTTCCTGTAGAATATCAGTGCATTTTTGGGTATGCAATC
>NW_004524585.1:17742979-17744142 GCF_000260255.1 Octodon degus
TTAGAGTTTGTGACTGACTCACGATCACTGGGATTATGGGTGTGAACACTGCTCCCAGCTTGGGGTGCAGAGCCTGAATGAGCCATAAGGGAGACAGACTTGCTCTCGGTAGGCATTGTTGCTACTTGACTTGGTCTCTGCCACGTGTCACTCTGCCTTAGAACCAGCCTAGTATGGACTGAAACATCCAGTAACCATGAGCTAAATAAACCTTTGCTTCCCTCATCATTTTGAGTGTTGGGTCGTTGTCCCAGCCCAGCAATGAGAGAAAAGTAACTGAGACTACATATATAATAATATATATATTACTTTTAGTTTGACCTCTTGGCATGACAAGAATACTCATACTACTCTTCTAAAATAAGCCACCTACCTAATAATGGAACATTTATTTCAAACTCTTTACATCTTTGAATGACTGCAGAAATTAATTTAATATTAAGTTTATATACCTTTATAATATATTTTTATTTTGACAACATAATTTCTTAAGCTGCAATTTGTTCAGGGATTGGGTGGGTGTGATGTACAAGGTAAGTCGGTTGAGAAGTTTTGGGCTTATCAAAGCCACATTTTGCAAGGTTAAGCAACAGCTTCTTGAGTGGCATTTTCATAATTATTTGCACAATTTTCTGAGTTGTTTGACAAGTTCTCATTTACCTTTAAAATAAAAGGATGATAAGAGGAACAACCACAGATCTGTGAGTTGTTTTTAAAGTCATTCTTAAACAAACAGTATTTCAGCTTGAGGGGAAGAATTGACACTCTTTGGATTTTTAGGTTGTATCATAGTGCTACTATTCTAAATCCACTGAAATTTTGGCTCTAGGGGAAATTTTGACATCATTCTTACACTCCCTGAATTAGCATTTAAATATTTATGCAATTTTTCAGTCTAGAAGAGCAACTGCAAGACTTCCCTGAATAAGAGGTTAAGCAAAGGTTATGGTGTTACAAATTAGAACTAAATAGGACACTGATACTGAAAAACTGGAATCCTGTTAGTTAGCCTAATAATGAATCAAGTCAGTGAGACAAAGGGTCTCTCAAGGTGAGGTGTGCTAGAGTCGGAATATAAATGGCCATATTATTATGAATGCAACCATTCCGGAAAATGCTATAATCATAGCTTATGCCACAGGAAAAACTGAATGAGCCCACGT
>NW_004524585.1:17744242-17761583 GCF_000260255.1 Octodon degus
TGCAGCACATTTCTCCATAATTTTTCTAAAGGGAATAGCAATATGTATTGTTTTAGTTTTCAATGGGAGAGTCATAACTGGATTTTTAAAAATAAATCATCAATAAAGTTTAACATTTCCAGGGTCCATTTGGGGTTTTAAAAAGTAGCATTCCCTCATTTAAATTAACTAGTCTCATTTTCCCTATGCATTTCATCCTATATACTGAAAGAGTAAAATAATATAGTACACGGTTTTAGTTTAATCCCAAAGGTTATTTCTATTCTTTGGTGGAAATGAAAATATTATTTTCTTCTACTTTTGTAGAGACTTCAGAAGTATATAGAATTAAATTTAAATGTCTATGTCAAATTTAAATCTCTCCTTATTATGTTTAACATTCATATTTAAAAGGTTATCTTTTTGCAATTAATCTTTGTAACAATGACATGCACTGATAAAATGTATTGGAAATTACAGATCTAAGTTTGAAGCTGAAGAAGAAAGGTAACAGTTTAAAGGACCAATTTCATCATAAGTAAACTGAGAAAAATGATTTTATATGAAGCTCACAACAAAAAACAAACCTGCTTTGTCCCCAAATTTGGTTACATTTCTCTGCAATGTTATAAGAAGTCATACTGTGTTGAGAATGATACTGTTGCAGTAATATTTAATGTTGTTTATTGAAACTTGAAAGTTCCAAATTGTATTAGATTCACATTGTTCTGCATTAGCAAACTTTATCAGGAATATGATGTGAATAAAATTTTTGCAAGTACTTATTTGTGTTTTCTGATATTTTGTAGACAAGACTGGATGCACATTAATTTGAGTATAGTACATACCAAGTGGCTTTCTTTGCTCTTTTCACAACAAAAAAATAGATATACTTACATTCAATCAGAATGTGCATGAAAGTGAATAAGGTAGTTGTTACACACTATGAATATTAATGAAATATTTATTTTGTACCTGTTTTGAACTTAGTTCTGTCAGTTTATATGATGGAACAATGTGTGAAGCAGATCAGTTTTCCACCTTTATGAAACATACTCTTTTTGTTTTTGTAATTCGAATAGTTTTTAATGTTTATGCTACCAGTGAATATTATTACTTTTTTCAAATCAGTTTGAAATTGGACTGGCATCTACAATTGCAAGGTTTAGAAAATAAAAATACAGGCTTCCCAGCTAAATTTAAGTTTCAAATAAAGGAAAAAAAAAACCAGTATAGATATGTGCCCTACAGAACTAAGTATTTACAGGACACATTTGAAGCACGGAAATTTTTTTCAAAGTTATGCTTCTCTTATTTTTTCTCTCCAATGGCCTATCCAACTCTTTCTATTCAGACAGACTTGGTTAATAAACCAGACTCACCATGTCAAGAAATAAAATTTCCTATTAAAAATTAGCAAAATTAATATTCTGCTTACTTTCCAATTAACAATGGTTTTAAGATAATATAAAATAAACATAAAATCTCAGGGGTAGGAGTCAGATCGTATCCCCAAAAGTGAGCAAAATATTTTAAATTGATGTTAAGTACCATCGTTAAAATAATGTAGTAATGGGGCTGGGGAGATGGCTCAGTGGAATAAGCGCTTCCCTGGCAAGCGCAAGGGCCTGAGTTCAATCCCCAGTTCTGAAAAAAAAAAAAAAAAAAAAAAAAAAGTAGTACTGATATTGCCTCTTTTTGGACTTCAGTAATAAATTCCCACTTCTCTCCGGCATCTTACACTTTTTCTATACACTCTCTGACTCTCTTCGTCACTTTTATCTCATTGCTGAAACAATAAAAATTAAGAAAGGAAATGTTTATTCAGTTCACAGTTTATGGCATTTCCAGTCCATAATCAGGGGCTGAAGGCAGGGTGGTATGGAGCAGGGGCAACAGCACAAGGTGGCAGAAGACAGCAAGAGCAAAAGGGGGAGAGCTAGCCTCTTTTCTTCCTTTATATTGTAAGCGGGGTATCACCCACACCATCTCCATGCCCGCTTCTTCCACAAGCTGAGGGTGTCTACAAAGTAAGGGCCTTGGCCCTCTGCTGAGCCACTTAGTTAACCACAAGTTGACACAACGTGTCAAGTATAACAGTGACATTGATTTTATTATTCAGGAATAGTATTTAGACTTTGTATTATAAATGATCTGTCTTTAAATATATTAAGTCATTGATCCTCAGCACACAGCTAAGGTGTACAATATAGTATGTTTTCACTAATTACTTTGGTTTGAATTTATTTTCTAGTCACTATGTTATCACATGCAGTGAACTTAAATAAACATTTTGAGAGAAAATCTCTTTCAGTGTCATAATTGTTTGGCTTTTCCACTGTACCAATAATAATGGAAAATAGGAAACAGTACATATTCTCAATATATATATTTGAAGAATTTACAAAGATTCATTAGTTTGAGGCTTCCTGAAGATAAGCAACAAAGAGAATGACTGTAGTCACACTACAGGCAACAAGTATTAATGCTATTACCTATAATATTACTTATTTATAAGATATTTTCTCTAGTTTCATTGTGTGTGTATGTTCATCAGGGTTTGGTGGTATTCCTTAGTGACATGTTGTCTCTCCTGTAGTTCAGACCTTATTTATCTTTTTGATAGCCCTAGTATTCATTATCTCCCCCTTGTGTCATGGACCATAATGACATAACACGGAAGTAGGACCTTCTATATTCATTGTTAAACCTTATCAAAATGTGCTCATGTGCTTGCTTAGTTGTCACTCCCAGTACTAGATTTTTAATGGTGGCATTTCTCAGTGTATTTTTGTTGTTGTTGTTGTTTGTTTCTTTTTAGGAAGAGCAATTATTTTTACAGCAGGATTTGTTTTGATTTTCATTTGCTCTGTTTTTCTAAGCCTCTTTTTGGTGGTAGGGGAGGTGTATTTAGCCTGGTAAACAAACTTCCATGTAAAAGTTAAACTGAGAAAAGACAATTCCTGCGGACAGAAATGTAAACTTCATGCTAGTGTGAGTCTGTTCAGATACCATTGACCCTTGATTTGGAAGTGTCATCTAGTCTTTCACAGGAGACAATGTCTGCCTTTTCTCTTCATAAAATTGCTGAATGTTAGATGAGAAATAATTTGCAAAAGAGAAAAATATCATGGAAATGGAAATAATAATATCATGTTTAAAGAAAGAGGCTATCCTGGTTTCTCCCCTGGAGGACCGTGACCCTTTGCTTACACTGAGTTTGTGTATGTTAAGAATGGAGAAAAATGGCAGGCATGTTTTTCTTTTTTAACCTGTGAGTGTATCCACCTTGGTCTGCTTTTTTATTTCTGAACATTTTAAATCTATTTTTCAAGGAAGGAGTATCTTGAAGTCAGGGTTCAGATATGGCATGGACATGAGGGCCACCATGCTGGGCTGAAGAAGTTTTTGCAATGAGGAGTTGATTGTAAAAGAATGGAACAGAAGGATTTCTACAGTGGTATGACTGATGTGATGATAGTTTTTTTTTTTTTTTTAATGAATCCTGGAGAAAGGGGTTTGACTAAGTGTTTTTGTAAACTAAAAAACACTGATCTACTTTAATGATCTGTTACTTTGTGTTTTTTTTATGAATGCTTATGCAAATAAATAGTATGCCTTTTGCTGAGAACCAAAATATTGAGTCTCTCACGTGATCTTTTTCAGTTTCACCTTGCCTACCTTCCTGAGTTCTAAAAATTGACATTCAAAATTTTGGATAATAATTCAAGTAAAATAGGAAACAGTCATATTAGGATTCTAAGACTAGCTGGTATTTCCATCACTTCTATTTAATGAGAGGTGCAGAGTGAAAAAATACTGAGATGCAAATTTGGGGCTTTGGGAAAAACATTCCTACTTCTAGGCCATTGTGGTGTCATTTCGTAAACTGCTTCTCCAGCACTAGGACTGGAGTTGCCAAATTTCTATGAATTTAGGATTCAAGTCTGAAAAGAAGTTCAATCTATTTCACTTATTAACTTAAATGGTGTGTCTGATTGTGCCCTTTTGTAGCGTGGTTTCATTTATGCTGAATGGCACCTATGAAAATCAGTCTAAGTTCACCAACAGGATCTGCAGCACCAATTGCTAATGTGTGAAAGTCCTCCACTCTCACTTTTGATCTGAAAATCAATTACCGGATGTGACTTGTAAGTGGCAGTTCCTTTCCTGAGCAAGAAATATGGCCATGTCCATGAAAATGGTGTGAAACACGCACTGCCTTCAGAAAGCCAAGAGTGCTTAAATTCTTCTGCTCCTGTCTCTCTCCAGGTAGACTTTTGGAAGGCCCTGAATTCCTTGCATTACTTCCTTTTTTTGTATTAAAACCAGTTTGAACACTGAAAAATACAATTCAATGTTGTGGCAGTAACAATTTTGACATCTGTAGTGTGGTTGCCTCAACTTTATGAGTTTATCAAATTAGGCAGCACAATCTAAGTCTTAAATCTCTCACCAGGAGAGTAAAAAGCCTCTGAGCAAGGAGGAGTGAGCAGGAGTAGGGGAAAAGATTAGAAAAAAGAGGAAGAGTCAGAAACCATTCTGTGTTAGCACAGAGGCAGTAGGGAAAAAGGGAATAATTTAAAATTTGATTTAGGCTTAATCTTGTCCTGATAAAATGAGTAGAAAGTAAGCAGGTATTTTTTTTTCTTTTAAATTAAGTATATAGAATCATCTTCTTGCATAGCTGCATGAAGTTTGAACTCAAAGTTTTCTGTTGATAATTAGATGTTTTTCAAGTAAATAACAAAATAGTAACAAATAAAAAAAGAAATTAATGAATTTCATACTTAGTATATTTAAAGGTGGATTTTAAAGAAGTTATTTCAGTAACTTCATGTTTGTAAACTATATGGATGCTAATTTCTAGTAGAATGAATGGCAAGAAGAATGAATGGCAAGAAGAATGAATGGCAAAACAACACTTATCTGTTTCTTTCATACAGAATTCATTTTATTCATATAGGAAAATAATGTTAAACTCTGGTGCTCCTAATGCAATGCTGAACTCTGGTGTTTCACTCTAAGATGAAAATATCATCGCAGAATGCTTAGGAAAAAGACCTTACCCATTCCATTTAATTTGGTCTGAAATCCATGTGCTGTTGTTTAGAGAGATCAAGAATAGGAACCTGGTGGGTATATAATGGACTCCACATGATCTTATTTAGAAAGATGCCTCAAATGTGAGTTTTCACAAATTCCACAAAACACATTTTCACACCAAATTTGATACAGACATGTATTACAATATTTCCCCGCCACCATTTGAATATAGAGTGGATAAGTTTCTCTCAAGTTTGTAAATGTGCTTCAAGTATACATAGGTGAAAATATATGCTGTATTGACAGCTACCACTTGAAACTGCACTGAAGCACTTAGACCTGCAACAGGATTGTGTAAAAGAATATATATTTTCTTAATGTGCATCTAGGGGGACTTTACATATACGAAAGAGTCTTTAGTGCTTCTCTCATTAATTTCCTAATTGAAAATGACTTCAACTATGTGTACACTGCTATTATAACCTAGTGAATGGGACTGAGAAGGAATAGGAAAAAAGTTAATGTGCATATTTATTCAAGTTGTGTGGCTTGCCTGGCAGGATGATATACGAAGCTGTTGGTCACAGGCTGCATGGAGCTTTGCTGGTGTGAGAGTGTGTGAGCCGTCTGCATGATTCTCCACTTGACTGTGTGCTGGAGGAGTGCAGCAGGGCCCATCTCAGCGCCCAGGACTGCAGTCTGGCTCTGGGGAGCCCCAGACATATCTGCATTCATGTGAGGACAATGGTAGGATGTTCCTTTTCCAACCCATGCCCAGGCATTACCTATCCATATGTTGTTCAAATTGCACAAATACATTTATTTGTATTTTTGTTTTTGGTTTTGGTATAGTGCATATGTCTTTAGACTCACACAAATTACCATTCAAGAAAGTGGCAGTCCTGGTGGAAGAGAGAACATTCTACTCTTTGCATATCTTGTATGTGTTTTTTTTTTCTTTTAGGAAGCATTTTAATTATGTATTTGTCATATGTAAAAGAGAACAAATGTATATCGGTACATGCTACAATATTGTTTCACATTTGGTATAGCTTTCTGGAAATCCTAATGATATTTCTTTTGGCATGGCAATCGAAGTCTGTTTTGTGGAGAAATAAATATGTCTGAATACTGCACACATGAATTTTAGATTAACACAGCTTGTGTATGGAATCAATACTCTGTTGGAGGGCTACAAAAGATGTAGACATAACCAGGGTGTCTCACTGATACCAGATATTGACAAGCCATTCAGACTTCTCTGTACATGTGGATGCAAAGCATGTGATTGTGTCATGCATGGGCAGGTGCCTAAAATCGCGAAGCTCTCTAAGGCATACAGGAGGAGAGGTACATCTGTTGTGAAGTCTAAGGTTTCCCCAATTACATCTTGGCTAAATAGTCAGTCATTCAGCAAGTGCTAATTTAGCATTCGCTAGCTATCAAGGGAAGAAGAACTTATTGGCCTTTGTCAAGATCCTCACATGGGCTCACTCAGGGTATTTTTCAGCACTGTCAGTAGCAACATTTCCCTCAAGAAGGCAGGATGAGCATGCTGTCCAGCCAGCCAGCGGGTCTCACCCGCACAGCGCAGCCACCTCAGCTCCAGTAGTGCCCCCAACCCACTGACCTAGGAAATGAGGGGATCTGCCTTTCTCTTGGTACTTAAATGGGTTCTTGGGTTATAGTTAGCCACAACAATGAGGCATTTCATGCTGTTGTGAACTTGCTGGTTTTCTTTGGGAAATTAAAAGTCTAAAACTCTTTAATGGTTCAAGTTAGCTCTGTAATGTGATTGGAAGGTGTGTGGTTTTAACTATCATATACAAACTTGTGTATATTTGCACAAAATTATATAGAACTAAAAAAAAGATTAGATATGTGATTTCTAAGCAATGAAATCAGTTAATAATTCCATTTGTGTATCTTTTGAGACTTTCTTCCATGCAAATTCCATGCAAAATTCAAAGGTTTTTTGAAAACAAAAGAAATTTGTTTTCTAAACATGAAATTATAATATAAATGTTGATCTATGATTTCTTTTCATACTCAATAATATATGATCACTGTCATTCTGATAAATTCAATACATAATCATCTCATTTCTGTAAGATTTCCATGTTTGCAATTTGAATGTCTTCAATACTTATATTACCTAAACTTGAGTTTGCACTTTAGACTAGGAGAAATCAATTGTACTTAGACTCTGGAAGCTGTTGGTAATCCATAATCTAACTTCATGTATTAACACGAAGTACTAAGTTTCATTTCTCAGGGCAGTCCTGAGGCTAAACTCTGAGATCAAAGTTCCCAAATTATATTTTATATGCTTGGCAGACATATAATTTTCACATTAAAATGACTTCTGTGTGTTTCTTAGGCATTATAATGCAGACCAGTATTTTCTTTTTGAATTTCACATTAGATTTGCTAAGAGACCAGGGGCTGTCTCTGCAGTATAAGTGGGCATGTTCCATCAGAATAGTTCTCACACTCTAAACAGAGCTCACCCTGGGAGCCATGAAACTCATTCTGAGTAGCCCACTTCTGTTGAAATTTGGTGGATGACGGTTCAGATTGCCCTGGGCTTGTAGGTTCTTTTAGTCAGGAGTTATCACAACTCTAAATATCTATTCTTTTGTTTCTCAACAAGGCATGATGCCTGCCATGCCACCCCACCACTGGGGCGTGCTGAGACGGCAGTTGAGACTGGCCGTGGTGGCGTACTTCTGTAATCCCAGCTCTTGGGAGCCTGTAAACAGGAGGATCACTACAAGTCCAATGTAGTAGTGAGATCCTGAACATCCTGTAGACCCTTCCCTAAGATTCAAAAAAAAAAAAAAAAAAAAAAAAGGCACACTTATATTAAATGGATGTGCAATTTACCTTTCCAGAAACAATGATACCAGTCTGTTACCAAAACATTTTTTGCTAAAGAACTGTGTAGAAAAAGAGAGAGCATTCTTTTTTATTTGATCGTGTGGAGCTGTTCATACAGAGAGAGTAGACATTCATATTATGGAATTTACCTTTGGTTGTACTAGGATTGGCAAAAACCTTATGTAAATAGGCAGGTTTCCTGAAAGCAGCCTCTGAATCTTCAGATAAATGACTGCTCCATGTCTTACTGCTGTTAAAATGTAGTTAGTCACTTTAGCCATGCATGGTGTGGCTCCGTGTCCACTAGCTAGCTTGCCTTTTAGACTAAAGCTTCCTGGTCTCAGATGACTTGCAATAATTATCTTTTGTCGGATATGGTATCAGATTTATCTGCACACATATTTTTCTATGTATTTAATATTGAAAATACAATTAAAACTATACCTTTAACAAGTCAGGCATTACACTGGATGTCTTGCATGAATGATCACATTTATCCAGTAAGTTACAATGGGTTCATATTTCTGTTGAAAAAAAATCAGACTCTGCAGAAAACTATCTATATGATATAGCCTCTCCCTCCTCTGTAGCCTCAATTCCTAACACTCATTCTCCCCAGTAGATACTCATTTATTCTTTTTTATTTTTTAAAGAGAGAAATAACTAGAATTAAAACAGAAAAATTACAAGTGATACACAGTTTTATTTAACAACGTACTATAAACTTCATAGTATTTGTTGTAACACATAGTGTTGTCTTTCAACCATTTATTCATATTGCCAGATATATGCATGTAAAGTTGGAAGAAGAAAGAAAAAAGAAACATATAAGAAATTAAGAAGTCAAAAAGTACAAACAGTTGATGAAAAGAAAAATAACAAATTAAGTATTATCTTCTCCTTTCCATAGACCAGCAGAAATGTACAGTACAGTTGTCCAAACAATCCTGCTTACACACATAGATAAATCTCTTTCCTCCACTCCCTCTTCTGTCCTTCTCCTCAACTCAGCAACTTTTTCCTTTTGGATAAGTTCACTCCAATTTCCCAGCATCTATTGTACTAATAAGATTCCATTTTTCTCTTTCAGGTTCTCACACTAAGGAGAGAATACAATGTCTGCACATGCAGGTCTGATTTATTTCACTTAAAAATATGTTCTCTAGTTGCAACCATTTACCAACAAAACTCCCAAATTTATCCTCTTTCCTGAATTATACTCTACTGTGTAAAATACCATATCTTCTTTATCCATTCTTCAGCTGATGTACAAGCTTGTTTTCAAGATTTAACTATGACAAATTGTGGTGCTATAAACATGGGTGCACATATATCATTGTTGTATGAAGTTTTCAGTTATTCTGGAAAAATACACAGGAGGGGGGAATAGCTGGCTTGACTGGGATCTCCAAGCTTGACTGGGATCTCCAATCATAGCATTTAAGGAATCGCTATACTGATTTCTATAGTAGTTGTACAAGTCTGCACTCCAACCAACTGTGGAGAAGGGTTTCTTTTTTCCACAGCCCCTCCAGCATTTGTTATTGGTTGACTTCTTGATGTTGTCCATTCTTTCTGGGGTGAAGTGGAATCTCAGTGCTGCTTTAATTTCATTTGTCAGATGATAAATAATGTTAAAATTTTTTAATATACTTACTTTCCACTTGTATTTCTTCCTCTGAGAAGTGTATATTCATCTCGCATATCCATTTTTGGATTGAGTTTTTTATTTGAGGGACCTGATTCTCTTTAATTCTTTACATGTTCTGGATAGAAGGCCTCTGTGAGAGGGACAGCTATATTTTTCCCAAGTTCGTAGGTTTTCTTTTTACTCTGTCAGATATTTGCTTTGAAGTGCAGAAATTTTCAAAAAGATGAGATCCAAGTTGTTGATTCTTTGAAGTATTTCCATGAAGTCTGGGTTTTGTTCATGAACTCTCTAACTACCCCCATGTCTTTAAGATTTGTACTCACATTTTTCTGCAGAAGATTTAGTGTTTATCTTTTAATATTTAATATTCGATCCATTTTGACTGTTGCTTTGTGTTTCATGATAGGCATGGTCTCGTTTTAGACTTTGGCATGTGGACAGTCAGTTTTCCAGCACCAGTTATTAAAGAGGTGATCTTTCTTCCAGTGAGCACATTTGGGCCCTTTGTCAAAGGTAAGATGGCTGAGTGTGTTTGCCGTTGTTTCTACATCTTTTAATCTGTTCTACTGATCCTCACATCTGTCTTTATGCCAATGCCATCCTGATTTTATCACAGTAGCTTTATAGTATAATTTCAGGTCAAGAATTGTGATATCTTCTGCCTTTCCTTTGTTTCCCAGGATTGCTTTTTATATTCCGTGTCTCTGTTGGTTCCAAATGAATCTGAGGAAAGTTTTTCCTAGCTCTGTGAGGTATAAAAACTCAGAAAAACCCAATAATGAGAAATGAAATTGAAAATGCAATAAAACATTTACCAACAAGGAAAAGCCCAGGTCCTGATGGATTCACAACAAACTTCTATGTGAAGTGTGTTGATTTAATGCCAATTTTTCTCAAACTGTTCAATGAAATTGAAAAGGAAGCAATTATCCCAAACTAATTTGTGGAGGAAGTATTCTGATTCAAGAACCAAAGAAATATCTAACTAAAAATGAGAACTACAGGCCAATGACTCTAATGAATATAGTTGCAAAAGTCTTCAATAAAATACTAGCAAACAAAATGCAGCAAGTCATCAAGAAGATTATACATCATGACCAAGTGGGATTCATCCTAGGAATGCAGGGATTTTTCAATATACACAAATTTGTAAATATAATACACTACATCAATAGCACCAAGAAAAAAAATCACATGATCCTCTTAAGAGATACAGAAAAAAGCTTTAAAAAAAGCCAAACAACTAACTTTTGATAAAAACCCTACAGAGAACTGGAATGTATGGTCTATATATCAGCCTGCTAAAAGTCATCTATGAGAAACCAACATCCAACAGCATACTAAATGGGCAAAATCTGAAGGCCTTCACTTTATTTTTTTTTCCTGTATTTTTAAGGAAGGGAATACAGGATGTTCAGGGTCTCATTACTAGATTGGACTCATAGGGGTTTTCCTGTTTTATAGCTTCCCAAGTGCTGGGATTGCAGGCAGAGTACCATGCCACCCAGTCTCAATTGCCATCTCAGTGTTGTCTGGAGGCAGGACTGACACTGCAGGCCCGAGGATCGAACCCCTGACTCTTGCACTGCTTGCAGGCGCTTTAATCTGCTGAGCTATTTGGCCAGCCCCTCACTTTAAATTCAGGAACAAGACAAGGATGTACACTGTCTCCACTCCTATTCAATATAGTTCTGAGTAATTTAGAGCAACTTAACAAGAGAGAGAAATGAAAGGAATTAGGATTGGAAAAGAAGTGAAATTATTCTTATTTGCAGATGACATGATGCTCTACATAGAGGACCCCAAAATCTCCACAGGAGTCTTTGTAGATTTAATCACAAAACTCAGCAATGTAGCAGGATACAAAGTCAACACCCAAAAATCAGTAGCATTTTTGTACACAATCATTGAACACACTGAGGGACAAATTAGGGAAAAAACAACTTTCACAATAACATCCCCAAAATTAAATACTTAAGAATCAATCTCACAAAAGATACAAAAGATTTGTACAATGAATATTAAGATACTCTGAGAAAAAAGATTGAATAAGATTCGAGAAAATAGAAAATTATTCCATGCTCTTGGATAGGAAGAACCAACATTGTCAAAATGTCCCTACCCCCAAAATTGTTATATAGAATCAATGTAATCCCACTTAAAATCATTTATTTTTTAAGAAGGCTTTACATTTTTACTGACCCATTTAATCCCTACAGCAACTTTGAAATACCAATTAATTTACCTGTGTTATCTTTGAAGAATTTGTAGAATAGACTATTCCTACATTCAGTAAATCTGTGACGTTTGCGTTCAAGTCTTGCCCAGTGGCTACTGAAAACATAATTCTTAATGGCAGTGCTTACGATACCATGTCATCCCTCAGAAACATTAAGATATAACAAAAATAGGATGATTTTAAGGTTCTCCAGGCCAAAAGTGGTATCTGCATGTGCAGTTCTACAAAAGCCTATGAATGCAGCTTGATGAAGTGACGGGGACTGTCCTCAGGGTGGCCCAGTGAAGGCGCATGTAGTGAAGCAAAGGAAACAATATTTTCCTTCTTGACCCTTGAACATTTTTTTGCATCTGGGGCCACTTCACCCTTACACACTTTAGAAATGATTACCTGAACAATATTTAATAAAGTTGGGAAATTCTCTTTCCATCACCTATGTACCTAGTTTAAAATTATAATAACGGCTTAACTGAGGCCATATAACAACCAAATATATTTTTTAACAAAAGTGTATAATTTTAGATCTAGCCCCCTCATTTCTGGGAAATAAATGTGAACAATAGGAAGATTTTCTGCAAAAAGAAAAAAAAACTCACTTAAACATTTTTATAGTTGTAGCACTTTAGAAAACAAAGATCCAAAAATATGAGCTACCTGAATAAATATGGAACACAATATCATACTCTGCAACCATTAAAATGGAAGAAAGAAAAATTTGCAGCTCAGACTCATGGTGATCATCCTGTTTTTCAGCTTCCCAACCACTGGGACCATCGGCATGCACTGCTACGCCTGGACTCTGTGGTCAGCTCAGCTTGCCCTGAGGGTGGGGCTGGTGTGGCATGTGGTTCCCGGGATCCCATGGTCCCTGTGCTTGCCTAAACTTGCCTCAGCAGGTACTTTAGACCACTGAGCTATCTTCCTGGCCCCAGTTATACACATTTGGAATGTGATATATTGTCTACTAAAATATTTTAGCATATTATACACAATACTTTGGTATTTTTTTTTGCTTTTCTATCAATGAAGAGTTGAAATTTGGATAATTGGCAAAATATATACCAGAATGGAATTCTGTCTTTTTAGCAGTAGTGACTTGCTCTATGAGCAACAAGTAAAATAATATGACCTCTCTTCAGGTTTTCACCATGCACCAAGAATTCTACTTTTTTTTTTTTTTTTTTTATTTTAGGGAAGGGTCTGCAGGGTACTCAGGGTCTCACTACTATATTGGACTCATAGTGATCCATCTGTTTATAGTCTCCCAAGTGCTGGGATTACAGACTTGTACCACCATGCCCAGTCTTAATTGCTATCTCAGAAAGCCCTGGGGGTGGGGCTGGGACTGTAGGCCCAAGTGTCGAACCTACAGCCCCTGTGCCTGCTTGCAGGCACTTTCATCTTCTGAGCTATTTGGCAGGCCCTTGTACTATTTCAATAATATTATCCCATTTTTTAAAATCACATCAGCCCCATGAGATATAGTTACTTCTTTTTTATAGATGAGATATTGACCTATAAATATTTAATTAAATTATGTGATGTCACTTAATATTGTGTAGCCAGGCATTGAACTCAATTTTACTTCTTTGGAATTTGTAAACTCCTCAGTAGCACACACATAACTTCCTTAGTTATTGTGATGGCTTGTGTCTAGGTGTTCCCCAAAAGTTTCATGTACTCAGAGGTTGGCGGTTCTGAAAGTGGCTGGATTAAAGTGGTGAATGTGGATTAAGACTATGATACTGAGATTAAGTGCCTAGGTGATAGAAGCCCCCACTACAGGTGACATTAATCAATAGGCTTGAGGTCCTAACGGAGTATAAAGAGACAAAAAAGATAGGCTGGCTGATGGTGCTTTCTTGCTTTATGCTTCTGTCTGCTTGCTATGGGCTGTTCCTCCTCTGTGCGTCCCCACTGTCATGCTGCCCTGCCTTGGAGCCAACTGACTATGGACTGAAACTACTACAAATTGTGAGCTAAATAAACCTTTCCTCCTTCAACTTATGGGTGCTAGGTATTTTGTTCTAGCATCTAGAAAGTTAGCTAAGATGATCACTGAAGACAAACTTAGTTGGCATAAATAGTTGATTATACTAGGTACCAGTTGTATCTTTGAGTCTAAAAGGGAGTAAAAGGGCATATGACAATGGGACTCCCAATAGCATAGTTTTTCCAAAAGCAAAACTGAACTCACATAAGTCAATTCAAATCTTCAACACTAGAATCTGTAATCTATTCAGGCAACTGCTCAATACTTAATTTAGTTGGATTCATCATTGAGTCTAAGCAGAATATCTAAGGCTTATGGTCAATAGGCAAGTACTGGAAGGTTGTCACTGATGCCGAGTTTACATTACACTGTAACTGGAATGTTTTGGAGGCTCTGAAAACATTATGATTGTATCAATGTTCTGCAAAATCTTCTCTGAGGTGAAGATTAGAATGTATCCATTAACGTAAGTGTGAATTCCTACTGGTTTGATAACCATGGATTACTGGCAAGAGAAATGAATTTTTTTCATACTTGTCTTACTAATATGAGTCTTCTGGTAAGAATATGAGTCTAGGAATTCCATGACAGTTTTCTTCATTTTTCTCCTCTTCTTTATTTCCACTCTTGCCCTTATATCTGAATGACATAGTAGATTCTTTAGAGTATGGGTTATGCTGCTTAGCCTGAAAACATAATCTTCAGTTAGAACAGAATAAAAAAAAAATACCCAGCTGTATGCATGCACCTTTGGAAAGTCATTTAGATTGAGTGGAAACTTGGCATGTAACGAATGTTCTACCCAAAGAACATATCACGTCTCCTTATCTGCTGCTACTTGATATGCTTTGAAAATATAAACCAGACACAGAAAATGAAAAATTGCATGACTCTAAAATTGTTTTTGGACACTAACTCTAGAAGATAATCTGTGCTCACTCAGTTTTAAACTTGTTAAAGTGTAGCTTGAAATGTACTATTAGTGTTGACTGCCTGCCAGTCATTAAGTGCTTGGGTGCCCAATGTTTTGTAAGTTTTTGAAACGTTCCTTTTAGTTCACTAATTATTTGGTATCATTTGATGGCAGCAGTCTTACAAAAAACAATATTTGTAAATATGAAAGAGTTTAGTATGCACACTTTATCTCAGTGACTAAAACTGTATGTGGACGAAACATGCTGTAAGGCAAATTGGTCTCTCCATGTGTTCTTTGTCCTCCGGTGTTTTCATAAGTAACAAATATGCTGATTTTGATTAACAGTTTAAAAATGGTTTGTACATAATTGGCTGAAGTTGAAAGACTTTCTGTTACAACTTTTTTTTTGTTTGTTTTTTTAACACTTCCAGCCTCGTGTTTCCCCATAGTAATGGTTGAGTCTATGTTCTCCTATAGTGGAATATGATCTCTTCTCAGAATTACTAGGATCTGTTTTCTTAGCTGGAGAAAACTCATAATGCTGAGAACACCAGTGTTTTACATGGAAATGTCACATGGGCATTTGCATACCAGCCCAGCAGCTATCCATTCAGGTATCCATATGTGCTTTGGGATTTTTCTAGAGGTAGTTATATGGATAAGATCCTGATTCAGTAAAATTTATAAGAAGGTCTATGCTTTATAATCATTGTAAATAGTACTAAGTTTGGCATTTAATATAGACTGCATAAAGGAGATGTCATTTATATAAGCATGCATAATTACATTGAATTTTTAAAATAATATATGTCTGGCATGCTAACAGGAAGTCCACATTTCTTCATTTTATTGCCTTCTGTATTTTTAATTTAAAAAATTTCAGGCAGATATTTAATTTGGGTTAGGCAGGTACAATTTTGCTTTTACAAATCCAAATGGGTTATAAACAAAAAATCTAGAGTGATTGCCTTTCTGTAGATGATACGAGGATAAGCGTGATCCCACAGACTCTGGGAGCCAGGACTTCTTTCTTCTGTTGCTTGGAGCACGGCAATGCCTCTCTTTGAGATCCAGGACTTCAGCCCTTCTTAAATTTGTATTTCCAAGTTTAGCTATTTTTCCTCTGGCAAAACCACTTTCCTGAGTTGTATTGTCTGTAACAGTTCCAACATCAGCCACCCATAAAAGCCACCACATTGCCTGAAGACCTGGGTCTTTAGAATTAACTACAAGAATATTGGCATCATGGGAGTATATCAGAATCCAGAAAATAGTATGCTCTAGTCTAGTTCTCTTGAACGAGTCTCTAATTTGAGGAGGAGCTTGAGTGTTTTCTATGCATTCTAAAGTTGGATAAGTAATCATCTAAGCAATGTACACATATATTCAGTGTCATTTCAGGCACTTACACCTCGTTATTGGCATCTTTTATGCCTGATATTTGGGGGTCGATTATTTGTGTTCTGTCATCAAGAGAAATACTTTCTATTTCTCTTTGAAACTCAGCGTGTTCATTTTTTCTAAGGATTCATTGGGATAAAAGAAAAGTGAAATGCAATATAACTTGAATAATATGAAAGAAAATTATTGCTGGTTGTACTGTGTTTTATTATGGGATTCAATATGTTACAAAAAAGGTCAGAGCATATAACTAATACATCCCTTAATGTTCTGAGGGATGATAATGAACCTGGCCAGAAACCAATTTTAATACTCTCTGGTGCCATTTAATCAAAGAAATTTCGATAAGGTAACACTTTGTGTAATGGGTAGGCAAAACATTTCATATTAAAAATTCATTATCTGCTTAAATTAACCAAATGTCTTCATTCATGCTTTTTAGCATCAATTTAACTTTTATTTTTATTTCTATAGCATTTTTCCCTGGAAAGGAAAAGTTGGGTTTCTCATTACCTTAAGAGAAAATAAAGTTGTTTCCCAGAACATCTCCCATGTGGAATAGCTCATGCAGTAAAGTTATTTATCACATTCAAAAAATTGCCCCCTGAATCAACTTGATGTATTATAAAAGAAGTGTTTCTAATAGGAAATTGAATTTAAAACAAAATTAATCATAAAGTAATGTTATTCTCCCAATAAATATTTATATTATTTTCTATGGCACAAATAAAATCTATGACACTTGTGCTCCTAAGGCTTATGATTTAATGCAAAATTGTTGGAAAGTTATCACCTGAGCAACTATCTTTCATAAAGTGCAGGTCTGTCTCTTCTTTTTGAAAAAAACACAATTAATTAATTAATTTAACAAGATCAGAATATGCAGACACAAAGATGTTTTAAAAGGAGTTATTCCTAACATATTTCACATTATTTATAGTAAATAAATCAAAAATCTATTTCCAGTAAAACAATTTGATTGTTTTTGGTACTGAGGATTGAACCCAGGGCCTTGTACTTGCCAGGAAAGTACTTATTCTGCTGAGCTATCTCCCTGGCCTTGACTGGGTTGTGATCTAAACATATCATCACAAACCTTGCATAAATTCTCACTTCTCATTATTCCCTAAAGTCAGATAATTTCTAGGTGATTCACAGCATGAATAGCTAGTAATATACTATTATCTGATTTCCTAATGAAGTGCTAGAACTTGATCATGATGACTTTTTTTTTTT